>NC_054708.1:27862886-28178422 GCF_016097555.1 Gigantopelta aegis
CGGAATATTGCTACCGTGTCGCTAATACAGGCGCGAACCCAATAGGAGTGGATTTCGATCCCTCTGTTCACGACATAAAAAATCAATGTGCTCTAGTGGCGTCGTTAAATAAAAACAAACTTTACTTTTTACTAATTTGGCTCTGCTGGATGCAATGCATGGTGAAAATCAGTAAATAATGTCAAGGTAATTTTAATTTAAAGCAGCCATATCAGGTTTCCATATTATAGCATCATGTCTTATGTTTCCATGGTCTAGGATTCCCGTTGGGCTATTTCTCGTTTCAGCCAGTGTGCCATGCCTGGCATATTAAAGGATGTGGTATGTGCCATCCTGTCTGTGGGATGGTGCATATAAAAGATCCCTTGCTACTAATGGAAAAAATGTAGCGGGTTTCCTCTCTAAGACAATATGTCAGCATTATCAAATGCTTGACATCCAATAGTCAGTGATTAATACAGAAATGTGCCCTTGTATTTTTCTCCTCCCAACAGGTCCCCGTTGGCTGGCATATAAAAGGTCATGGTATGTACTGTGCTGTCTATAGAAAATGCATTTAAAAGACCCCCCCCCCCCCCCCCCCCCCCCCCCCAGCATCAGCCAATGTTTTCACTATTAAACACCCGCCATTTTGATGAAAATAACACAATTAGCATCGGCTAATTGAAGCCCTTAGCTAACGTGTACCAAGACCTAGGATGTCTATGTTGATATACAATATCCCAGACAAGCCCTTTGGCTATGCAGTCCACCTCGCATTTCTCTCTCTCTCTCGTTAGGTTGTCATTGACGGAGGTATCAACTTTCTCCATGCCCCAGACTGGGTGAATTAATTTCTCGGAGTTACAGGATTTACCTTGGATTAACCCCGAGGGTGTCGCTTTCTTTGTGACAACAACACGATTATAACGCTGGTGTGATTTTTCTCACAAACATCTCTTCTTCATTGATAAACATTCTGATGGTTAAAAATGTAACGGAAGCTCAAGGACAGTGTTATGTTTTATATATTAATTTGACATGTTTATTTGAAGCAGACGGCTGTCATAGGAGCGTGTGCAGGGGGTGGGGTGGGATCGAGGTCGAACCGCACTCTCCTACATCAAGCCAATTTTCTTTTTTATAAATATTTTTTTCTCCATAAAAACATGACTCGACCCATGACTCGACTCCCCCCTCCTCTAAAAACGTCGCTTGCTAAAGGTTGGACCCCCCCCCCCCCAAAAAAAAAATTCCTGCACACGGGCCTGTTTAAAGTACGCCTTGCTGAATACCAGTTTTGGCAGATTTTCCGAGGTAACGTCACAGACCGCCAAATGCCATGAGTGGGTGCAGTAGGTTTAAGCACGCTGTCCTGGGTACATATCATCTGTCCATGCTGTCAGTTCAGGGTAGTGGATGGGTTAGTTGTTAATGGGGATCGATGAAAAAAGGCCGGGACGTAGCTCAGTAGTACAGCGCTCGCTCGATGCGCGGTCGGTCTGGGATCGATCCCCGTCGGTGGGCCCATTGGGCTATTTCTCGTCACAGCCAGTGCACCACGACTGGTATATCAAAGAAAGAAATGTTTTATTTAACGAGGCACTCAACACATTTTATTTACGGTTATATGGCGTCAGACATATGGTTAAGGACCACACAGATTTTGAAAGGAAACCCGCTGTCGCCACTACATGGGCTACTCTTTCCGATTAGCAGCAAGGGATCTTCTATTTGCGCTTCCCACAGGCAGGACAGCACAAACCATGTCCTTTGTTGAACCAGTTATGGATCACTGGTCGGTGCAAGTGGTTTACACCTACCCATTGAGCCTTGCGGAGTGGTATATCAAAGGCCGTGGTATGTGCTATCCTGTCTGTGGGATGGTGCATATAAAAGATCCCTTGCTGCTAATCGGAAAGAGTAGCCCATGAAGTGGCGACAGTGGGTTTCCTCTCTCAATATCTGTGTAGTCCTTAACCATATATCTCACGCCATATAATCGTAAATAAAATGTGTTGAGTGCGTCGTTAAATAAAACATTTCTTTCTTTCGATGAAACAATATGCGTAGTTTCCTTATACCTGCCCTTAGGGGCCATGTCATAGCCAGGAGGGAGGGGGTGGGAACAGCCACACTGTTTATACATGTTATGGGGCGACATGCAAATATATACGGTGGATGGACAAAAACAGAAGTGTGATTTAGTGGAGCCTGTCCTCCATAGCTAGACCTCTTCCCAAACACACGCGCGCGCGTACGCACACGCACACACACACACACACACACACACAGAGAGAGAGAGAGAGAGAGAGAGAGAGAGAGAGAGAGAGAGAGAGAGAGAGAGAGAGAGAGAGAGAGAGAGAGAGAGAGAGAGAGAGAGAGAGGCAGGCACGCAGACGGGTGGGGAGAGAGAGCAGAGAGAGAGGGAGGCAGACACACACACACACACACACACACACACACACACACACACTACCCTTGGCTACGCCAATGCTTGGAACCTCAGTATGCGTATGAGCCGGTGCTGGTATGAGGCGACAAGAAAAAAGATCAACTTTAAAGGTGAATGGGAAATAATCGGGTGTGATTGGGAAGACATGACCCCCTTCATGCCCCCCCCCCCCCCCCCCTCCTCCTTCCCCCTCCCACAACGGCTACGCCAGTGCTTAGGGCCTTAGTCTGCGTCCGAGCCGGTGCAGGAATGGGAAACCATTATTTACCTGTCTCAACAATAATGGCAGTCTGGCGGATCTCTCAGTTCTACGTGGCTTTAAATTCAATAAACTGAGAACCGATGTTTCCAGACCTACATACGTAGTATCGACGCGGGCTTTGTCGTAGAAGAAATCTAATCATTTATACACCGACTGTATCTGATTCATTCCCATTATTTGTCTGTTCAGTGTAGTAAGCCTGACAAGATGACACAAATCGAACGGTATATCGTATACCGGTGGCTTAATTCATATAGGAAGCTTCGTTGTCTTCGTAACGAGAGATCTGTATTCAACAAAAGGACGAAAAAAAGAAGAAAGGGTATAAGACATACGGACTGAAAACAAAATATAGCTTGTGAGATAAAACAAGAATAGAACGAAAGACAAAGAGGAGAGAGAGAGAGAGAGAGAGAGAGAGAGAGAGAGAGAGAGAGAGAGAGAGAGAGAGAGAGAGAGAGAGAGAGAGAGAGAGAGAGTGTGTACGTGTTTATACCAAAGGCAAATGTACTAAAGTATATGGTTTCTTTTATACGTAATTAAAGTATGAAACTAAGGATGTATATAGCATTTTCCAGGTGGAGTCAAAATAGGCTTTATCAACACACACACATATACACACACACACACACACACACACACACATACACACACACACACACACACACACACACACACACACACACACAACCGGCACACTGACACACTGATACACATACACACACACGACAGTCAGCAAGGGATCTTTTATTTGCGCTTCCCACAGGCAGGATAGCACAAACCTTGGCCTTTGTTGTACCAGTTATGGATCACTTGTCGGTGCAAGTGGTTTACACTTACCCATTGAGCCTTGCGGAGCACTCACTCACGGTTTGGAGTCGGTATCTGGATTAAAAATCCCATGCCTCGGCTGGGATCTGAACCCAGTACCTACCAGCCTGTAGACCGATGGCCTAACCACGCCACCGAGGCCGGTTTAGAAAATAAAATTTAACTTAGTACAAATATTAGAACTATCAGAAACACGTTAATATACAGCCACTAATATTATATGCAGAAAAATATATTTGATATGTAACGACAATCGTTAAAAAATATCTGTTAGTCGATAACATCTTTAAAATTGCAGCAAACTTGGGAATGTCCCTTTAAAAATGAAACAACTTCAGTTTATGTTTTATTTGCAGAACTGTATTCAATATATATTTCTGCACATGAAACGATGGTTTGGCACGCTAATGGCCATTGTTATTTAAACTGTCACCGGTAAGAAATATTGTCCACTAAGTTATGGACAACAGCGATATCAAGCATTGCACTAAACATACACAAGGGACATTTTATATGGTACTACAATGCAGGTAAAGGGTCCCTTTACATGCATTAATATCACTTTGTTACAAAATAAGGTTATATTTTATGTAATCGCCTATTGTATATATGTGTTTATATTTATATACTGGCTTTTTAAATAGATGCCTACGGACAACTTGAAGCAGACGTTTATAAGTCTCCATGACAGTGTTTGGCAATATTGCAAGCAGGAATGAATGAATGAATGAATGTTTAACGACACCCCAGCACGAAAAATACATCGGCTATTGGGTGTCAAACTGGATTAACGAAACCATGCAGTATATCTTGTTTTTCTTTTAAATAATTATAACATCTGGCAAAATATTGGGTAGGGCGGGGTCTAATCTGCCTTACCGCTTTCTACGACCTTGGCATTGCAAAGAGGAAACGTAAAAGAATATTAGAAAAACACTGTAATTTTGTTTACGAAATTCAAATTGAGCAGTTTAATAAGAAAGCAGAGAAAGACAAAGTAACTTGTGGTCACATATGTGGCTTATAATGACGCATTGAGGACTGTTGTTGTTTCCTCTCTTAATTCCAATGATCCATCAGTAATGGATATGAGATCAAACTGTCATTAATTAGTCATTCCAGCTTCCTATTGTTACGTGTTTAATTTATAATAAATATTTCTGGTAACAGTGTACTATCACGGGCGTAGGAAGGTGCCAAAAAGTGTGGGGCACACACAGACACATATCGTCGCATAAGAACCAGAAGGTCGTAAGCAGCAGATACGACCTAAAACGTCTTTGTTTTGCATATTCGCCATATCAATGTAATTAAAATTAGCTCCACTATTACATGTGGATCTAACACCAGCCAGTTGGAGCTCATGTCCACCAATCAAAACCTTACTTGCAGAATCCTGTCAGTGATTTAAAAATAATGTGAAAACATTCCGAATTATCCTGAGGGTATACGATATGTTTCATGTGAATTACGAATGCCTTATTTAGACCAGTAGAATTAATTTTAATCAGATTGCTAACAACACTGCGTAGTCCCCAATGTCCAGGTAGCATTTCGTCTGTAAATAATAATTTAAATATTGACCAATCACACTTCGCCTTTTATAACGTTATTTGGGAGCATACAAATTCTAAAAATATCGGGCGAGTCTATTTTAGTGGCCGCAGTACAGCGAACCATACCAATACGTACGGGGTGGGTTATCAGTCTTCAATTTTACATTAAAAATTATTTATTTATTTATAAAAAAAAACCTAACTAAATCAGTCTTCAGTTTTACATTACAAATTATTTATTTTATAAATTAAAACATGTTTTAAGGCATTCGTAATTCACACGAAACATGTCGTATACCCTCAGGATAATTCGGAATGTTTTCACATTATTTTCAAATCACTGGCATGATTCTGCAAGTAAGGTTTTGACATGAGCTCCAACTGGCTGGTGTTAGATCCTCATGTAATAGTAGAGCTAATTTTAATTAGATTGTCGCCATATATTCGCCATCCCTGATAATATATCGTTACGTGAGAGCCAGAAGGACTAAGTGCATCAAAATTCATTTTTAAAAAGCCGAGATAATGAAGGAAAACTGTTTTTCTTGATGAGTACTTAAGATGTCGAATTTGTATTAATGACAATGAAAGCTGAACATATATATGTTCGATGTTTTTGTATATATCCGGTATTTATAGCATATTAGGTGTTTTAGTTATTTGCTTAAATAGTCGTAGTTACGACAATTATTCATGATTGAATTACATGCATCATTTACGACCAACAGTATATCAAGTTAAATTTGAATCTTTATTCTGAAAGAACCATCAATTCTAAAACGTTTTAGTTGTGCAAATTACATGTTTATTAAAAAAGGAGAAATAAATAGAAAACATTTAGAAGTAAATATTCAAAAAGGAAAACAAGCAAAAATACGTATTAATGAAATCATCGGTTAAACAAAATATTATGTGAAAAAAGTTATTATAATAATATGATAATTAAAATCACCAAATGGACAAATTAATAATGTGAAAAAACCCACTACTCTGATTCGTGAAATCTTTGTTTTCTTTGGCCCACCCCTGATTATGTGTGACCTTATCTGGTGGTAGTGCTCCATGTTCGTTGTTTGATGGTGGTGCATCAGAATCAGATGACTTGTTCGTACAAAACCTCTTTTTCTAGACAAGTATTCGTTCCTGATGAGTCATCAGAAAAGCTGATGTTATGTTGTGTGCAGTGTTCTTTCCGTGTTCTTGGCGCCATGCGGATAGTTCCTGGTTCTGCTGCCTTGGAGTGTATTTCACTAGTTTCAAGAATACCTGGTTTATCAGCTTCTACATCAGACAAACCAGAATAGTTTAGCAAACTGAAGCTGGCATCCTTTAATGAAGAAACTATATTTACAGTCTTATTGGTTTGGGATACATCGGGTTCAAGTGGAGCTCATTCAAAGGATATAGGGTTTACATTTCTAATGAGGGTGTGCACTGAATATCAAATCCTGAAGCAGTGAACACTGTACCATGTCCACCTGTTGAGTATGCAGGGTTCTCTCCAGGTTCTATTGAGTGAACAGTGATCCCTCCAGCTTCTGCAGTGTGTTGGGTGTACTCTCCCGGTTATGTTGTGTGTTCAGTGTACTCTCCGGGTTCTTTTGTATATTTGGTAATCTCCCCAGGTTCTGTTGTGTTTGGTGATCTCTCCAGGTTCTGTGTGTTTGGTGATCTCTCCAGGTTCTGTTGTGTTTGGTGATCTCTGTAGCTTCTGTTGTGTTTGGTGATCTCTCTAGGTTATGTTGTGTTCAGTGATCCCCCCAAGTTCTGTTGTTCTCCGGACAATGTTATGTGCAGTGTTCTCTCCGTGTTCTATTGAGTGTGAAGTGATATATCCTCCGGTTTCTGTTGTGTGTGCTAAATTATGTTCTGGGTCTGTTGTGAGTGATATGTCACGTTCAAGTTTTCTTGCGTGTGCTATGTCATGATCATGGTATGTTGTATGTGTGTTTTGTCATGTTCTTCTTCAGGTTCTATTGTGTGTACTATGTCACGTTCAGGTTCTGTTGTGTGTGTCACGTCATGTTCAGGTTTTGTTGTGAGTTATCTATCATGTTCAGGTTCTGTTGTGAGTGCTTTGTCATGTTCAGGTTCTGTCGTAAGAGCTATGTCATGTTCAGTTTCTATGGTGATTGTTTTGTCATGTTCAGCTTCTGTTCGTTTTGCTATGTTATGTTCAGGTCTTGTTGTCATTGATACGTCAAGTTATGTTGTGTATGCAATATGTCATGTCCAGATTCTGTTGTGTGTGCTAGATTATGTTCAGGTTCTGTTGTGTGAGCTATATCATGTTCATGTCCTGTTGAGTGTGCTATGTCATGTTCATGTTCAGCATTCTGTTGAAAATATTCGTTAACTGTAAAGTTAATCAAGATTCATTCGTTTATGTTGAGGTCACATTCACTTTATTAGCCTTTTAACCGTACGTCTGATTATACTGTCTTTTGTTACTAGAACAGGTCCTGGCTAAATTACAATTGCGTTTGTATGTACAATGTTGTTAATCCATAATGCCTACATGTAGGGCAATCCTGTAGATCTTCAAAGGCGGCTGGAAGACGGAACTTGATCACCGTAACATATAATTAAATACATCCAAATCAGTGTAATTATGCTTGTACTTTAGTCATATATGTCACATATGACATTATTATGAATTACAATTGTATTTACAGATACAAATTACATGTTGCAAACTTTGCTTCGATAAAAACACATCAAAATAGAGATTTGTTTTTCACGAAAATTCACCAAATCATGTTTATTCATACAATTATGGTGCACATAAAACCGCACAGCATACAAACATTAATGTCACTGCAATTCCTATTTATATTTATAGACACGATATTGTTGTCTGTTGCCAAATGGTTAGTTGCATGCACTATCAAAATGTTGTCCATGACACACCGGGCTCTCATAAGGGCAAAAATCATATAATTTTAAGATTGAAGCGCATAAAAAATTGACATAATGTATGCTCTATTGTACTTAGTATTTGTAATTTGTCGTATTTGCCACATACGACCTATGTCAGACATAATTATATAACGAACTGTATTTAAAAAGGGTGTATCTACCACATACGACCAGCCGTGTTCACATAATGGACAGCAAGCAAATCGGAGAAAAGTCGTATGTGTCAGTTATATCTATTTTCGTGCAAATTGGTATCTGTGATTCACTTACGACCATTTAAATCCTTCTGTATAAGCGATGCTATTAGGGGCACAGCTACGACTTTTTGTGACAATAATATATTATATAAATATCAATCGGAAAACCTCGTCACATTCCGCTACGCTAGATGTAGGCTCGGACACAAGTTGTAGGAATACACCAAATTTTCATGTATTTGGTGACGCGGTTAGGACGAAGTTCGTAACATAATGTAGTTCGATCAAATATGGAACATTTTTTGACACAACATTTTTTTTTTATATTATAAAATTATTATTCTGGAGTTACTTAAGCAAATATTATGTGTGGGATCGAGTAAATTGTAGTTATTTATTACAATCACATGTGAAAATAGCATAATATTTTAATTTAACTCTGATATTGGACCTTTAAGATATTTTTTAAAATGTTGCTAAACATGGACAGTGGGTGGGTGGGTGCATGCAAGCACATGTGTAATGCAATATTTTAATTATAACATTTAAGAGTTCTATGGTTTAGTATTTTAAATGTCCAGTATCACAATAAACGATTAAAAAAAGCCCCACTTAGTTCTTTGGAGGAGCTGAACCTAAGGCAATCTGTACCAAGAAACAGCTGATTAAACAGACTGATGTTTTGATGAAATCGTTCTTAAATGTGAAAGCGCTGGATTGTTTAAAAAGCTGACTTGTCACTATTTCTATTGAACATGCTCGCCAACTGCACACATTAACTGTGATATAGATTTAACCGTGGTTCATGAGTAAAGATAAAGATATGACGACTAAAAAATTGTTTCGTGATAGATTTATATTTTCAATCTGTTTTAGAAACTTCTGAAAAAGGTTACTTCAACATATTTAATTAAAGTTAAAATTGAAGAAATTGTAATAAATTTATTTTGGAATTTAATAATTTTATTTACACATCTGTCACATATTCTGTAACTGTCAGTAGGTTTAAAGCCTAATGTGTCTGTTATCTTTTGTATTATATCATTCTCGCGTATTCTCTTCGATGCATTTGTTGTTGTATGTAGTTGTCTATTCACTGAAGCATAGAATGAGCAATTATATTCCATGGCCATGTTTTGATCATGTGACTGAAAAAAGTTCCGTCCAAAATGGTGACGCATTGTGTCCGAGTTTATATTTCGGATTGTATAAATATATGTATAAATATATAAAAACCATCGTTGCTGCTACAAAGTGGGGGG
This sequence comes from Gigantopelta aegis, assembly GCF_016097555.1. Lineage (NCBI taxonomy): Eukaryota > Metazoa > Mollusca > Gastropoda > Neomphalida > Peltospiridae > Gigantopelta > Gigantopelta aegis. The sequence continues at coordinate 27,872,348 of NC_054708.1, forward strand.
CGCAAGCCCCCTTACCCGCCCCCCCCCCCCCCTCCCGTTTCATACACCAGTGACTATTTCTCAACAGACAACAATTATGCTATGCAGCAAAGATATAAAGAAATCGTAAATTTGTTCAGGTTTCATTGTCATTAAAACAAATTCGACATCTTAACTACAAGTGAAAAACCCTCCAGTGTTTCTTCATAATCTCGCCTGTTTAAAACTACATTCTGATACACTTACGTCCTTCTGGTTCTCACACGACGAATTGTTGTTTACAATTTTTGAATATTTTGAATGATGTGCGATGCTATGTATACCTTTTCATAATTTTGGGGGTGAAGAACGTATCATCGTTTAGATGGAAACAACGCACTTGACAGCTATATATGCTGTGCTTATGAAGGATGTCGCCAGCTTGGCAAAGTATACTCATCGTTCGCGAACATCTGATAACATCACTATTGGCACAGTGATTCATTGGTATAAGGAAGGAAGAAATGTCTTACTTAAGGACGCTCTCATTCATCATATTTTAATGCCAGTTATATGGAGTCGGACATATGGTTAAGGGCCACGCAGATAATGAGAGAGGAAACACGCTGTCGCCACACAATTAGCTACTCTTTTGGATTAGTAGCAATACCAGGTATCTTTTATATGCAGCATCCTACAGACAGGACCTTTGTTATACTGGGTCGAACGAGATATAGCCTAATGGTCCCAGCGACGTGGATCGATCCTAGATCGACCGCGTATCAGGCAAACGCTTAACCACTGGTCTACGTCCCGTCCCATTTTGGTATATGTCATCAAAGCTGTCTAAATATCCATTTAGCTGTGTCTTTTGTAGTTGTCATTTGGTTCACCATATTGGGAATGGCAATCCCCTTTCAGACAACGTGTACGTAGGAAATGTCTTGGAGCGTGTCCTCTTGAAGACTACGAATGAATGAATGAATGAATGAATGAATGAATAATACCCCTGTTCTATGAACTTAACAACCCCTTAGTGATTCATGGGAGGAATCAAGACCTTGTTGAAACGTCCTTTGACCCGCCTTGTGCAGATATGCGAACTTAAATACGCTAATTGTTTTGTAGTTCAGATTTGTAATAATTCCCCACCGAGAATACAAAACTAGTACTCAACATGATAAAAATCTAGCGATCGTGCAGTCAAATATATAAGGCCCGCTGGATGTCCGGCGTATCATTCGATAAATAGAAGATAACAGAATGAACTGGGGCAACGGCGGACCGTTGGTCTGATCTGATCACAACTGCACTGGACAATGGCAGTTCTATTCTCAATAATCAAGTCAGCTTTTTCATTATCGTGAGTTTTATCCCGCGACATAATACTTCGTCTGTCATATCTGTCGCAATGAATTATGCCATGAGGTTCATGATGTAAGTCTGTTCTCTGCATTACTATGTGTTTCCCATCTGTAAATCCTGTATATTTGCATTGCCCATCTGTACATTCTGGATTTGCTATGCAATCGCCATAGTAATTAATATCGGCGGGATCCAGTGGGTAGTGCAAGGTTCCCGCAACACCCATAAATGTTCAAAATGCAGAAATATATAGTGTGTCAGTGGATACCTTCCAAGCGTCCATATCGTTCCGCGTTTCTGTAATTGTTAAAAGAACATTCCTGAGTTTGCTGCATTGTAAGATGTTTCCGACTAATAAAATAGTTCTACGATTAAACTTACATATTAAATATATTTTCTGGTTTAGAATATCAGTGTCTGTATATTCAATATGTTTCTTGTCGTCTTTAATATTTGTAAGAAGCCGAAACTGGATTTCGTCTTCAAATAATTTTGTACATACGAAACAATTATATTTTTGGAAATAAAATGAAATTTAACCTAGTACAAATATTAGTACAATCAGAAACCCGTTTAATATACGGCCAGTAATATTTCATGCAGAAAAAAAAGATATTTGATATGTAATAAAATCGTTAAAAAGTCGTTGTTAGTCAATAACATCATAAAAACGTGTAGCAAACTCAGGAATGTCCCTTTAAGACGTGGAGGTTTTTTAAATATATAACTTGTAATTAACACACACTCTTGAAATTGCAATGTTATGCTTGGAGAGAGCCATATATATATGAGCCAGGGTTTACAACCTTTTCACCATCTGGTCTCTTCCTCCCGTCCCGGAGTTGGTCACTGGCGATGTCAGAGGCCAAATCCGGGCTAGGCGTGCCGGATAAGATAGGGGCACGTTAATAGAGTACTCGTACCCGTACCATCCGGTCACAAAATCGTAGTAATCACCAAAGTTTCGTTATAGGGATTATATCCTTAGTTTGCTGCATTGCAAGATGTTAAGAGTTTGTAACGACTAGTATTACATATTAAATACATTTTCTTATTTAGAATATCAGTGTCTGCAAATTCAGTGTATTTCTGGTTGTCTTAATATTTGTAAGTGGCCTAAATTGGATTTGGTGTCCAAATAATTTCGTACGTACAAAATGTATATATACAGGAAAGTGCACCTAGGGACACCAAAATATGCTCGAGATAAGCCTCGTACTCCAGATTAGCATGCTCGAGATAACAGTGTGTAATTTGGTAACATTACATAGGAAAATTGCCGGGACCGGCACTGGACCTCGAGATATGTTGGGTACTCGAGTTTACAGAGGTTGAGATAACGATGTTTCACTGTATTAGTATATAAAATGAAGTTTGACCTAGTGCAAACACTAGTACGATCAGACACGTTTACAATAGAACCACTAATATTTTAATTGGACAAATATATTTAATATGTATTTACAGTAGTTAAAAGGTCTATGATGCTCGAGATCATCTTAACAATCGCCGAAAACTCAGGATAATCCCTTTAATTATATAGTCCTTTCCTTTACAGTTTGATCTGTGGAGGTTGTCAGTTGGAATGAAAGTTTACTGACCACACAATACATGCCATCATATAAAATAAATAACAAAAAGAAAATGATATTTATATTTTCATTTTTATTAACAACAAGAATATCGAAGGTAATCTCGTTTGGGTTTCGTTAATACAAATATATCGAGGTTTGCCTGGGAATGAACAGGTATAAACAACACATACAAAATTTCTATTTTGGCAACGGAAAAAAATATCAAAGTATAAATTATACGTCTTCAAATATTCACAATAAGACATATTTATATATACATCTGTTTTGCTTTCAAATATACACGTCACTGGGGAATGAAGCACCGACCCATATAATTAATACCATGATGCAAGGCTGACAAAATATAACAATACAAATGAGTTTCCCCTCCATAATAATATACCGATGGAAAGAAATAATAGACCACACACAAACAGACAAACAGTAACAGCAAATTGTGACTGCAATAAAAACAAACTCTCAATCCACAGTGTCACAAGTTGATCGTGTTCCTGGTAGTCATTACTACACTACCAGTGTTTGCCAGAAAGACATTTTTGGGGTATGGCTCTATGGAACTGAATGCGACCACAGTCAATAGTGGGTGGGTGGGGGCCTCCCCCAGAAAGAAAAATGGGTTAAGTTTAGGGTTAGGGTTAAGAAAATCATACAGTAATGATAAGAGTAATTAATTTTGTCAAAAGGTTAACTTAACCAAAAAACATCTGGAAATATTTTTGGGTATGGCGCCATACCCGTTTTTCCCTCTGGCCGAAACCCTGACTACTGACATTCATTGCCACACTACAACTTTGAATGAAATACAGATATTACTACGCTAGAAGTAAATTAAATTTGGTCTAAAATTCCATGTGTTCAATTATTATTTTTCCCATCAGTATACTTAAGCATAGAAAATATAATGAATTATGTTTTCTATATGGCAAAACGAGCTGGTTACAGCTCTATAGTGCGAAGGTTCAGTGGTCCGAAGGTTCAACCCTAACCCTAGATAGATTCAGTAGTCCGAAGGTTCAGTAGTCCAAAGATTAATAGACCTAACCGCAGACTATTAAACCTTCGGACGATTGAACGTTCGGACTATAGAGCGATCCCCAAACGAGTCTGAGGTAACATAAATGCAGTTAGTCCAACTGCATGTGGACTAACATATAAAACATATATGTGATATGATATATATGAAATATATGCCAACTGAGCATTGTAAGATATTAATTTTTGTGTTTTTCACACGACAGCTTACCACCTTATGGTCGAAAAAAATATTACCTAAATATATAATTATATTATATACATGTATATTTAATTGGTCCCAAAAAGTATTTTATTCTACCAGCTATATAATTGTTTCATTGCATGTGTTATCGATATTTTATTATGTAATTGAATTATGGCTTCATAGCCATACATAGAAAAATAACTGCAATCCACTTTAACCAAGATTAACTGTTTTAAAGTGTTTGCGGAACGATATATACTACGTAGCGTTACCAAATAAGAAATGAACGCTCAATGTGTAAACCAAACACGTAAAATATCCTTAGAGGATATATGATATATATAATTTAATTTGCTCTTCCATAGGTCAACGAAACGCGTATGCCACGCAAATATAATTTTCACTTAAAATATAATACTAGACAGACCCCCCCCCCCCCCCCCCCCCAAAAAAAAAAGAAGAAGAAAAAAAAAACAACAACCCCAAAACAACAAAAAAAAAAAAAAAAAAAACCTCCAACTGTGCGGCTCTCTTTTTAAGTCCCCCTCCCCATTATATTATATTACGTTACGTTACGTTACGTTACGTTACGTTACGTTACGTTACATTAAGTCTTTCAACCCCGTGGAGGGTAGAATTTTCTGGCCAAGTTAGAAGTTGTTCTTCAACTGCTGGAGGTGTTTCAAAGCGTGCCAAAAGTCACTCATACACAAGAGTCACTTCAACATACAGTCAGTTGTATACACGTTGCTGTCAATCAGTCAAACTAATCATTTAGTCAACTAACAGAAATCTTTGGGCCCGTGTTTTAGACCTGACAAAATAAAAACAATTCTGAGAAGTAACACGTATATGTATGGAGTCGAGTTTTAGTCGAGTTTTAGAGGATATTTCACCATTTTAAAGCTCTTGTTTCACTCAATTCTAACTTTATCCAAATGTGTTACAGGTTTTGTAGATTAAATAAACTTAGTGTGCATTGTCACGGGTTGAAACTAGTGTCTGTCCCTTTAAGTATATCGCATACAAAATCTGCACTGACAGTGTACTCATTCATAAAGTTATCACTTTAAACCTCTATGACCTACACTATTCCCTGTCGTAAAAATTTCATATTCTTAGCATTATAGATCTAGCATAATAATACAACAGCCACGAAAAATCCTGTTATTAGATTCCACCGTATTCTGTTCTGACATTTACCATTTAGCAAAATAAAAAGAAGTCCGCGTAACGTATTGTAATATTTCACATTTAAAAACGTTTTAAGGAATTCAGTTACAGAACGACTTTACTCATCTTTCCAATGGGTCCGTAGTAATGAAACTATATATATATATATATATATATATATATATATATATATATATATATATATATATATATATTATAGCGTCTCATCAAATATATAAAGGTATCTAAATTAGACTACACAAAATATAATGCGTTGAAGTTGAATGTGTACATTTACTGATGGAAAGACATAATGCAACACGCGACATGTGAACCGAATTTTAAATCACTATTTGAGCAATAATAACTGTATAAAATACAGATATGACTGTATAAAATACAGATATGACTGCTTTGACTAGTGATGGGAATCGGTTGGGATTTCATCATCGATAATCGGTTATAATCGGTTGGGATTTCATCATCGATAATCGGTTATAATCGGTTGACACCAACCGATCAACTTTCGATTACACAATCGGTTAGAATTCCATGACCATAAGAAGGCTTTGAATTATAAGGACCATGTACCTATTGTCGTGTGCACCCTGCAAATGGCTAATTGTAACTTTATTAACTATTTAATATAATTTCTCTTTATGTACACATAAAAACAAACCCAAACCACTGTATATTTCCATCAATTTTATCATCTAAACTAGAGGAACAGTTACAGTTAACATTGTCCCACACAAGCGATTATGGATTTTTTTATAATAATTATATAAGAGCCAATCCGATCAATTTTCGATTGTACTCGATTATTGAAACACCACTAGTTTTAACACTATCCATTGTGTGTTGTGTTTTAAATACTATATTGATTATAATCAGTGTAAATAATCGTTGTATCATTTATCAAGCCTTCAATTCGTAAGCTAGATTTATGGTTGTCTAATATTTGTATATTTCGGTTTACTCTTTGTCATTTGTTCACCATGATGTAATGTATTTATTGCTGAACCGATGAGCTGTTAAGCTTAACGTCAATAAAAGAATAGAACTGCCAGTATAATACTGTTAACGTCCTGCTACTATGGACGAGGAGGGTTCAGGTTGCAGTCAATATTTGCTGTTTATATACATGTGTGTTCTGTTCTTTTTGCCCATCAGTATGTTTTACATTTAATAATAACCATCTGCATTAACCTGCCGAGGATCATTACAGACATGATCGACTACATGGAGGGTGGCACTTGAATTACAGTTTTGAAGATGGATAGTTCTGCGACCACACAAGAACACAAGAAAAGCTTATTTGTTTAATGATACCTAAGAACTATTTTTAAACTTTGGCTATTTGGTGTCTAATATAATTATGGTTTTGAGAGAAGAAACCCGCCGTTATCAAACTATTTCTACCGAATTGCTGATTGATGAATGGAAGCAAGAGATCTTCATTATGCACCTTGTTTGTGTCCACAGAAAGGACAGCACATACCATTGGCATTGGTATTCCCAGTTGTGGTGAACTGGTTGGAACGGGAAAAACTCAATGGTTCCACCAAGACCATTAAAGAAAGCAGCGAATAGCCTAGCTTAATGTGTGGACGACTCGTTTGTTTGTTTTGGAGGGTGGGGGTGGGATTGGTTCCTTCGCGTCTTGCAATATGCAAGCACGAAAATATATCGTAGCCAATGCCAGTTAGAATGAAACAAAATCGTAACTTAGGAAATAACGAAATTTGGAATTCTTTGTAGGCGTAAATAATGAAAAAAAAAAAAAAATTATGCGACAAGGTAATTCTCATGGGCATTTTCTTACTTTTACTTCCTTCGCGTTTGTTTTTTTGGGGGTTTTTGTGGTAATTTTCATCCATAATGTTCTCTATTATGTTTTTCTACAGAAGTTATTTAGTATGTCAGATATTGTAATTTGTCATGAATTTTTAAACCCTAAACCCCCGTGGCCCTCTGCGCACTCTGACTGAATTATAACGCAAATTAGATAAATATTCTATTAGTAAATTCGTGACGGGCGATGGCATTGCATGTTCATCGACAAACCAAGCTATCGGTTAATAATCTCTGTCCATTGCTAGACGTGTCTACGCAGTCCATTGTTTCTGCGTGCATTATAATTAAGCCGTATTTAATTAAAACTTTGAGCTCATAGACGTTCTTCAATATATGCTTGTCTAGAAGGGCTTATAAGGAAAAGGGAGCGAATCATTCTCCAATGTGGAGCAAGGAAATATTTTACTCTGAATTGAGGGTAAAATAGGAGTGTAATATTACAAAAATCATAAACAGTCTTGCCATTCTTGCAATAAAATCAAATCTGAATCTTAAATATCAAGGGGAAATGTCCATATTTAAACCAGTGCTCCTCAGCCTTTCTTATTTCGCGGCAGTTTGGCGTTTGCTCTATGATCGCGGCACAACACAGTTTACTATGTCAATAAGTAGGCAAAATTAATATCCGACCACAGTCTCCCATAATTAAATAAATAAATTAGTCACCCATTCTAGAATAGTTAACATGTCGGTGACAACAAGTAATATTAACCACTTTCACTAGTCTCGTTTTTAATTATAAATTCCTCCAAATGAGTCAATTAAAGGACAGATCCTAGTTGTTAAACACTACTTCATATGTTTCACTATAAAAGCCGTTTATGATCACTGAAATCAAACATTACTTATATTTTATTGTTTGGATATCCATTTAGAACCGAAGTGTTTCTGGTCATCATGTTGTTTCCAATATCAAAATGCATTTTTCATATTTTTAAAAACGAACGTGCGTCTGAGAAGTAGCAGTTATTGATTCGAGTTTTAAGTCTATTTTTAAAGGATATTTTCCTGTTTTAACGTCACAGACAGCTTCTTTCACTCTGTTGTAACTTTATCCATTAATGTGTTACAGATTTGTAGATTAACTAAACTTAGTGTCCATTTTTACGAGATGAAACTAGGATTTGCGCCTTTAAATTACTGGAAACATCTGAAAACACACGTTTCATCTCATTAGCACTCGTATGCGTCAGATTTCCCAATCAACTATTTTTCTCCAGAAATTATATTCAGAGCAATATTTCATAAATAATTAAGTGTCAGAAAGCGCAGCAGATTATAAATAGAACCTGGTTTCGAGTGTCTCGTCGGCTGAAAGGCATTGGTCTAAACAGAATCAACTGGTCGGCGCCTTAGTAGATTAAAATTACAAAATCAAACTTAACTGTACATCTTAACAAGTAATACCAAACAATGCAGGCGCATGTGCAGAGAGGGTGCTGGTGAAGGTCAAAAACCCATTGATCCAAACCCGTTATTTTTTAATGTATTTTCCAGGGGAGCATACCCCGACCCACCAACACCCATATAAATTACGGTCACCACACTGTATATCCAACCTGCGCACTTACATGCACACGCGCCTGCATTGCAAGTACTAAACCAAACAATTTTTTTAAACATATAAACTTAAGAATAACTCCTATGTGTAACCATAGCAAATGGAAAACAGAACAACGTATAACCAATTATAAAATGATGTTACAAAGCACTAACCCTTGAGTTATAGAAATATTTTTATATATATATATATCACGTAACAAATAGAACAAATAAACCAAACAAATGAATGCAACAGGGGATATATGATTTGTGTATATAAGAATATTGTATAACATATAAATTAAAGACAACATCGCAAAATATCACATATTGTTCTAGTGACTCGTTTAAAAAATATTTAAAAGTATTTTTCTTTTTACAGTAGCCTTCATGACGTCCATTTAGAAAACAAGTTTTATGTAATTTAAATTTGTCTTCAGATAAAAGTAAACTGCATTACATGTGACATGTAATGTTATATTTATTTAACAATCTTAGTGGTATGTCGGATGATGAAGTACATTATAAAAACAAAACAGAAATACTATAAAAAAAAAAAAAAACAGTTCATCGAGTCAAAACTGATTAATTGCTGATTTGCTTAGATGGCTTAATCCTACATACGTTTTCGCCGGTGATTCATTTCCAAATTTCTAAAAATGTAATTTGTTATTCATTTAAAGTTTTTGAGTTTTAACATCTAATAAAACAGAGCGGCGATTACCCCCCCCCCCCCCCCCCCCCCCCAAAAAAAAAAAACCCAACAAAAAAAACAAAAACAAGAGACACAGACAACACTAGAATCCCATCCGAACTTCGTTAGAGGTGGGAATTAAAAAACAAATAAATAAAAAATAAAAAACATACATAATATCACAGACTTTGTAAACCTTTCTCGCATCCCATTTCAGTATTACACACAAAATAAAACACATTATAATTTTGTGCGAGCCATTCACAGCCAGATGAATACAAAAATATTTCCATTACAAATATACTTCTTTTTTAAAGTTTAAATCTCACAACAAAGGCCAATGTGATACTTGATACGACCTTACTTTCACAATTTCTAAACCAAACAGGCAAACATGTTGGTATTCACTACATGTGTCAGTATCAAAATGTTGTTTTCCGTTGGTTAAACAGTAATGTTCAAAGATCGTTGATATTAACAAAGTATGTGTCGCTCACATCTCCACGAACTCTTTGCCACACAAATTATTGTATATTAAACTTTTGTCTTTTCCTTGCTTTTCTATCACATGGAAGACTTCTCGTTTCATGCTGTTTCTCTCTCTCTCTCTCTCTCTCTCTCTCTCTCTCTCTCTCTCTCTCTCTCTCTCTCTCTCTCTCTCTCTCTCTCTCTCTCTCTCTCTCTCTCTCTCACGCTCACACGCTCAAACAGCCACAGTCTGCTTTCGTTTGCAAGTCAATATCTTCTTGAACGCACGTCTGAAATCCTTGTTGAAGAACGTATATATGATAGGGTTGAGCGCCGAGTTGCAGTATCCCATCCACAGTACGATACCGACAACCACTGGGTGGAACTCGCAGCTCTCGCACAGAGGGTCAATGAGAGCCACCAGAAAGAAGGGCAACCAGCACACGATGAAGCAGCCCATCACGATACTCAGAGTCTTGGCGGCCCGACGCTCCTGGTTCACCGATATCCGTTTCTTGCGGTGTCCGTTCGCGGGGGCCTCGACGGCGGCCAGGTGCATCGTGTAGCGGGAGGTCTCGTCGCAGGAGACGTCCCGCTCCTCGCTGCTGCCGTCGCAGGGGATGGGCGGCGGTTTGAGGAACGTGACGCTCTTGCGGTACTGCTGGTTGGCGTTGGACTCCTGGAACACTCTGATCATCGAATCGCGCCTCTCTATCAGAATTGACGTCCTCCTGAGAGAGGTGCGTTTGTCGAGAATGCTGCTGTCGTGGCTGATGTCCGAGCTGGTGGTCGCCGAGGACGACGTCGTGGCGCTGGACGAATCTGTGCTGGGAAGATTTGAGATCTGTCGGATGAGCTTCTTGTTGAAGGCGCTCCGCGGCGGACCGGAGACGTTTCCACTGCGCGGGACGAACTTGCGGATACGCGACGCTTCACTGCACGAGCTGTAGGTCGGCAGGGGCGGAACCTGGGACTCCTGGGAGGAGGACGAACTGTCTTTCAGCTGTTCCGCAGCAGTGTCTGGTATACTGGGTTTGGAAGACGGAGACATTTCGTTAGAATCGTCACGGAAAATCAGTTTAACGTTCACCTGTTCGTTGCTGCGACGATCGAGAATCACTTTACTGGAGCCCGGTCCGCGACGCCACTGACGAGTCCTTCGATTGGTTACCCTGTATATGCGAATGTACGAGAACAACATGAAAGTGAGCGGGACGTAGAAGGCACCAAGAGTGGAATACAACGTATATCCTTTGTCTTGAGAAATTTGGCACTGTTTCATATCGTCGCTAGAAACGTCTCCCTTCCACCCGAGGAACTGGGGGACGGCGATACACAAAGCGTACAGCCACACTGCCAGAATGAGAATCGACGCCCGCTTCGCCGTCCTCTTCCTGGCATAGCGCAGAGGCTGTGTTATTGCGTTGAACCGATCATAACTGATGACACACAGATTGGCGATACTCGCCGTGCAGCCGATCATATCCATGGACACCCAGAAGTCGCACATCTCGCGACCGAGCGTCCACTCTCCGGAAATCTGGTACACGAGGGCGATGGGCGTCACTAGCGTGCCCACCATGATGTCACTGAGGGCAAGATTCACCAGGAACGTGTTCCCGATCTTCCTCAGACGCCTCTCGAGAAGCACGGCCGCGATGACGAGCGAGTTTCCTATCAGCGTGCAGACGATGATGACGGCACCGAAGAGGGCGATGGCAATGTTTGAGATGATGACTTCGAAGCCGGAGCCCGTGTTAGAGACTGTTCCATTTCTGTCGGTCCCTATTACGGGGAAGGCTACGAGCATTGTATGGCTGAGGTTTCGCTCCACCAGTGTCATGGCCAGCCGTTCTGGGAGACGTCTGCGTACGAACACTGTTGATTCATTATGGTTGCTGGTAGACTCAAAGCTCACTTGGACTCGAAGAAAAATTCGCATTAATAAAACTTCTGTTTTTGTTTTTGTTTTTTTTGTTTACTCCCACTGAAGCTGTGACGTTATGCGGCAATCCAACACTCTTCGTGTCTCTTTTAACTGTCTATCTCTCTTTGTGAGCTATTACGATTAGGCTACGCGTTTACCATTTAAGGAAGTCGGTTCGCCATGACGTCAAGCCAATTGTTGGCCTCCTGTGCCAGCATGTCTGTTGTTGGATTAATCACGATTGTCTGCCATTTTTTCTCCCCAATGATTTACACTACTCATTGTTACTGGCTGGAAGATCGTAGCAGATCCATTTACGGGAATAACTGCAATTGAAAACGAGAGAGAGAAAACAATTATTTATTTTGGACAGACGTTATTAAATTACATATACACGTACTATTCTGAGAAGCTTAGCTACATATTGATGGAATGAATGAATGAATGAATGAATGAATGTTTAACGACACCCCAGCACGAAAAATGCATCGGCTATTGGGTGTCAAACTATGGTAATGGAAACAAATAAGGTGATGATCAACATCAATAGAAAAATTCAAGATATAAATAAAAACAGTGTAAAGAACTGCAAAAATACAAATACAAATATCACAGATAGATACTGACTTTTACTCTAAACTTCAATTTGTGCTGTATTGGCCATTCTCAAAGAGAATGTTACACCCCTGCACCACGGTGAGGTTACAGAACGCGCAGGGGTATATTGATGGAGTCACGTGTTGAGAAAAGAAGAGACAGACAAGATATACATTATATGAAACATAATTTATATTAATATATTGTGAACATTGTATAGCACGGGCCTCCATGGCAAGGTCGTTAACAGGGTAGTACTTAGAGAAGGGCTGGAACCAGCTAAATGCTCAAAAACAAAAAATAAGGAAAAGTGTAATTTTATTTTTAAATTGTAATTAAATGGACTATCCTGTGTTTGGTGCATTATAAAATGTTTCCGAATAATAACATCTTGTAACGACAAAACGTGCATATTAAATATATTTTGTTGTTTACAATATTAGTGTCTGTAGATTCAGTGTGTTTCCGATCGTCCTTAGCCTAAACTGGATTTGGTATCCCAATAAGTTCGTACGAACGAAAAAATATATACAGCGAAACCTTTCAAAACTAGACCCTCTGTAAACCGGAATTCCCCCCTCCCAAAGCCAGACCCTCTGTAAACCGGAATTCCCACCTCCCAAAGCCAGACCCTCTGTAAACCGGAATTCCCCCCTCCCAAAGCCAGACGTTTTTCATAGTCCCTTTTTAAATATATGTGCAGAAGATAAACCTCTCTAAGCCGGATACCTCTTAAATCGGACGTTTTACTTGGTTTCGAGGGTGTTCGGTTTAGAGGAATTTCACTGTATTAGAAAATAAAATGAAATTTGACCTAACAAACTTTGCTATTTTTTTCTCATTCTGTAGACACAATGTCGCAAATGATTTACTATGTATCTAATTATCGTAGGTGAGAAGTAGTAAACAAAAGTGTTTCCCTTTCTTTCAACAACCTCTTAACCAAGCGACATTACTGACATATATAATAACCGTAGTATGACATCACCACCACCACCACCACCACCACCACCACCATCAGCACTACTACCCGCGCTCTTGTAATACAGTTATGCTTCCTATTTAGATATATCACAACTCTTTACACTTTTTTTAATTTTAACATTTCAATTTTAATTTTTGTTGTTGATCATCATCACATAATTTAATCATTTACCTTAGCCAATGTCTTGTTCGTGCTGGTGTCTCGTTAAACATTTATTTATTCATCTATTCATTCATTCTCGGCATATGACACTATGAAAGTTAAAGTTTGCTTCGTTTAACGATATCACTAGAGCACATTGATTTATTAATCATCGACTATTGGATGTCAAATATTTGTTAATTTTGACGTATAGTCTTAAAGAGGAAACCCGCTACATTTTCCCATTAGTGGCAAGGGATCTTTTATATGCACCATCACACGAACAGGATAACACATACCACGGCCTTTGATGTACCAGTCGTGGTGGCCTGGCTGGAACGAGAAATAGCCCAATAGGCCCACAGACGGGGGTCGATCTTAGACCGACTGCGCATCAAGCGAGCGCATTACCACTGGGCTATGTCCCGCCCCATGACACCATGAAAGGCCATGACAAACTAGATAGGAGGGGTGGGATCTAGCCGTAGGTAGATCGGTCGCCTAAGGTGCTTGGGTCAAAGGATCGAATTCTTACTTCCCCGTCCCACCCAGTGGTATATCAAAAACCGTGGCATGTGCTGTCCTGTCTGTGGGGGAAAGTGCATACAAAAGATCCCTTGCTGCCAATGTAAAAACCTAGCGGGTTTTCTCTGAAGACTGTGATATCAGTTACCAAATGTTTGACATCCAGTAGCCGACCATTAGTTAAGTAATGTACTCTAGTGGTGTTGTTAAACCAAAACAAACTTTACAATATGGCCTATCTTCAAATAGAGCAGAATAGTGGGAAGTTCTGACTGGAACAAGAAAACTCTGTTGTGGATTTCACTGGAGTGGGGTGGGGATGGACTCCACCAAACCTCAGGCAAAACGCTCTACAGAGTAAATTTATCGCATCGGTGATGCAGTGGTTAAGCCTTCGGACCTAAGGCTGGTATGTACTGGGTTCGCATCCTTGTATCGGCTCACACCCAGAGCGACTTAACAACTCAATGGATAGGTGCAATACTGACTTTTTTTTACCAACAACTAATCATTTACCCATTGTCCAGGACAGACAGTCCAAATACCCGAGATGTGTGTCCCAGAGAGCGTGCTTGAACGTTTAGTGAAAATAAGCACGAAAATAAGTTTACATGAAAATGATATGAAATGAGTGAATGGAAGGAAATGTTTTATTTAACGACACATTCAGCACATTTTATTTACGGTTATATGGCGTCAGATATATGGTTATGGACCACACAGATATTGAGAGCGGAAACCCGCTGTCGCCACTTCATGGGCTACTCTTTTCGATTAGCAGCAAGGGATCTTTTATATGCACCATCCCACAGACAGGATAGTACATATCACGGCCTTTGTTACACCAGTTGTGGAGCACTGGCTGGAACGAGAAATAGCCCAATGGGTCCACCGACGGGGATCGATCCTAGACCGTCCGCGCATCAAGCGAATGAGTGAATGGAGTCTTGCTTTGAGATGCGCTAAAGTGCACAGGTCCTCGTCTGAAGTCGGATCGGTGTGGAATCTAATCAGGAAACGCTGCATCAATAATCCATCATTTTCTTTAATGAAAAAAAACCCTAACTGTTTCCACGTTTTCCAGTCGGTGTAACCCGCTCACAAGACTTGAAGCCAATCGACAGTAATCACGCGTGCCCTTTCCGCGTTTGTTACACTTTTAAAATTTTACTTTTCGAGTGCTAACCCTTTGTCCGTGTTCTGTATTCACCAGGTTGAAAAAACGCCGTTATGTATTAACATAGCCACAAAAGGACGAGCGGTGAAATTATCGGAGTTGCCAACAATCGATGTCTCCGTAGCAGACAGTGACGTCAGCACCGTATGCGACTGTAATTATATTAAATATATAGTTGTTGTTAACGCTGTTGTTGTTGTTCTCTTGCAGGAACATAATACCAAATGGCTGCATGTAAGAATAAAGTATTTTAAGGTTTCTTTAGAACGGTAATAAAAATCTAATGTTTATGTATACGTGCATGTGCTCCGTAGATGATGTTGCATATATGTAGTTGGTCATTCTCTACCTAAGGATGGAGTTAGAGGGAAGCAACATTTTGGTAATGAATCCATCCTACCATGTCGCTGTCCTTTCACAAAATGTTCGTCGTTATCGTTAGATATAAATAATAACTTCTTTCACAAACACCTCTGTCTGTCTCTCTCTCTCTCTCTCTCTCTCTCTCTCTCTCTCTCTCTCTCTCTCTCTCTCTCTCTCTCTCTCTCTCTCTCTCTCTCTCAGAAGAGAAGAAGAAGAAGAAGAAAAAGAAAAAGAAGATCCAAGAAAGTAGACGCCTTACTTTTTTTTATCTCTCTATCAATGTCGTCATTACACATGCGCCGCAGATTAAACTATATTATATTCTGAAGCCTTTTTTTCTGATAAGTTATTAAAAAAAATGTAGTTTTTTTTTAACGATACCACTGGAGCACACATTGATTAATTAACCATCGGCTATTGGATGTCAAACATTTGGTAATTCTGACACGTAGTCACTAGACGAAACTCGCTACATTTTTCCTAATGCAACAAGGGATCTTTTATATGCACCATCCCACAGACAAGATAGCACATATCACAGCCTTTGATATACCAGTCGTAGAGCACTGGCTGTCCAATGGGCCCACCAACGGAGATCGATCCCAAACAGAACGCGCACCAAGCTTTACCACTGGACTACGTCCCGCTCTCACAACACGCGTACGACTATTTCTGTTATTGATTAGTAGAACGTTGACTAATAATTAACGTTACCCAAGATAGGATAGAACATACCCCGAACTTTGAAATACCAGTCGTGGAGCACTGGATGGGATCGGACAACCGTTGGCTAGACTGCTTTATGCGCTGCACGTTAAACGTAATGATTACACCGATATCGCGAAACGTTAATGTCGCTCCATGTCGCTGAACGAAAGCTGGCCTAAGTTCAACCAGCCGTTCTTCACTACACGTTTGCAAACTTCTTTTTTTTAAATATATATAACTCATTTTCACAGTGTTCATTCAGCATAAAAACCAGTCTAGCAAAAGTTAGCGACAACTACAAACAGCTGGCTAACTTGCAACTGTACTAAGTTCAGCGACAGCAAACAACGCTAATCATTTCAGTGGTCCCGATGTGTTCATTCAGTTTAACGTGAATCGAATAAACCAGTCTAGCGAACGTTTTTTTTTTCTGCTTGGTCTGGCTGAACTCGGCCCTGGTGTTTGTTCCCTGATATTTGTGCACTGGTTGATCCAGAAGGGGGCACAGGGGTCCAGTGCCCCCCCCCCCCCCCCCCACACACACACACACACCCTCCGCCCGGCGTTTGAAGTGCCCGTTTAATGATTTTTGTATTATACAACACTAAATTGCTCTGAAAATCTATGATTATCCTTATTCTAAAAATTGCCGGTGAGCATACCCCATGACACAAACATCTCGCTCCCTTTGACACCTCGTCTGATCTTCCTTCAACAAACTCAAATTGCCCTTTTTAGAATTTTGTGATCCACCCCCACCCCCAAGAAAAAAAACTGTAAGTGGGGGAGCAGTGTGTCGATCGTATGACCCATCGAACCTAAATTCGGCACCCAATCCCTTAAGACACTATATCAGTTGCACAGGAAATTACACAGGGCGAACCGGGGGTGGTGGGTGGTGGTGGATCGATACTACGTACTTACACGCTGCGAATACTATCGGAATGAATGGCTGGCACGAGGCAGAGGTACTTTACCGTAACTAAATGTTCCCGCAAGGCAAGTGGCCGTATTATATACCGCATCTTGATGCGGCTCTATGCAATTATCTTCAGGATAGCGTGCCATTCGATATTAACGGCCAAGCCAATTTGTTCACAATGCACCCTATGAAAGGCACGCAAAGCCCACTATAGCTCGGGCTGGACAGTTTTATCGATGTTATATAACGAGGATGCACCTTCAAAGACCAATCCCATTTTCAGGTAAATTAAACACAAGCGTCTTTGATATAACGAGGGGCATGTGGTTTGTGGAATCCATGAATTATAAGATGAGCGAGATGAATGGCCACGACGTAATAACTCATTTTTCGTGCAGCCTGTATTCATCTTAAGGTTTAAGAAGAAGAAAATTAAAAAACAAACCTTCAAGTACGCTGTACCTGGGCACGCAAGAGTGAATCAACTCAGCTGCAAGGTGAAGGCCAAGAGACTTAACGTGCACGTTCAGAGAGAGAACGAGAGAGTACCTTTAACATGCCCATATACCACTAAGGTTTCAGGCATGTCTGTCACGGGCCAAGTCTCTGGTCTGGGACAGAACACGTTCAGAACAGGCTGTTGTAGCGCACGCCTATCATGGGCGCAAGTGTTGACTTCCGCAAACTTTTCCGTCCAGGACAGGACAATTTCACCCGCATAACCTTCATTCATTTATAGTTACTTTCGTGCTTATATCCAATGGGGTTCAAGCACGCTGTCCTGAGCACACACTCCTCAGCTATTTGGACTGATCATTGATGGCTGGCGCGTGTGCAGTAAATTGTGAAAAGGGTGGGAGGAGGAAGAGGTGGTGAGCGAAGTTTCTAGGAAGAAAACTAATTGTTCATTACAAAGATCATCCCATTCTTAGCACAACCGTAGATGTTTAAAGAGCTCTACAGTTTAGCTTTGGGTATTCTTCCTATACCTTATGCTAGTCTCAGACTACCAACCGGTCACGACGGAGTTGGCCAACTCGCCGATCTCACGACTTCTACGACTGTCCAGGGGGGAGGGGGATTCAATGACTCCTCCGATCGATCCTGCGACTCAAGCACCCCAGGAAACACTCTACCGACTGAACTAAATCCCGCTCCAATCTTAAAGGATGAGATCTAGTTATAAGACTAGAAGGTGTGGCGAAGCATTGGATTATCGACCGAGTTGTCTACCTCATTACACATTAAGGAAATTACACGTACTTCGTCCTTCAGAAACATCTCATTACAAACCTGCTTTGCACTCTGCCAATTCAGCCCAACAAATTTCTAATCAATGGTTATTATATATCGAACATATAATATAACGGAGAGCGAGAGAAGATAATCGCTGTCGATGCTTAGGATACTCTAATAAAGAGAAGGTAATCGCTGTCGATGCATTGGTTACTGTCATAAAGAGAAGGTATTCGCTGTCGATGCATTGGTTACTGTCATAAAGAGAAGGTAATCGCTGTCGATGCATTGGTTACTCTTATAAAGAGAAGATAATCGCTGTCGATGCATTGTTTACTGTTATAAAGAGAAGATAATCGCTGTCGATGCATAGGTTACTCTTATAAAGAGAAGATAATCGCTGTCGATGCATTGGTTACTGTTATAAAGAGAAGGTGATCGCTGTCGATGCATTGGTTACTCTTATAAAATAAAGAGAAGATAATCGCTGTCGATGCATTGGTTACTCTTATAAAGAGAAGATAATCGCTGTCGATGCATTGGTTAGTGTTATAAAGAGAAGATAATCGCTGTCGATGCATTGGTTACTCTTATAAAATAAAGAGAAGATAATCGCTGTCGATGCATTGGTTACTCTTATAAAGAGAAGATAATCGCTGTCGATGCATAGGTTACTCTTATAAAGAGAAGATAATCGCTGTCGATGCATTGGTTACTGTTATAAAGAGAAGATAATAGCTGTCGATGCATTGGTTAGTGTTATAAAGAGAAGATAATCGCTGTCGATGCATTGGTTACTCTTATAAAATAAAGAGAAGATAATCGCTGTCGATGCATTGGTTACTCTTATAAAGAGAAGATAATCGCTGTCGATGCATTGGTTACTCTTATAAAGAGAAGATAATCGCTGTCGATGCATTGGTTAGTGTTATAAAGAGAAGATAATCGCTGTCGATGCATTGGTTACTCTATTAAAATAAAGAGAAGATAATTGCTGTCGATGCATTGGTTACTCTTATAAACAGAAGATAATCGCTGTCGATGCATAGGTTACTCTTATAAAGAGAAGATAATCGCTGTCGATGCATAGGTTACTCTTATAAAGAGAAGATAATCGTTGTCGATGCATTGGTTAGTGTTATAAAATAAAGAGAAGATAATCATGTCGATACATAGGTAACTCTTATGAAGAGAAGATGATCGCTGTCAATGCATAAGTTTTATAATTATGGTTAGCTGCTGCAGCATAGGATATTACCTTCTATCTTCTTTGATATGCTTATATATCACCCGTATATGCATATCACCCCTATCAAAAACCGTGGTATTTTTCGAAATATCGCTTATAACGTTTCCAAAAGGGCATTATATATATATATATATATATATATATATATATATATATATATATATATATATATATAATCTTCTTTGACGCTAAGGAGCGGGACGTAGCCCAGTGGTAAAGCGCTCGCATATAGCTCGATCGGTGTAGGATCGATCCCTGTCGGGTCATTTATTGTGCTGGTGTAACAAAGATCGTGATATGTACTATCCTGTCTGTAGGATGCTGCTAATAAAAGATTCCTTATTCAATGTCCTTGCGGCACGGGGTTTTCTCTCTCAGTATCATTGTTGTCCTTAACCATATGTCAGACGCCATATAATCGTAACTAAGATTTGCTGAGTGCAGCGTTAAATAAAACATTTGTTTTCCTTGCCGGTAATGTAGACTGATCTTGCTGATGATAAGTCAGAGACTCTACCCACACAGAGCATCGGCGTGTCTGAACCCTCGGGACACTCACAAACAAACTAATAAGAATGAAATGACATACTTGACAGTGTTCTGTGTCACTGGTCCCTGTCAATATTAGCAGGACGCGGACGACTTTAATCCCTCGTTAATGGGCATTAATATCGGGTTGTCTCGAAGACTGAAGACCTTCCGGTACTGTCACCGTTCTTAATATCCGTTTATTTATGTGTCAAAGCTTGTTTTGTTTAACGACACCACTTGAGCACATTGATTAATTAATCATCGGCTGTTGGATGTCAGACGTAGTCATCAGAGGAAAAGAAAGAAATGTTTTATTTAACAACGCACTCAACACATTTTATTTACGGTTATATGGCGTCAAACATATGGTTAAGGACCAAATAGATGTTGAGAGAGGAAACCCGCTGTCATCACTTCATGGGCTAGTTGTTTCGATTAGCAGCAAGGGATCTTTTATATGCACCATCCCACAGACAGGGTAGTACATACCACGGCCTTTGATATACCAGTCATCAGAGGGAACCCGCTACATTTTTCCTAATCTATTATATGCACTTTCCCACATACAGGAAAGCACATACCAGTCCAGTTGTCGTGCACTGGTTGGAACGAGGAAAAACCAATCAGTTGAATGAATCCACCGAGGTGGTTCGATCCTGCGACGCAAGCACCTCAAATAAGCACTCAGCCAACTGAGCTAAATCCCGCTCCATTTCTGTGTAAATATCATCACTTATGTATGTATGGTTATATTTTATTTTATCTCTGTGTGTATGTAGTACGTATGCATGCGTGCGTGCGTGATCTGTATTCATGCATGCATGTATGTAGGCCTATGCATGTAAATATGTATGAATATCTAGTGTATATGTATGTCAGGTTTGACATACATTAATAATAACGCACTGGCACATTAAACATAATTTGGGTGTCTCAAATTTTGTCTTATGCCGTTGCTGGGAATCGAACCTATGGTATCAATTTGCCCGCAATTCCAAAACCATTACGATAACCATTGGGCCACCAAAACATTCTTGAAAAGTATTATTAGTTAACTGACGATATATGTGGAGCCTACAGACCACACGGTCATCATTGTGCTTGTGTCTGTATTCATGCATGTATGCAAGACTATGTATGTATATATGTATGTATGTATGTATGTATGTATGCATGCCTGCTATTGGATATTAATTATTTGATAATTTTTGACATATAGTCTTAGAGGGAAAACCATCTACACTTTCCCATTTTTGTAGCAAGGAATCTTTTATATGCACCATCCCACAGACAAGATGTCACATACTACAGCCTTTGATATACCAATCGTGGTGCACTGGCTGGAACGAGAAACAGCCCCATGGGCCCACCGACAGTGATCTATCACAGACCAACCGCGCATCAGGCGAGCGCTTTATCAATGGACTACGTCCCGCCTCATGCATATATAACCTTACAGCCTGGATGTTTATTGGTAAAATAATGGTAAAATAATTACTGCAAACTGCGGCATAACAATGTACCCAGATCAATGCTCCAAACGAGAGTTGTTCGAAGTACGAAAACTAGGTAATATACATTTAATACGATGCATTACCGATGGAAGCTTCTTTCAAATCCATTTTGGTATGAAAGCAGTACAACGTGTTTTAATCAATCAATGTATTTCTAGGAAGACTAAAGAGTCTATGTATCAACGTCTCGACATGATGGATTATTAAATCTTGAGAACTGTTATCCGTCTTTTACAAGGATGGGTGGTGGGGGATGGTGGGTGTCATGGGCTCACAAACATTTCCCTGTTACTGTGCTGTATTTTATCACATAAATTAAACATGTTAACCCACTCAGCATGTTTGGGCTCTCAAAAAACAAGCATTTCCATCCACCCCAGACCATCGAACAAAACAGTGACCCCATCCCAACCTCACCTATTTAAATACACTCCGCAGGACCCAGGAGTAAACTCCATAGTTGACCTCTGGCGGAGGAAGATAATGTTCGTATCGAACACCGTTTGAATTATGGTGCCATTTGGATTCCTTGTGTGTCCGGAATGGAATGTTTGCATTTTACAAGCAGCGTCAAGCAAAACTGAAATAACCGGTTTCAAAATGATTAAGAGGGGTGAACTCCAGGGCACCTCGCTGTGTCTGCAACGTAGTTCCGACCTCTGGTACAGTTTGAAGGCCAACGCATTTTAAGGCTTTCTGATAAAATGTCCGTATTCATTGGTGTCCACGGCAGTTTGGGATCATTTGAAAACATACCTATTTGCTTCTTTTTTGGGGTTGTGGGGGTGATTTATTTAGATATTTTAATCTAGTTTCTTTTCTTTTTATTAAATTATTATTATTATTTTTTTTAATTTAGTGTTAACAGCAGTTTGATCAAATATTTTATATGTTTTCCATAAAACTACCAATTCTTGATATAACAATGTGAAACAATTTGAATTATACAAGTTCCGGGGAGGGGGTGGGGAGGACCATTAAATTTTATGTGCACTTGTTTGGGACAATTTGCAAATGTGAAATAAAAACGTGTGTATATAGCCAGCCAGTGAAACGACTGGTGTCTAGATCGCTATGTTAGAAACAAAAACAAACAAAAAACCCTCAGGGAATATCAATGACAATCGGTTAATGGGTATGAACGAACGAAAGTCGTTACAAGCGATTTTTGTCACAACTGTGTATGGCCATGTCGTGAATAATAAATGGATGTTTAAAAATGCTGAGGGCATTATTTCATTACAGATTTTTTTATCGTTTTTTTTTTTTTTTTTAGAAGGGGGTGGGTGTGATGGGAGGTAGCACAGTGGTAAAACGCTCGCTTGATGCGCGTTCGGTCTAGGATCGATCCCCGTCGGTGAACTCATTGGGCTATTGTTCTTTCCAGCCAGTGCACCACGACTGATATATCAGAGACTGTGGTATGTACTATCCTGTCTGTGGGATGGTGCATATTAAATATCCTTTGCTACTAATTGAAAAATATAGCGCTTTTTTTTATTTTATCTAAGACTATATGTCAAAAATTACCGAAAAGTTGACATCCAATAGCCGGTGATTAATAAATCAAGTGCTCTAGTGGTGTCGTTATAGAAAACAAACATTAATTTTTTTCTGTCATACCCTCTCCTGTATTCATCCCTTCAAAACAAAATTATTCTCTCTTTCTTTTTGAAGACTACAGTTATCTACATAATTTTTTTAAAATACGTCACTTTTATTCACTTTAATCATGAAGTGTTAAATACTTAGAAGTAATATATCAAATAGGTGGGGGGTCTCTCTAGCCCGTGCAACAAGTTTAGGTGTTGTTCACATTTACCTGCAACAAAAGTAGATTAATTTACGGAGATGGATTTTGATTGCAAATATTTCATTAAAGCACGTGACCTTCTCTTTTTTTTAAATATTTCACAGACAAGAAGGAAGGAAGGAAATGTTTTATTTAACGGCGCACTCAACACATTTTATTTACGGTTATATGGTGTTAGACATATGGTTAAGCACCACACAGATATTGAATGAATGAATGAATGAATGTTTAACGACACCCCAGCACAAAAATACATATCGGCTATTGGGTGTCACAAATGGTAAGTATATGGAAATATTATCACACACAGATATTGAAGGGGGAAACCTGCTGTCGCCACTTCATGGGCTACTCTTTTCTTTTGGCAGCAAGGGATCTTTTATATGCACCATCCCATAGATAGGATAGCACATACCACGTCCTTTGATGTACCAGTCGTGTTGCACTGGCTGGAGCGCGAAATAGCCCAATGGGCCCACCGACGGCGATCGATCCCAAACCGACCGCGCATCAAGCGAGCGCTTTACCAATGGGCTACGCCTCGCCCCTCACACAGAGGAAGACGGCGGTGCTTGGATCATCGGCAGGGTCAGTGTTTGTATGGGTGTACGGACAGACGGATTGATGGGTAGCTTTACGGAAGAAGGAACGTATAAATAAATGGATCGAACCCACCGACCCACACCCCGCAAGCAAATTTTGTTTTTTCCAATATATTTTCCGGGGGAACATGACTCGACCCCATCCCCACCCGTAAACTTCGGTCGCTACAGCGAGTCTATACCCAGCTCCCTGCTAAAATTCCTGAACACGCGCTTGCGGTGAATACAGATAAAGTTAGTGTGTTTTGTTTAATGACACCACTAGAGCACATTGATTTATTAGTCATTGGCTATTGGATGTCCAACATTTGGTAATTTTGACATTTAGTCTTAGAGAGAAACCCCGTTACATGTTTCTATTAGTAGCAAGGGATCTGTTATATGCACCAACCGACAGACAGGATAGCACATACCACGGTCTTTGATATACCAGTCATGGTGCACTGGCTGGAACGAGAAATAGTACAATGGGCCCACCGTCGGGGATCGATCCCAGACCGACCGCGCATCAAATGAAGATCAGTCTGCAGACAGACAGATGTAAATAAATAAATAAATAAATAAATATTATATACAAACAAGTAGATATAATAAAGATATATGTACATAACAATACAATGTGCATAAATAAAAAACAGATATATAAAATAACAATAAAACTTACAAGTTTTTAAGCGCCGCTCACAGAAGTAAATATATAAAACAGTAATGAATTCCTCTGTCTTTTTGTCAGTTACAGTAAATATCCATGGTCAAACACTCGAAACAAGAGCACGCTTCCTTTGATACCCTTTAATATTGGCTGCGACTTCCACTACCGGTGAAACCCGAATGGCCAATCGCGGTCTTAACTCGCGCTTTTTCTTCGATCGCTTCCATTTCATTCTGAAGAATTTACTCGCAAGTCACGTGACATGTCAGTCTGCGATTTAGACATTGGTCGAGTGACATTTATTGCGGGGGTGCGCACAGAACTCGACGTTTGCGCATGCTCCAATCAATATTTATAACAAAAATTAAAAAAGAAGAAAAGGAGAGCGTGTAAATCTCCACGAGTGACCCCCTTCCATGGAGTGTTTGGTTAAAATCTTCCCAGTGTTGGAAGTAAGAACCGATAACGGTTTCTTATTCCTGGCAGGTTTTAGAATTATCGATCGAATAAGCGATCTACGGACGAGTACAGATATTTGAGCATTTGCGAACATAACGTAGCCTAGTGGTAAAGCGCTGGCCTGGTGTGCTTTCGGTTTAGGATCGATCCTCCGTCGGCGGCCCATTGGGCTATTTTTCGTTCCAGTTAGTACCCCATGACTGGTATATCAAAGGCCGTCGTATGTGCTATCATGTCTGTGGGATAGTGCATATAAAAGATCCCTTGCTACTAATTAATGGGGAAAAAAATGTAGCGGGTTTCCCCTCTAAGAATATATGTCTAAATTATCAAATGTTTGACATCCAATAGCCGATGATTAATAAATCAATGTGCTCTAGTGGTGTCGTTAAACAAAATAACCTCTAAGTTTGCGAACATAACGAGGACACAGAACTTGGCCAATCACGTTTTCCTCCTCACTGGGAGTGGTGACCATTAAACCAAAACACTGGTCATCTTTTTACGGGATCGGCAATCACCGAACATTAAGCATTTCGTTTTTAAGGGATTGGCGATCATAAAATATTGTTTTTGAAAGGACAGACAATCACAAAATCGTATCTATAACATTACCTCTTTGAGGGATTGACAGTCACAAACGATCATCATATTTTGTGTTTAAGGGGAATGTCTCGAGTTTGCAGTCATTGTAAGATGCTTCCTACTAGCAGTCATTTTGGCGACTAAAAGAAAGAAGGAAGGAAACATTTTATTTAACGACGCACTCAACACATTTTATTTACGGTTATATGGCGTCAGACATATGGTTAAGGACCACACAGATATTGGGAGAAGAAACCCGCTGTCGCCTTCATGGGCTACTCTTTTCGATTAGCAACAAGGGATATTTTATATGCACTACAGATACATCAGTTACACCAGTTGTGGAGCACTGGCGTGAAAGAGAAATAGCCCAATGGGTCCACCAACGGGGATCGATCTTAGACTGACCGCGCATCAAGCGAACGCTTTACCACTGGGCTACGTCCCGTCCCGTTGGCGACTAAAATGACGTATTAAATACATTTTCTTGGCCGTGTGCTATCTTGGTTACAGTCATTTTTCATTGTACTTCGTAATATATATATATTTTTTTTTTTTCGTATGTATGGAATTATTGAGAGGTAAAATAAAGTTTGGGTTACTACAAATACCTTGTTTATACTGGCATTGACATTCTAAACAAGAATGTATATTTAATATGTACTTGTAGTTGCCAACAAGTCTCTGTTAGAAATATCTGACAATGGCTGCAAAATCAGGACAGACTTTTCAAGTAACTGGAAAGGAAACGGGTGATTTTTAACACCTCGGCACGTGTCGAACTATTTGGTGTCTAACATATTACTGTTAACTGAACATCTGGATTAGCCAGTAAGCAATAAAACTCGTTGCTGATACATAGCTACTCTTACAGAATAAGAAAGAAATGTTTTATTTAACGACGCACTCAACAACATTTTATTTACGGTTATATGGCGTCAGACATATCGTTAAGGACCACACAGATTTTGTGAGGAAACCCGCTATCGCCACTTCATGGGCTACTCTTTCCGATTAGCAGCAAGGGATCTTTTATTTGCGCTTCCCACAGGCAGGATAGCACAAACCATGGTCTTTGTTGAACCAGTTATGGATCACTGGTCGGTGCAACCGGCCTCGGTGGCGTCGTGGCAGGCCATCGGTCTACAGGCTGGTAGGTACTGGGTTCGGATCCCAGTCGAGGCATGGAATTTTTAATCCAGATACCGACTCCAAACCCTGAGTGAATGCTCCGCAAGGCTCAATGGGTAGGTGTAAACCACTTGCACCGACCAGTGATCCATAACTGGTTCAACAAAGGCCATGGTTTGTGCTATCCTGCCTGTGGGAAGCGCAAATAAAAGATCCTTTGCTGCCTGTCGTAAAAGAGTACCCTATGTGGCGACAGCGGGTTTCCTCTAAAAAAATCTGTGTGGTCCTTAACCATATGTCTGACGCCATATAACCGTAAATAAAATGTGTTGAGTGCGTCGTTAAATAAAACACTTCTTTCTTTGGTCGGTGCAAGTGGTTTACACCTACCCATTAAGCCTTGCGGAGCACTCACTCAGGGTTTGGAGTCGATACCTGGATTAAAAATCCCATGCCTCGACTGGGATCCGAACCCAGTACCTACCAGCCTGTTGACCGATAGCCTAACCACGACGCCACCGAGGCCGCTCTTACAGAATAATAGCAAGGGTTCCTTTATGTGCCCTTTGACGGGGCAGTACATATCACAGACTGCAAGGTAACCGTCGCGCGACACTGGCTTGAAAGGGGCAAATCCAACAGGTCAACTTAGGGTGAGCCCACAGGACAAGCGCTCTTCTACCGAGCTATATCCCTGATCCTTAAAGCAGGGTTTTTGCCAGAGGGTAAAACGGGTATGGCGCCACACCCAAAAATGTTTGCAGATGAGGTTTTTTTAAAGTTAACCTTTTGAGAAAATTAATTACTCTTATCATTACTGTATGATTTTTTTTTTAACCCTAACCCTAAACGTAACCCATGTTCTATCTGGGGAGGTCCCCCAAACCCCTTGTTGACTGTGGTTGCATTCAATAACATAGCACTATACCCAAAAATGTCTTTTTGGCAGAAAGGATTAGACGGAAGGAAATATTTTATTTAACGACGCACTCAACACATTTTATTTACGGTTATATGGCGTCGGAGTAAAGGATTAGAAGTCACAAAATATCCTCTTAAAAGTCTACATGTTGATGTCCATGGTCCCATTCCACAAAGCGATCTTATCCCTAAAATAATCTTAAGTGCATAGCTACCTTATGCACTTACTTAAGGTGATCTTAGCGCTAAGATCGCTTCGTGGAATGGGGCCCAGAACGATAGACAAAAATTATCACCTACTTGTTCTTAACTGATTGGCATCATTATACATTGTACAAGTGGGGGTTTTTAGGGATTAGCCTTCACAAAAATATGTTCATGATGGGCTGGAGCCGGTACTCGGTTACGAACCCAGTGACTGCCAGCCTTGGGCGCGGGATTCAGCTCAGTCGGGAGAGCGCTCACTTGAGATGCTTTGGTCGTTGGATCGAACCTCCTGCGTGGATTTTCCCGTTCCAGCCTTGTACTCCACAACTGGTGCAACAAAGGCCGTGGTACCTGTTTGAGGGATGGTGCATATAAAAGATCCCTAGCTGCTAATTGAAAAGAGGAGCTCCAAAAGTGGCGACAGCTTGTTTCCTTTCTCAATATCTGTGTGGTCCTTAACCATATGTCTGACGCCACATAACTGTAAATAAAATGTGTTGAGTGCGTCTGACAGCGGGTTTCCTCTCTCAGTGTCTTTGTGGTCCTTAACCATATAACCGTAAATAAAATGTGTTGATTGCGTCGTTAGATAAAACATTTCCTTCCTTCCTCCGTGGATTTCCACCCATCTTAACCAGTTCACTATGACTGGTACTGGTATGTGCTGTCCTTCTTGGGAAAGTGCATAAAAAACATGTAGCGAGTTTCCTCTGAAGGTCACGGCTCAGAAATACCAGATGTTTGAAGATAATCTATTAATCAATGTGCTTTAGTGGTGTTCTTAAAGCAAACTTTAACTCTTTTTTTCTAAGTTAAAATGGACTGGCCTAATATAAGTATTTAACTGGATAAATGAACTCTTTATTTAAAATGGTGGCAGCTACAAAATTTCACCATCATGTTTACATTGATTTATATCTTTTAAATGTGCGATGTACTTGCGTTTGTGGACTGGAAAACATCTAATAATGACATTTATTTATGTAGACTTTATCATATGTTTTCTCCTGTGAATATCGTGCTGGGGTGTCGTTGGAAATCGATTCTATTCTATTCTCCTGTGCATGTTTGGGTTTTCTAAGCTAGTCTTTGGAGGTGGCAGTAGTCTTATGGTGATGCAACAATGATTAAGCGTCTTGTTACAGATCTCCTAAGAGAGTGGCAGTCCTCCTGATAAGAACCTGATAGTGGATTATGGAAGCAATCACAACTTTGCCTAAATTCTTTTCGACTCTGTCTTGTGCAAAGATAAGATTTTGATAATGTCGTTCACATTCAATATGCCATATGTTCAACAAGTTGCACTGTAACATTTAAAAGTGAGAGACAAAAAAAACACTAATGCACAAAATACTAGTAAGCTACCCTTACGAATCAGCAGCAAGACTGCTTTTATATGAAATTTCCTACAGGAAGCATTTCGCATATTCAATGCACAGTAAATCATGTTAACACATCCTGGAATTATCCCTTCTATTTGCTATCGGATTTCCGGATATTGATTCCTGATAAACACCTACTCTTAACCTTTATAGACAATCAATAAACGCTGTGCCTATATAATTAAAAATATACAATTTTATGCGCACGGTCGTCTTTTAGTAAACTAACACGCAAATAGGGTAAATGTTTTAAAGAACGATTATGGGCAATGCTTTTAATACGCATCTTCTAAGTATTGACTGTGCGGGGGTGAGAAAAGATACATTTAAAAAAAACTACATCAAATTCAATAAAATAAATTAAGGTTGGTATTATCTGTATTTTGTTAAATTTGACACACCTACTTAAAAATCGTAGAAATGCATCTTATGCGGTCCTCTTCCAAAATGTGATTATTTATGGAACCCTTCTTTGCATTCGAACTGGTATTGTTAATATCTAGTTCTAGTATTGTTACAGGTTTTGAAATTAGCCACGGATTAATCAGCCACATCGATGGTAATTTGGTTAAATACAGGATCGAGATCGCACAGTAATCGCACGATTATGCGACTTAAAGGCACTTTGCCCTCAGAATGAAGAAAGTTTAACGAAAGCCCAGTACAAAAATACACATTAACTATTGGGTGTCAAACAATGTTAAACATTCATAGAATGATTATTTACAAAAGCTAAAAACACAATATAACTACAATATCAAGGTAAGTATATTATAAAAGTATGTATAGAATGATCTAGAAGAGATTAAAGGGACATTCCTGAGTTTGCTGCAATTTTTAAGATGTTATTGACTAAAAGAATCTTTTTAAAGATTGTAATTACATATCAAATATATTTTTTTACATAAAATATTAGTGGCTGTATATTAAACGTGTTTCTGATTGTTCTAATATTTGTACAAGGTTATATTTCATTTTATTTCCTAAAATATGTTTTTTTCGTACGTATAAAATTATTTGAAAACAACATCCAGTTTGGTCTTCTTACAAATATTTCGACGGTCAGAAACACATTGAATATACAGACACTGATATTCGAAACAAGAAAATATATTTAATATGAAAGTTTAATCGTAAAAAATATTTTATTTGCGGAAACATTTTACAATGCAGCAAACTCAGGAATGTCCCTTTAAAAGATTCCATCATATTATTTCCTTTTTTTTCGCCGGTTTCAGATTATCACACTCCACCATTATATGGCGCAGAGTCGCTGTACACTGACCATGTTTCCAATGTGGAGGAGCCTCCCCTTTAAAAAAATAAAAATAATGAATGTGTTAAATGTATATGACCGATGAAAGCACGACACAAGATCACTTCATCCTTCCTTCATGCACTCTCCTAGGACTGGCTTGACAGAATGAAGTTTGTTTGCGACCGCTTCGTTCCAATCATCTTGCAAAGTGGAAAGATATATTGGTTAAATGATGTTTAAAATCAGTGCAGGGCACACCAACAATGTCAATCTTATTTTTCATTACCCTTGATGCCAATAAATTATGGCTGGGCACAGAATTTTTGTTTTACATCCTTATTTGCAATGAATAAAAATACATGATCAAGCTTGATGTCTTGTTACGTAAAGCACGGAGACGCGAAAACGGAGTCTGTAAAAATAATATATACTGACGTCCAAAAGTAACTTTACATACATGAAATTTGAATAATTTGATAAATATTGTTGCTAATCGAAAAGAACAAATTCAGAAACCACCTTATTACAAACACTTTGCATGCATCACGAAGTGCAATGTGACGTTTAGATGTTGAACATCAATCATGATACTTTACCGTGTAAAGTTCCTTTTGAATGTCAGTATATTTGTATGCACATAAATTCTTAAAGGGACCCCAGTCGAGGCATAGGATTTTTAATCTAGATACCGACTCCAAACCCTGAGTGAGTGCTCCGCAAGGCTCAATGGGTAGGTGTAAACCACTTGCACCGACCAGTGATCCATAACTGGTTCAACAGACGCTATGGTTTGTGCTATCCTGCCTGTGTGAAGCGCAAATAAAAGATCCCTTGCTACCTGTCGTAAAAGAGTAGCCTATGTGGCGACAGCGGGTTTCCTCTACAAAACAGTGTCAGAATGACCATATGTTTGACGTCCAATAGCCGATCATAATATTAAAAATATCAATGTGCTCTAGTGGCGTCGTTAAATAAAACAAACTTTACTTTTTTGCCTTAAAGGGACATTCCTGACTTTGTTGCAATGCTATACAGTTTCCGGCTAATAAAACCTTTTTTAATTGTTAGAATGACAATTTACTTACATTTCCTTGTCGAGAATATCTATATCTGTATATCCAATGTGTTTTTGGTCCCCCAAATGTTCGTAGTAGCTCAATATGCATTTTTGCCAAATATTTTTTCGTACGTATCAATTTATTTTTCCCTTCAACCGTCAAATAAAGTCTATTTTTAGAGAGCGGATTCCCTTCGACTTGTCATGCATGTGAAGCGCATCACGTGACCTTTTTGTGACGTAGAGCACATGTAAATACCATGCTGCCTGGTCATTTCGTACCTTAGTTATTTCGTACCATTGTGAGAAGTCTTTCCATACCATAGTCATTTCATACCAGTATATAAAAAACGAATCGACCATAGCATAAAAGCAGTGGGTTTTTTTGTTTTGTTTTTTAAATTTACTTTGACAGTTTGAAAATCAGAACACATTATTGTGCAGCATATCGTTATTGATTTACCATAACACCTGTCAACTGTTATTTCCATTTTACCTGACAAGAGCCGTATTTGGTATGTACTACTAACGGCAACTTCGATGTTTTCTGAAATTAGCTCCAATTGACCAAAGTGTGCTTTTTTTACATTCATAATTAATAAATATACTAATAATAATAATAAATAAATAAATAAATATGAACAATTTTTTTTAGTTACCAGCTGAAATGGTCGAATATTACTTATTATTACTTATTATCTTATTTGTTTAAGAAATAAACAATAACAACCACTGAAAACATTGACTACCCTATCGATTACCAAATCAGCCAATTGCTCATGTTTATTACTTATACACAATGACAATATGTTTTTTTTTTTTTTTTTGCTGATTAGAAACGCCCTTAAATTAACAACAAATTTGTTTCAGTGTATGGTACGAAATGACTTGATCTTTTTTTAGGGACAAAATTAAATATTTAATGATTTATAAAGTCAGTTGCAGGTGGTGTTTGCATCTTATATACCTAATTAGATTGGGTACGATATGACTTTCAATTTTGCAATGGTACGAAAGGACCAAATTAGGTACGAAATGACTATGGTACAAAAGAACCAAGCTACGAAATGACTATGGTACGAAAGGACCAAGGTACGAAGTGACTAGCAACCGGTCGAAACGAC
Source organism: Gigantopelta aegis (assembly GCF_016097555.1). NCBI lineage: Eukaryota > Metazoa > Mollusca > Gastropoda > Neomphalida > Peltospiridae > Gigantopelta > Gigantopelta aegis. Next base: position 27,905,285 of record NC_054708.1, read on the forward strand.
CAGATACCCATAAAATTGCACCATCACAGTATTATGAGTATAATGCTTGGGTTGGGGCGAGTTGACTAATGGACAAAGTTCCGATCTTTCCAACATCTATAGATCTCTATAGCTATAAGTACAAGTGACCCTAACCCTAAATGCTAGAACGATCAGAAGGCTTGCCAAGCCGAAGGCAATAGAAAAGAGACAAGATCAAAAAGTTGTAGAAGTTGAAAAAAAAGATGAACAAAAAGAACATTATTATGAAATCTTGGAATTGTTATCGGCATCATTTCTACTTGTTTCTTTTAAAATGCGTCCATTCGTATCGCTTAGTTCAACGAAAAAAAAAGTGTAATACTACTGACTTGTAGGAAACAAATGGAAAGTCGTTGGTAATCAATGCAAAACGTCAATATTAAAACATAAATAACATTAAAAACGTGCTTTCCATACGGTTCGTCCACTGGACAATTCGTCCACGGACGATTGGTCCACTCGATGACTTCATTTTTTTCATACATATTAATAGTTATTTCTTTGACATTGTAATAGTTTCTTAACATTATTTTGTGGTATACTATAACCGAAAAAGTAAAATAGAGTTAGAATTCAGCATTAATATCCATTTTCTATTAACTGTTTGTATTCATTATCATGCCCCGGACGATTCGTCCACTGACGATTCGCCCACTCGCTCGTACATTATCTCGCATGTCACGATGTGATAAATAGGTAATGCAAGCCTCCGCGTCGGAAGACTTTATTACACCCCCCCCCCCCCCCCCCCCCCCCATGTCATGTTCTCCTTCAATGGCGTACATTATATCCACTGTACCCTCCCTCGACACGTTATCCCCATATGCCTAATAACCTCGAAATAAAATAAAAACTCGTTGTCTTCAATTCAAATATAATTAAATGTACATTAAGAAACAATTCAACAAAACAACAAATGTCATTCAAACAAAGCGTGTTGTTTTAGACGCGACTTGATTCAACTTTCCGGATCTCGTTTCACGGACTGCGATTTTGTGTTTCCGTTGACTGGTGATCGCATTGAGTCAGTTTTGTCGGAATCGAACGAAAGGATCGGCGATCTCCGTCCCCCCCCCCCCCCCCCCCCCCCCCCCCCAAAAAAAAAAAACAACAACAAAAAAAACCGCGCACTTACTGAAATGTGCATTTGCTAGATGGGGGAACTTTCTCGGATTGAATCATTGCTAAAACTAGGTTGTAGAATCGAACTTTGGAGTAATCATCTATCAACAATCGGAGAAGTTGGGTCATAACCCCTACCCACCCCCCTATGAAAATCTCAACGGATTTACACGATTTGGAAAAACGACCCTTAGAGACCCAGAAAAATCGGAAAATCCGGCATATGCCGGAAAACTTTCACCCATGGAAATGTACTGGGGAAATAAAAACCCAGTGGACGAATCGTCCGAAACTGATTTTTTGTAGTGGACGAATCGTCTCGAGTTCCTCAGTGGACGAATTTTCAGTGGACGAATCGTCCGTTGACAAATTGTCCAGTGGACGAATCAACTGCATCCCAAAAACGTGTTGAATATTGCATTGTGGGAAATTTGTGTTCTCGTCATCACTGCAACCTCTGACCTTCACCTTTCCGCGAGGATTTCAAATAATCGTGTCATGGGGAATCCCGAAAGTATTGTTCTATGTAAGTATTTCAATTTCGCACTTTTCATTGATTTTTTTACACAAATGTATTACAGGTGAGTTTACTCATCCATATTACTGTCTATTTTATTAGCTTTAAAGTCAGGAATGTCCCTTTAAAGGGACATTCCTGAGTTTGTTCCAGTGTAAGAAGTTTCCGATTAATAAAATATTTTTACGATGAAACTTACATATTAAATATATTTTCTTGTTTAGAATATCAGAGTCTGTATATTCAATGTGTTTCAGGTCGTCTTAATATTTCCAAGAAACTCAAACTGGATTTCGTACGTACGAAAAAACAATATTTTAGGAAATAAAATGAAATTTAACCTAGTACAAATATTAGAACGATCAGAAACACGTTTAATATACAGCCACTACTATTTTATGCAGAAAAATATATTTGATATGTAATTAAAAAGTCTCTGTTAGTCGATAACATTTTTAAAATTGCAGCAAACTCAGGAATGTCCCTTTAATTTCTTCGATTGCCCAAATTTCGTCAGTAAATATATGGAATTAATTCGGACACTGCAGTGCTACGGCTGGACCAATGGGTTGACACTAAATTGTAATGAATGTATCAGAAATATAAGTATTGCGTATTAGCTATAACGGTTGTTGTTGTTGTTGCTGCTGCTGCTGCTGCTGCTGCTGCCGCTATTGATGTTCATATTTAAATGTTCTTGCTTTGTGGTTTGACAATGGAAGTACTGCACCTAGAGTGGATAATGAGTACAAATGTTAAGCTATTTGGCACTTTGCGTTGCGTCAGGTTTAAGATCAATAACAATTTTCTGCAAGATCTGTCAGGCAAATTGTTGTAATTGCTACCAGTTTAGATTGATGTAAAGAATCGACGTATCCAATTCTGTTTTTTCACATCAGTTCAACTGACTCTTTTTTCTAAAACAGAAGACAAAAATCTGCACCGGTTACGTATTTAATACCAAAGTAATATTGATTAGAAATCAAACGGGTTTTTTTCCTCCTTCTATTATACATAGCGCCAGAAACTACGTCGTCTGGGTAGTTGAATCAAGACTCTTGAATTATCCTAAAGAAAGAAAAAACCTGTAACTTAGACAAACAGTTTATAGTATCAAGGGATTGACTACGGTAAAACCTATTTATAATTTATTTATTTATATGGCTTGTCTCGCTTACACAGGTCTCTTTTCTGTTGTTCGTTTTTTAAAACTTCGGATTCGAACTGATCGAGACAAGTATTAATAGACTTGATCGACAGAGACTATTATAGGCCAAGACAAATGAATGGCATATCCTAAAGATTTGAAGAAAAGAGTCCATCAAACGAGTCATTCTAAGAAAGATAAACGAAATGTGTCATTCATAACATGGATCGCAATTTATGTGTATCTAGATAGACTGCAATCAGACTGCAGTCATCTGAAGCAAACTTGAAAATATGTACAGTGAAGCCTGCCACACGTTCAACCAGCAAACCATTCGCTAACGTTCGCGAACTATTTGATTGATTTCCAACGTGGCCATTTGATTTACCATGAAGCGCATAAACCAGTCTAGCGGACGTTTTTCTGCTCTGTATGGCTGAACGCAGCCCTGTCTACACCGTATCACTCCGGGGACCTAACATTTACCCCATTTAAACAGGATGTGGGCCCAAATTTATAAACAGCTTTCTAACTTAGTTGGTGACTAGATGATAGCAAGCTTCTAAATGTCCACTTCACTGCTACACAGAAAGTAACTAAAATGTAATGCATAAAAAGCTTGTTACGGATGTTTCCCCATGGTTAACAACTAGGCACGTTGGCACGCATTCAGTGTCAAATTCTTTACACACATGTCAATTACTTTACCGACTCGTCAATTTCATGTGAATGCTTCGTCACTGTTGCCGAGAAACATATTTAATGCAGCAATATATAGAGGCTATTTCATGGGGGTTTTCGAATATGATTTTTATGTCAACGAGTGATGTGTGAAAACCATATTTTCACACATCACGAGTTGACATAAAAATCGTATTCGAAAAAAACCCCATGAAATGGTCTATTTATTATATACATTTTTCCTAATTTTTGGCAATATCTTACCATTTTTGTTAATATCTTCCGCTTATCCTATCAAAAACACGTAACGCCATATATCTTTTCCTATGGAACTTTTCCAATTTTTTTATTTTAACAGACATTTTAAAATAAATGTGAATAAAAGTTATATTTATTTAATTATTAAATAAACATTTATTTAATAATACTGCTGTGCAAACATACCTGACATAGCGATCCTCCAAAAACAAAACAATCAAACGCCGTTAAATTATTATACTTACACTCAATGACACTACATTGTGTCATCATTATTTAGCTTTGTATTCAATTCGTTTTTTATATTTTATCGTAATTGCACTTCATATCCCTTTTTTTTAATACGTACAGTTGTTTAAATTAATATCTTGTTTTTCAAATACGACCAGATTAAGCATCAAACGTAAATACGAAGAAACGAAACAAAGGGGGGTCATTTAATCATGCACTTTTACAAAAAAGTAAATACCATTTCTATATTTTCACTGTAGCTAAAATACAGTGAAAATATGACTTTTCATCAGATATCATTTTTATGGTTTCCGTAGATCTATATTTCACTTCTATGTATATAATCAATGCAGTTACGATGGACAAATGTGGTCAATGTTTTTGCCAAAAAGGTGGTGTCATTAACCAACTCCGACAAGGGTATCCAATGTTTCTTAAAATATATCCACAAATGTGTCCGCTTTCCATCATATACCATACATTACACGAACGTAATATTCTACTGTCATGAGCAGATCCGGGTCATTTTGCAACGATGTTTGTCCACTTTCCTTTTGCATTACAAATAACTTGAACGTAGATTGAATGATAGCCTTTTCTATTGACAAAGTCGACCTTATGTTCATGCGAGGAAATTATCCACACGTTCCCATCTACACAACCTATAACACCCGAGAACTGTCTTATCTTGTTGGAATCATCTTTAAAGGGACATTCCTGAGTTTGCTGCATTGTATATGTTTCCGACTAATAAAACATTTCTACGATTAAACTTGCATATTAAATATATTTTCTTGTTTAGAATATCAGTGTCTGTATATTCAACGTGTTTCTGGCCGTCTTAATATTTGTAAAAAGCCCAAACTGGATTATGTCTTCAAATAATTTCGTACGTACGAAAAAATTATATTTTAGGAAATAAAATGAAATTTAACCGAATAAAAATGTTAGACGATCAGAAACACGTTTATCATTTATTTTTCAGGAAAGGGAAGCCGACACATCATGCATTGCTGTGCAAGCTGTAGGTTGTGATATCTGGAAGGAATTTTCTCAAATAATCTGAAAGGTACCTGAAGCATAGTACTGTAAAGCTATGGGAACTTGCTGGTACGGGGGAAGAGCGCAGTTTCTTCTGCTTTCATGCTGAATGTTCATAGGAGAAAATCTGTGCAGCGTTTTATAAGTTCATCAACATTAAACAATAAATAGAGAATAACTAGTTAATGGCGTCGGATATCTGTTTTATCCTGTGATGGTAAGAATGGGAAATTCTGTGAGGTTCTGTTGAGCGGAATTTTTCATTCGGCCTGGACAGAATAAAGCAGATATCCGACGTCATTAACTAGTTATTACTTTTATCCTGCAGACCAAAAACATAAGGGGAAAAGCTATTATTTCTGTTATTTCTAACACATTGTACGATAACCTAGAGGTCAAATGAGCTATATATGTGACGTTACATGACTAACGTCAAAAATCATATTTTGCTAGTAGCAGGATATGACTTTGCTTTTATCCATCATCATATTGTCAATAGAAACGGTGGTTGCAGGATGAACATATCTAAAGGGTTCGTACGATCCCTAAAAACACGCTCCCGTCGCAACTCCGCCAGCTGTAATAATCTTCGTGCCATCTTCACAGCCGGACGTCCAACAAGTAAATGATTTAGTAGCTTGCTAATGATTTAGTAGCTTGCTAATGATTTAGAGGTACTCCAGATCAACTCTTGACTTAGCAAACAACTTATAAGCTTGCTACCATTAGAAACATTTTATCAATATGACTTTAATAGTAACAAACTAGACTTAACAATATTTTATTAATTTGGGCCCTGGTGTTTGGAGGGTTGCTGTTTAGGATTTAAAAACTTTGGGAGCATGAAACGTTTGACAGAATTCTGGTTTGTCAGGGTTTAGTATAGACAGGTTTCACTGTATTTGGTAGAACAAATGTGGTAGAATCTTTTAGATTCAACCCTGAATATGTGTTAACATTCTTGAAGGATATATAATTTTATTCCAAATGTTAAAGGTCCTCTTTACCCAGTATTTTAACTGGACTTTTTAATTTGATATTTAATCCACAATTCCAACCAGTGCCCCACGACTGGTATGTCGCGGCGCCTCATCTAATGCTATTCTGATGCACCATGACATTTTGAGGTCATTTGAGGACAAAATTGAAATCATTACAGTTGCCTTGCCTATATAGAAAATGCAGAGGGGCTAAGCCAGATGAGGAGGACTCCTTTTTAGTCCTATTCATGCTTTTCAAAACAAACAAAAAACAAACTGCGTCGTTTCGTCAATTTTGGAACTCTGGTGTGACCAGAGACACGCTATATATATACACTGAACAAAAAAAAAGAAACTTCCGATTTGTATACATAGTATTTGTTGTGTTAAAGAATTCATTGTGTAATGAAATTATATAGGTAGTATTAGCCTTGAGCTGTATTATCAGGATTCATGAATTTTATCGATTATTTTTGCACTGTTAATCGTCGACAACGTGAAATTCAGTTTGCACGTGCATGCATGGTTCGACATGTCCTGTGTAGTATTCGGTCAATTTGTTTTACTTGTCTTACTGACATTGTTGTCAAGTGAACGAAAATGCTTCAAACTTTGTAAAAAAATTAACGTTTTTTACATTGTAGCATTTTTAGTATGCCAAGAATACCCAATAATTTACGGGAACGGGCGATTGGCGTGCTTGATGCTGGCATGTCGACAGAAGACGTTGCAAGGCATGTTGGGAGTTCTAGTCGAGTGATACGAAATCTTCGCGTAAGATTTCGAACGACAGGAAGCACCAACGACTTGCCACGTCGTGGACGTCCGCATGTTACAACGCGTGGTCAAGACCGCTTGTCACGGGGATCCTATAATACCCGTAACTGAATAAAACACGATTATCCAAATATCTCTGCTAACTGTATATCTATTAGATCTCTCTGTATCGGGCAGTGTATACTCGAGTAGCTCGGCTCTAGGTATAAACAAAGATAAGATCTTATATAAAGTATATATAATATAGCACGTTTAGTTCACTAGAAAACACAACAAAACACAATACACTTTGGAATCTGTATTAACCGTAAGCTGACAAATATATTTGCCGCAGTTAATTAATTAACAACAACAACAATAATAATAACAACCCAGAACTAATCACTTAATTAGTTAATCACTAGGTGTCTAGTTTACACAATATTCTAATCACTTCACCGTGATACAACACACACACGTGTGATAATTGAGAAACGCTTCCAGGGGAACTTAATTAATAAAGGAATTACAACTCTATTCCTAACTGGTTAATTTTTAATTAACCCTTAACTACTCATTCAGTAACCTTGTAATACAGACTTAATACTGGTACCTATCACAATAAAGACAATAACCTACAGTTTACCTAGGTCCTCTAGGATGACTGGCTAAGCTTTATATTACCAAATACTCGTATAAATAATATTGGTATAATACAGTATTAAATATTTAAAGTCACGTCAATCACATCAAGGTTATACAACAGAGCAGAAAAATATATATTTACCAAGTCCAAACGGACTAACATTCCCTGGGAGCCTTCCTTTTGTTTCTCCTCGATATATTTAAAATCCTAGCTATTTATTTTTTAAAAAACGAATATCGCCTGGGGGTACAAGGCGGTACCGAATACCTACAAGTGATATTTCCACAGAGACCAAGACGGCATATTTTTCTTAGATGGTCAGACTAGCTGTCGCCAATCGCTAGAAAAACAAGGTCGTAAAACAGAACTCGCGGAGGTATTACGTAACTACTGGCCACATGGCCTCGCATCTGGTCTGGGTGTGTACTAGAGGGTACGGTCGCGCGGAGGTATTACGTAACAAAGTGCCCACCTAGTCTAAGTGCATATTGGGACTGCACACGGCCCTCTAAAACAATTAATATCGCCACAGGCGAAAAGAAATTAAGAGCATGTTCAGTCACACCGCTATATCATGAACACGCATTTGCGCAATCGATTCCAAACTGCCACTGCTACTGCTAACACACCTGGGCTTCATACTAACCGAATCAGTGGGCAAACTGTTCGTAATCGTCTGCGGGAGAACGGTTTACATGCACGACGTCCTTACGTCGGATGCGTTTTAACGCAACGTCATCGTCTAAATCGTCTTAATTGGTCACGTGTACACACTCGTTGGATACGGCGACGCTGGAATACCATTCTTTTTTCGGATGAATCCAGATTTTTTTTACAACGTGGTGATGGCAGGGTGCGCGTCTACTGTAGGAGAAATGAACGCTATGCTGACTGTTGTGTTCTTGAACGAGATCGTTTCGGGGGTGGGGGTTGTGTCATGGTCTGGGCAGCCATTGCCCATGGTTATCGTTCACCACTAGTCGTCATTGATGGCAATTTAAATGCTCAACGTTACCGCGATGACATTCTCGCTCATCACGTCATTCCTCTGTTCCATAACAACGCCAACATCTCGATTTTTCAGCATGATAATGCCACCTCTCATACAGCTAGAGACACTGTAAATTTTCTTAGGACAAATAACTTTGATTTCATTGATGACTGGCCCGCTAAAAGTCCTGATCTTAACCCCATCGAGCATGTCTGGAATAGTCTGGACAGACGATTGAGGCGTCGTCCCAACCCACCCGCTAACGTCAACGAACTTCGTCAAGCGCTCATTCAGGAATGGAACAATATTCCACAGGCAGAAAGCAACACTTTAGTCAATTTTATGCGCCTGCGATGCACTGCAGTGGTCAATTCAAGAGGTGGTCATACCCGTTATTAAGTGGGGGGTTTTTTTGTTTTTTTTTTTTAACCCCTACCACACTTGGTCAAAATTTCTCCCAGTTTCTGTTAACCTATGGCCATGATTTGTGCAACAAACGATGCATCATGGAACACTCTTTAAACGCATATATAACAATTATTCCCCCGGTTTGTTTTCATCAAGTTATGTTCAAGCAAAGTTAGCGGAAGTTTCTTATTTTGTTATATATATATATATATATATATTGTTGGCCTTATATGGATTTCAACACCATGAGCTGCTGTTTTATTTCAAGTAACCGGTGCTAGATTCATGACCTTCGCCAAATTCGGCTTTATTTCGCATATATATTAAAATCAACATTAAATAGATACCGATTACTATCGATAATGTACACGATAACTGTGCAATTGCAAGCGTCGTGACTATCTTATTTGGAACAGACGTGTTATTGTTTAAACCTGGGTTTTTTTTCAATATTTATTTTTTAAAATGAATGGATTTTTTTCTGTTAGATGCCGCTTGTTGTACTACTCGTTGTTTAGCGCGATTCACCTCTAACCGTCCCCTTATTGATACGTTGTAGGGGAGGGCTACAGCGGACTGTGTGTAATACTTCGTCAATTGTCAACGACTAAATAGGAGCCAGCTACTGTGTCTAAAATACACATCTTTTTCCTAAATCTGATACCACAGAGCTTTAGTTTCATTATTCTAATATTACACACACGTGATACAGTCCTCTCTAGCCCACCCCTACAACATATCAAAATGGGATGGGCTAGAGGTGACTCGAGCTACTCGTGGTACGACATCTTTGATAAAAAAAAATTAAAACGTGAGCGGTAATTCGCTATAATCGCACATTTTTTAAAAACCACCTCTCACCGAGCTAAATTTCCTTATCTTGTCATACAACGTCACCTAGAGGCATGGTCCAAATCAGCTACCGCGCACTGCAGATTATTAGGTGTCAATCAAAACATCGAACGTGTGCAAATAACCAAGCATACCTCTCCTTTTATGCGGTCGTAACTTTTAACTCCTATTTTAATAAACAGCTGCTCTCATGCGAGTCACACGAAAGTATGACTTAATTATAGATTACTAAAAACTAAACATCTAATTTGGACTAAAGTACGAAACTAATGCATTTGTCAGCGGCGCTAATGGAATCAACAGGCGGGATGTTCAAAGACCATCTGGAGAGTGGAATCATTGCTGCTACTCTTCTTGTTTTTGTTTTTTTAATACCGCGTGCCCTGCTGATGGCCTTGGGATATTAGACTGGAGAGATTTTCCATTTTATTCTACTACGATCTGTCTGACCTCTTGTCACGTTTGCTTACACCATCGGCGCTGTTTGATCCGCGAACACTACCATTTCGAAATCGTCTAGAAGGCCATGGATATATAGACCCAGTGACCCAGATATAAGGTAACCCAGTTCATGTCGACATGTTTTAGCCAAAAGAATTGGCCTAATTGGGTCATTTTGGACAGTGCATTAACGAGTTATGAGAAAATCACAACTGCTGAGGATGGGAGAGAAAATTCAATATTAGAATGTCGCAGCAACAAAACACCTCCTTCATATACCGGGAAGCAATGCGGGGACAACAATAGCATGAACTTTTCAGTTGCTTTACTTTCCACATTAAAGTTTTAATATTAATTTTCGATTACCGGGATTTATTGCTCTTTTTTAATTATTATTTTTATTTTGTGGGTTTTTTGGACGATTTCATGTAAGGCCATCTATTTTTGGAGTGGTAATTAAGGTAAATTCCGTAGGCGTTGATTTTTTTCTAGATCTCTTAAACATTCACAATAACACAGACACAAACACCACCACCATCACTGGGCCCATGGGCTATTTCTCGTTCCAGCCAGTGTACCACGACTGGTATACCAAAGGCCGTGGTACGTGCTATCTTGTCTGTGAGATTGTGCATATAAAAGATCCCTGGCTACTAATAGAAAAAAGGTAGCGGATTTCCTCTATGACTGTGTCAAAATAACCATATGTCTGACATCCAATAGCCGATGCTTAATAAATCAATATGCTCCAGTGGTGTCGTTAAACAAAACAAAACTCTTTTAGAAACGTATATAATTCACTTTAGTTCGTTAGATTCTTTTTGAAACAACCTGTAAGATAAATGGTATCTAACGGCAACTCGTGTAGTGTTGTCTATACAGAAGTCACGTTCTGTGCTCATGTGACATAAATGTGTCTGCACGGTGCTGAAAGTGTAACGTCCGTGGCAGTCAGCTGCAGGCAAACGCTGGTTGACCGACCGACCGCCACGGGAAAGCGTGATTACCTGATCACTGGCATCACACATCTGTTTAGTGCCGTGAAATGGAAGTGACAGAAACGTTAATACCGAATGTAAATCCCAAAGAAATCAAAACCATCTAGATGTACCACATTTCCGTAAGATCTAGTTAGCTTTAAAGGGACATTCCTGAGGTTGCTGCAATTTTTACGATGTGATCGACTAACGGAGACTTTTAACGATTGTAATTACATATCAAATATATTTTTCATTTTATTTCCAATTTTTTTTTTTTTTTGTAAGTACTTTTATTTGAATACAAAATCGATTTTGGGCTTCTTACAACTATTAAAGGGACATTCCTGAGTTTGCTGCAATTTTTAAGATGTTATCGACTAACAGAGACTTTTAACGATTGTAATTACATATCGAATATATTTTTATGCATACAATATTAGTTGCTGTATATTAAACATGTTTCTGATCGTTCTAATATTTGTACTAGGTGAAATTTCATCTTATTTTCTAAAATATTATTTTTTCTTACGTACGAAATTATTTGAATACAAAATCCAGTTTGGGCTTCTTACAACTATTAAGACGACCAGAAACATATCGAATATACAGACACTAATATTTTAAACAAGAAAATGTATTTAATATGTAAGTTTAATCGTAGAAATATATTATTAGTCGGAAACAATGCAGCAAACTCAGGAATGTCCCTTTAACGGCGGAAGCAAGTAGACATTGCGGGCGGGATATATGGGGGGGGGGGGGGGGGGGAGGCTGACAGATCGAGGGCGCGAAGCAAAGTTTCTAGGGGGATTCGTGAGTATGCTCCCCCGTACAGTTTTGAATACTAGATGTCCTGAAAGGCAATTTCCTGCATTCTATAAGTAAAATTCATCTGTGTCTTAAAGCCGCACACCCTAGTTCCATCCAGCGAAAATAAATTATAATTTGGTTAATCTACAAACCTGTAACACACTTAGATCACGTTTTTATCAAATGGAGTGAAAAAGCAGGTTTTATATCGATAAATACCATGGGAATCCCCATGTCCCAATTGCTTGAAATAATTTTTAAAGTTTGTATTCTGTCACCGGTAGATGTCGCTCGAAGCACAACAATGCCTACGTCACGACAAATTTCACAGACTTGGGGTGCGTTCTTTTCACCTCTCCTGGACATGTTCCAACTGTTCTGTCCTGGTTGTATCCCCTCTCCAGATATCGTAGGACTTAGCAAAATTATTGGTTTTAAGGATTTGTAACGTTTTGTATTGAGATACTTACTTGTCTGAACTTTATTGTTACTGAAAATGTTCACGAACTGTGAAGATAAATCTCACAAATGAACAACAACAAATCGGATGTTGATTGCGCGAACCGTGCACGAGAAAACAAACCGAACCAAAATGATAACGGTCACGTGGTATACCAACGTCTGTGACATTGAAATGGAAATATCCCCTCTAAAAATAGATTAGACCTTGTCTGCTCAACGGGTTTTTCTCAGACGCGCGTGAATTTTTCAGAAATACGAAAAATGCATTTTGTGGTATTACAAACACCAGGATTACCAGGATTACCAAAAAACACTTCAGGTGAATGGAAATATATATTCTAAATAATAAACGGTAAGTAAAGTGCAATTTTATTTGTGAAAAAATGGGTTTAATAGCGAAAAACAACGCCGTAATGGTTAACAACTAGCCGTAACTAGGGTGTGTCCCTTTAAGATTTACTACCAATAATATTTTTTATTCAGAATTATTGCTCCGCCGTGCCTGTTCAGGGATGAGTTCTTTTCTTGCTTTTTTTCCAGTTTTTGTTTTCTAAGCTAGTCTTGGGGGTGCCAGTACTAGTCCTCCTATGGACAGTGCAGGAGGGATGAAACTTGTTAAGGATCCCCTACTGTAGTGGCGGTCTACTTAAGAACGAGCATCTGATAGTGGATCGTGGAACTTGTGGAAGGCAATCACGGCTTTGCCTGAACTTCATTCGACTTTTTATCTTGTACAGAGATACGATTTTGATTTGCGAATACGGTTTTGTCGCTAAGAATTCAATCTTTTAAAAATTATTTGTATTTCATTTTACCATTTTGTAAAGAACATGATATTTACACTTTATACTTAAAAAGTATTAAGCCATACGCTTCTGGTTTCTTGGTTTGTTGTCATTCTAATAACATCCAATAGCCGATGATTAATAAACCAATGTGCTCTAGTTGTGTCGTTAAACAAAACTGATTCTAACATTTGTAAGAGCCTAAAACCGTTTGTGTTTTAGTAATCACCAAAACGTTTGCGTCCTTTGAAAATCGTGTCGGTTAATATTTGCTTTAGACATTATTACGTATTGATTTATTTAAAATGCCACATTGGTTCATCATTTCGATCTGCAGATAGTTGTGTCAGTATTCTAACCTAAATTTACTACATGCTTAGAATCAATTACATTCATGTCACATACAATGTAAGTCTGAGCACGTTGCGTTATTACTGTAAAGAAATAAACAATATTATTATTATAATTCACTAAAAATTATCAAACCAACACATTTTTTCTTCAGTGTAACACTAAATTAATGTATTATTACCTTTTCTTTCTTTCTTTTTTTTTCTTTTTTTTTTGCGGGGAGGGGTGTTCAGCCAAAAATTTCAGAACTCCTGTCAATACGTCATTCCCTTCATAGCTAGAACAGGCAATGTCACATTTTAGCTCACAGGAAATTATTGAAAATATGTTTTATACACATCGTGTAACATGCTTTTGTTGTTTTCCAACTGACAAAAGTACGATAAAGCTGTACATTCCGCACACCTTTTAAAGGGACATTCCTGAGTATGTTGCACTTTTTAAGATGTTATCGACTAACAGAGACTTTTTAACGATTGTAATTATATATCAATTTTTTTTTTCTCCATAAAATATTAGTGGCTGTATATTTAACGTGTTTCTGATCGTTCTAATATTTGTACTAGGTTAAAAAGAAAAAAATCCTGATTTTTTTTTACATTTTTTTTCGTACGTAGGAAATTATTTGAAGACAAAATCCAGTTTGGGCTTCTTACAAATATTAAGACGACCAGATACACATTGAATATACAGACACTGATATTCTAAACAAGAAAATATATTTAATATGTACGTTTAATCGTAGAACTATTTTATTAGTCGGAAACATCTTACAATGCAGCTAACTCAGGAATGTCCCTTTAAACCCCACCTCTAACTAGTCAAACTTCTTTTTCGCGTCATGCAACGTTACTTAGGTGTCTCCAAAGGTAACATGGCTCCTGGTGTCCTAAGGATGATCACACTCACTTTAGCTCTAGTCGTTTGATATTAATTTATTATCATTGTCTGGTGCATATCGGGGTATGTGGAAGACAGTTTTAAGCAAATCTAGAGTTAAGGTATATGTTTAATATAAAATTGAAACAATTGTTTTTCCCTGCGCGTGCTGTAACCTCACCGTGGTGCAGGGGTGTAACATTCTTTTTGAGAATGGCCAATACAAGACAAATTGAAATTTTGAGTAAAAGTCAGTATCTATCTGTGATATTTGTATTTTTGCACAGTTCTTTACACTGTTTTTATTTCAATCTTGAATTTTTATACTGATGTTCATCATCACCTTATTTGTTTGCATTACCATAGTTTGACACCCAATAGCCGATGTATTTTTCGTGCTGGGGTGTCGTTAATAATAATAATAATAATAATAGATTTTTATTTCAGATCAGAGATCCATAGAACATATATAAACATCACATACAAAACTGATTACATAATATACAGCAGCTTGTGCCAGCGATTTGCACATACAGATTTGACGTACACAGTTGTACACCGCAGGTGGGCAAGTAGGTCGTTTGAGGTTGTTTCGATTCTGCTCTTCAGCGAATATGCTGTTGAGCGAAGTAAAGCGCCAAAGCTTTTTACTCGATGACTGACAAACATCTTGCTGGCACTGTATGGTCGTCGTTGTCCGATCATCCATCGGTATGCATTATTATAACATATGTTAAGATCCTTCATGGTATCCTGCTTAAATTTCACCCATAATGCACCCGCGTACAAATTACTACAATAACTCACAAATAATTGTGTTTTAACAGATTCTGAACATTTTGCAAATCGCCGCAACAACATGTCTGCACGTACACAAAGGGATCTATACTGTCGTTTAATGTCTTTATCGTCTTTCATGTTTTTGCATATAATATGACCTAGATATTTATAGTTGTCAACAAATTTCAGTACATCACCACACAAATATATCGAAGGCACATTGATCAACTTCAGCGTTTCTGGCTCAATACACATACAAACAGTTTTCATTGTATTATATATAATATCATAATCTTCTGCAAATTTCTCACAAATCGTTAACATTTTTCTTAATGCAGAAATAGATGGGCAAAGAAGTGACATATCATCAGCAAAACTGAAGTTATTTAGAAACACCCCACCAACATTACACCCAACTGCACATTTTGACAACTGTAGGTTAAGGTCATCAATATATATATTAAATAATAAGGGTGACATTACCCCACACATTTGAAATGTTGATGAAACGGGTATCCATCTGAACCATGTCCTGGAAAAGTGGTAGCTGCCAAGCCAAAGGAGGTCTTCCAACACTACAGTGGTTGCCGCAAATAGTTCCCTTGGTGATACAATACTTCTATATATAATATATTAAGGACAGCGTCTAACCGATGATCTTACCTCTGGACGCCTACCTGAAACCACATGATTACCACAACACTGTCTTGACTTAGACTTTTTATAGTATTTTTACATGCCTCTATACCACTATGGTTTCAGGCATGTCCATCCCGGGTCCGGTCTCCGGATAGCCAGTGACCTGACTCGGGACAAAACACTTTCTGGATGGTCACTTCCAAACCCGTTTTTAGATTTCTTGGATCATTACTTTACACCACGTCTACAAACTATCCCAATCCTTCCGTTATATGATGGACATTCATTCCACTCATAGTAGAACTGATGCTCGTAGAAAGCACAGAACAAAGATACCCACATGTTTGCGTCGCCACCACATTCCAGCTATTTCTCCCAACCTCTAGATGGGATGTTTTTAGTCCACGTAAAGCTGCGGCACTATCATCTAAAAGCCACGTGATAATATATTTCCAAACAGAAAAGAAAATTATCAGACAAGACCTTACTTCATTAACTGCCAGAGCTTTTGAGTCGGCTTTCACTGTGACAATCTGATGAGTGCATTTCGCAAGACCGGGATTGTCCTAACCGGAAATGAACATAACAAACGCCCATGAAACGCCATAGGTGGGCAAATCAGAATCAAGACAGGTCATAGTGGTTATGAGAAGCATAAAGTTGTTGCTTAACAATAAAGAAATTGAGACGAACAGACATTTGAAGCAACAACAATGGGTAATATATAGAAAAAGTCAAAAGTTTGTTTTGTTTAACAACACCGCTAAAGTACACTGATTGTAAATATGCAGAAAATTTGTCATTTCTAAACTTGGCACAGCAATAATTTAGGATGAATTCATCAATAAACTTGGGTGCTTCGTCATTTCGAACTAATTCTCTGTGGCAGTCTTCACAAACTTCAAATAAAAACTTTAACATTGAATATTTTCAACGTTTCTTTATCATGACACTACTACTGACAAAATTGACAATTAAATAGAGCTCTATAGGCAAGTGGATAATGATATTAAAACCCCCAAATATCTTCTAGTAGTAGTAGTAGTAAACTTAAATACTGTGTTTTTGTTTGACGGTAGTCTATTGCTCACTTTAACAATGGATTTTTTGTTTGTTGTTTTTTTTTGGTTGGGTTAGATTAGATTAGATTGATTAACGACACCCCACCACGAAAAATATATCGGCTATTGGGTGTCAAACTATGGTAATTGGATGCGTTTTGGGGTGGTGGGGTTTTTTTGGTCAGTCATCCATAGTAATTTTAAACCATAATGCCTGAGCTCATGTATGTGCTTTCTTATCTGAGGGATAGTGCATATAAACGATCCCTTGCTGCATTAGGAAATATGTAGCAGGTTTTCTCCGATGACAACGTGTCATAATTACCAAATGTTTTACATCCAGTAGCCAATAATGAATTAATCAATGTGCTCCAGTGGTGTGGTTAAACAAACCAGACTTCAACCTTAATACCTCAGCGTGCCAATCCTCATGGCATGCACTGCAAAAGTTCTTGAAAGTCTTGGAATTTCGCAATGTTCGAAATCTTCAAAATGATTTCAGTCACTGACCCCTGCCATCGGCTACTTCCAATCCCAAGTTTCGACCGGAATCGTCCCTTTTGGGAAAGGGAGAGACAGAAAAAAAAATCGTGCTTTCTTTCGGGCATTTGTACAAATATGGATCACTCATTCATTTAAAAGTGAAATATCAGATATAAAGAGAGAAACCATAGCTTCTGTTTATAGCTTTTGTCTATATTTAAAACTGACCGGCGGCACTATTAAGACGACCAGTCTTTTACTATCAGTGTTCGTCTGTGTCATTTATAAGTGTGAATGGCGGAGCGAAGACTTCTGTGAAATGTCAAAGGTGTGGGGTTGTTTTATGGGGGATTCTTGAACTAATTAGATATATTTATCTTAGGATCAGTACTCGAACTCTACTAGTAATTCCCCTCGGCACAATTAACCTTCTGCAGTTTGATGCGCCGGGTACACTTCAAAGGAAATTTACCTGAGGGACATTTGTAAATAGGTAAATGATCTTTATTTTTAACATTTAATTTTGTTTTAAATTATTATTATTTACTGCCTTGAAAGCAATAAAACCATATTGTTCACAGAAGTATAATTATTAATATTTATTTATAACATTTTGAAACATATATTTATTTACTACATTGAAAGAAAGAAAGAAATGTTTTATTTAACGACGCACTCAACACATTTTAGTTACGGTTATATGGCGTTAGACATGGTTAAAGGAACATTCCTGAGTTTGCTGCATTGTAAGATGTTTCCGACTAATCAAATATTTCTACGATTAAACTTACATATTAAATATATTTTCTGGTTTAGAATATCAGTGTCTGTATATTCAATGTGTTTCTGGTCGTCTTAATATTTGTAAGAAGCCCAAACTAGATTTTGTTTTCCATAATATACGAAAAAAATTTATTTTAGGAAATAAAATTAAATTTAACCCAGCCACTAATATTTTATGCAGAAAAAGGTACTTGATATGGAATTACAATCGTTAAAAAGTATTTTATAGTCGATAATATCTTAAAAATTGCAGCAAACTCGGGAATGTCCCTTTAAGGACCACACAGATATTGAGAGAGGAAATCCGCTGTCGCCACTTCATGGGCTAGTCTTTTCGATTAGCAGCAAGGGATCTTTTATATGCACCATCCCACAGACAGGGTAGTACATACCACGGCCTTTGATATACCAGTCGTGGTGCACTGGCTGGAACGAGAAATAGCCCAATGGGCCCACCGACGGGGATTGATCCCAGACCGACCGCGAATCGAGCAAGCGCTTTACCACTGGGCTACGTCCCGCCCCTTTACTGCAATGAAACCACATCGATATATAGTTCACAAAGGCATTTAAAAAAAAAATGAAATTTCAAAACCATTTCTATCGATAAGATAAAGATGAAAGTGATATGTAAAACAAATTTCAATTCAGTTATTTATTGTGTGTAAGGCCATGACTCCATATATACAAGAACTCATTTATTAATATTTTGGGACCAATTGTTCAAACGATTAGCTAGCTCTTTTAGCAACAACACAAAACAGAAACATTTACAACAAATAGTTAATAACAATGAGATAGCCATGAAAATGTCTTGTTAAATTCGATACATATTTTACATGTATTGGTTATAAATAACTATATATTATTGATTCTACATTTATTATTTGCATAATTAATAGAACAATATTTTAAAATATAATCAGCTGCCACCGGGCGTAAACTGGGTTTCATGCACTGGTTAAGGGTATTCTCCGTCCAGATTTTGTTAGTCAATTAATTTTTGAAACTGAAAGTTGTAATCTTATTCCACACTTAGAAGTGATTTCAAACGATCATGTAAAACTGAATAATGGTGACATTATCCAGTTACACATTCAGCTTGAACCCTGCATTTAACTACAAGGGTTTAGGGTCTCCACGAGTACTCGAGCACGTGCCGAGTCCAGCAAGACTAGAGTCCGTTCACAGGACTCGAGTACCCGTGCGTGCAAGGACGAACACTCATTTAATTATATATATATATTTACGTCACTTTGCCACATGCTTGCAGCCGGTTGGTTACATTATACGGCTATGAGACATGGAGAGAAAACAAAAGTCGAATGTTTGGAAGGAAGGAAGGAAATGTTTTATTTAACGACGCACTCAACCCATGTTAATTACGGTTATATGGCGTCAGACCACAGGTATTGAAGGAGGAAACCCGCTGTCGCCACTTCATGGGCTACTCTTTTCGATTGGCAGCAAGGAATCTTTTATATGCGCCATCCCATAGACAGGATAGCACATACCACGGCCTTTGATGTACCAGTCGTGGTACACTGGCTGGAGCGAGAAATAGCTCAATGGGCCCACCGACGGGGATCGATCCCAAACCGACCGCGCATCAAGCGAGCGCTTTACCACTGGGCTACGTCTCGCCCATTTGAATGTGTGGAATGCAATACAATGGCATTATTTGGCATCCATGTTCAGCGTTGGAATTAAGATGGATAATGCTATTTCACTTGATTCCTTAGTCTAACTCGGGTCCGGGTTGAGTTTGACCCTCGAGTACTCGAGTCCAATATTTTCGTGAAAAGTCGCATGTCGTTATTCTTGCTTTTTGTAAATTATTCAAGAGGTAAGCATTCCAAATATACAACGGCTACTGGATATACTTTGATGCACGAATTTAATATTCAAATAAATAATCAAGTAGTGGAAATCGTATGTTAATAAATAATACAAATGCATGCACGTTGACGATAATAAGGGTATAATGTTTCTTTTAAAGAAACCTTTAAAGGGACATTCCCGAGTTTGCTGCATTGTAAAATGTTTCCGACTGATAAAATATATTCCACGATTAAACTTACATATTAAATACATTTTCTTGTTTAGAATAGCAGTGTATATTTTAGGAAATAAAATGAAATGTAACTTAGTACAAATATTAGAACGATCAGAAACACGTTTAATATACAGCCAGTAATATTTTATGCAGAAAAATATAGTTGATATGTAATTACAATCGTTCAATAGTCTCTGTTAGTCGATAACATCTTTAAAATTGCAGCAAACTCGGGAATGTCCCTTTAAAATGAATCGAACACTAGAGAAATTAAATACGCTTGTATTCAACAATAAGACATTACAATGCAATGACAGCCGATTTATTTATGATCGATTTCGTCCTATGATGGTTTTACGAGGCTTGCATAACTATGCTGGTTGTGCTGGGACATTTATTTCATTTCATTCAGTTCACATACCTACCGAGTCGTTAAAACTCGTTCTGGGTAGGAGCCGATACCGGGCTGTGAACCCAGTACCTACCAGCCTTATATCCGATGGCTTAACCACGACACCACCGATGCTGGTTTGGGACATCTAAAAGGTCAAATGCCCGTGCTATTATACATGCTTTGAACGTCACACTTTATGAAACTGAATAGCGGAAGGACTATGCGAATGAATGGATGTTTAACGACACCCCAGCATGATAAATACATCGGCTATTGGGTGTCAAACTATGGTAAAGTCAAAACGTGGGGCTATGCGAATGAATGGATGTTTAACGACACCCCAGCATGATAAATACATCGGCTATTGAGTTTCAAACTATGGTAAAGTCAAAACATGGGGCTATGCGAATGAATGGATGTTTAACGACACCCCAGCATGATAAATACATCGGCTATTGAGTGTCAAACTATAGTAAAGTCAAAACATGGGGCTATGCGAATGAATGGATGTTTAACGACACCCCAGCATGATAAATACATCGGCTATTGGGTGTCAAACTATGGTAAAGTCAAAACGTGGGGCTATGCGAATGAATGGATGTTTAACGACACCCCAGCATGATAAATACATCGGCTATTGAGTTTCAAACTATGGTAAAGTCAAAACATGGGGCTATGCGAATGAATGGATGTTTAACGACACCCCAGCATGATAAATACATCGGCTATTGAGTGTCAAACTATAGTAAAGTCAAAACATGGGGCTATGCGAATGAATGGATGTTTAACGACACCCCAGCATGATAAATACATCGGCTATTGAGTGTCAAACTATGGTAAAGTCAAAACATGGGGCTATGCGAATGAATGGATGTTTAACGACACCCCAGCATGATAAATACATCGGTTATTGAGTGTCAAACTATGGTAAAGTCAAAACATGGGGCTATGCGATACAGAACACTGAATTTTTGCATAAAACTAACTTTATTCTATTGTATGTTGGCGCTGAATTTAGCGTGCTGTCAATGTTAAGTAAGGGCAATTTTAAGATGTTATCGACTAACAGATACTTTTTAACGATTGTAATTACATATCAAATATAATTTTCTGCATAAAATATTAGTGGCTGTATATTAAACGTGTTTCTGATCGTTCTAATATGTGTACTAGGTTAAATTTCATTTTATTTTCTAAAATATATATATTTGGGGTTTTTTGGTACATACGAAATTATTTGAAGACAAAATCCAGTTTGGGCGTCTTACAAATATTAAGACGACAAGAAACACATTGAATATACAGACACTGATATTTTAAACAGAAAAATATATTTAATATGTGTTTAATTGTAGACATATTTTATTAGTTGGAAACATCTTACAATGCAGCAAACTCTTTAAATAAATTGAAATGCTACTTCCGTACGCATGCACTATATTACATGATTATTTTAATAGTTCTCATTATATCCGACATTGTTTGCTCGAACAAAATATTTCCAAGGTTAACCATGACAACAAATGTGGCCGAGGCGGGAAACGTCCTTGATAGCAACACTAAACCACGGGTTCTGATTATATAATTAGCAGTTATTGTTTTCCTCCCTCTTCGTCCAGCAATAACAGACTAATTTGGCGTTCAGGTCGTATAATCAATGTTCTCCTGTGGTGTCATTAACTAAAACAAACTTTCAGTGTGGAAGACGCAGTGTTAGTAGAAAAAATGAATGAATGAATGTTTAACGACACCCCAGCACAAAAAATACATCTGCTATTGGGTGTCAAACTATGGTAATGCAAACAAATAAGGTGATGATCAACATCAATATAAAAATTCAAGATTTAAATAAAAACAGTGTAAAGAACTGTGCAAAAATACAAATATCACAGATAGATACTGACTTTTACTAAAAAAAATCAATTTGTGCTGTATTAATTGGCCATTCTCAAAGAGAATGTTACACTCCTGCACCACGGTGAGGTTACAGCACGCAGTAGAAAATATAGTGTTTGAGCTGACTATATACAAATACAAGTGTTCTTTGAAGACTGCTAGCCGGTGTATATAATTACATAGTATGTAGTTGGTGCTTATAGATGTTAACAGCTGAGGCGCCACAATGAATGAATGAATGAATGAATGAATATTTAACGACACCCCAGCGAAAAAAAAAATACACATCGGTTATTGGATGTCATAAAAGGTATTCCAAAACATTTCCGTTGCCAAATATATCATTTCTCATCGGCTTCAAATGATCACACTCCACCAAAATGTGGCGCACAGTCGGTGTACACTGACAATTTTCACACTGAGAAGGGTCTTTCTTTAAAATAAATGATTGCGTCAAATACGTATTCCCGATACGGGCACGGCACAATACTACTTCTTCCTTCCTGCACCGCCTGTAGGATGACTTGCACTCTCGCAGGATTGGCTTGACAGAATGAAGCTTGTTCGTGACCTCATCGTCCCAATCATCTTGCCAAGTTGAAAAATATATGCTGGTTAATATATTTAAAATCACTGTAGGGGACACACCAATACCAACATGGGGCAAATTCAAAGCAGACTTGGCAGCAGCAATATCTGCCTTTTCATTGCCCTTAATGCCAACATGGCTGGGTACCCAACACAATATAACCTCTTTATTAGCATTTGATAAAAAGACACACTTTTGTATTACCATCCCAACTAAAAGGAAGTAGGTACCGGGATGCGAACCTAGCCTTATGTTAAATGACTTAACTACTACACCACAACACCACAACGACTTCTCTTGGTACCAAATCAAACATATGCGTTGATTTATACATAGGCACAGCATAGTATATAATTACACTGCGTTTTGGTTTGTTCTAAAAAGAAATCATGTATAGTAACGATGCTAATTGCGGCTGCTAGTGGGCAGAATTTGGGTGGGAAGTCGGTCTAAAGCTCGATCTATTCACATACACAAAACTATCGACAAGCGGCCATGCCCTGTGGGCAACCAATTATTTACAGGGTGGGCGTAAGATAAAAAGCCAAGTCTTTGAGATAAAATGTCAACCGATATCTTTCCAACAATGTATGGTTTTCTTTTCTTATTCCGAATCCAATAACACCGAGGCACTGACCACTTTAATCGCTTGTACTGGTTCTCTTTGAATCGTTCTCGTTGTTTTTTTTACCTTCCCACGTTTTCTCTTTATAATTCAATGTCTTCAAACAAATGTGACAGATGCGCTCTTTTCAGTTTGTACGATACACACATGGACATGACATGATTATTGGATCGAGAGTGTGCCTTTTTGGTTTAAAAAAGGATATACTTCAAGGCTACATGTCACAATAAATAAAAGTATATAATTTTTGACATTAGATATTTCTCCATCGCTGAATTTAATCAGACTGATGGAATGAATGAATGAATGAATGAATGTTTAACACCCCAGCGTGAAAAATACATCGGCTATTGGGTGTTAAACTATGGTAAATGGAATGAATGAATGTTTAACGACCCAACAGCTCAAAAATACACATCGGCTATTGGGTGTTAAAAAAAGGTAAGTATATGAATATGATTAAATACATTAAACAAAAATAATGAATGTTTAACAACACCCCAGCATGACAAATACATCGGCTATTGGGTGTCAAAATATGATAAATGCAAAAAATAATGTGATGATAACCATCGATATAAAAATTCAACAGTCAAATTGAAACACAGCGTAAAGAACTGTGTAAAAAAATACAAATATCACACATAGATGAAATTAACATTTAGAACAAGTCAGGATTACGTAAAAATTGTAATAAAAGTTCTGGATGGAATCCAAAGGATTTCATCTTGTCTTTGGCCAAATATATATGTTCTAGTTTCCTTGAGATAAAGGCACACCACCAAAATGTGGCGTACTGTCAGAAGACACTGACAGTGCTCACACTGATTCAAAAAAGGATATATTTGAAGGGACATTCTTGAGTTTGCAGCAATGTTTAAGTTGTTATCGACTAACAGAGACTTTTTAATGCTTGTAATTACATATCAAATATATTTTTCTGCTTAAAATATTAGTGGCTATATATTAAAGATGTTTCTGATCGTTATATTTGTACTAGGTTAAATTTCATTTTATTTCCTAAAATATTACTTTTTCGTACGTACGAAATTATTTGAAGACAAAATCCAGTGTGGGCTTCTTAAAAATATTAAGACGATCAGAAATACATCGAATATACAGACACTAATTTTCTCAACAAGAAAATATATTTAATATGTATGTTTAATCGTAGAAATAGTTTATTAGTCGAAAACATCTTACAATGCAGCAAAGTCAGGAATGTCTCGTTAAGGATACATGTCACAATGATTAAAAGTATATCATTTTTGACATTAGATATTTCTCCATCGCTGAATTCAACCAGACTGATGAAATGAATGATTAAATGTTTAACGACACCACAGCACAAAAAAATACATATCGGCTTGTCACGGGGATCCTATAATACCCGTAACTGAATAAAACACGATTATCCAAATATCTCTCCTAACTGTATATCTATCTGTATCGGGCAGTGTATACCCGAGTGGCTCAGCTCTAGGTATAAACAGAGATAAGATCTTATATAAGTATATATAATATAGCACGTTAGTTCACTAGAAAACACAACAAAACACAATACACTTTGGAATCTGTATTAACCTTAAGCTGACAAATATATTTGCCGCAGTTATTTAATTAACAACAACAATAATAATAACAACCCAGAACTAATCACTTAATTAGTTAATCACTAGGTGTCTAGTTTACACAATATTCTAATCACTTCACCGTGATACAACACACACACGTGTGATAATTGAGAAACGCTTCCAGGGGAACTTAATTAATAAAGGAATTACAACTCTATTCCTAACTGGTTAATTTTTAATTAACCCTTAACTACTCATTCAGTAACCTTGTAATACAGAATTACTACTGGTACATATCACCATAAAGACAATAACCTACAGTTTACCTAGGTCCTCTAGGATGACTGGTTAAGCTTTAATAATTTTAGACAATGAAGCCTACAATTTACTTCGTCAGTTTACCGGAAACACTGTCTAAATAATATTGGTATAATACAGTATTAAAATATTTAAAGTCACATCAATCACATCAAGGTTATACAACAGAGCAGAAATAATATATTTAACAGTCCGGACGGACAACGTTCCCCTGGAGCCTTCCTATGTTTCTCCCCGATATCTCTAAATCCTATCTATTTATTACCAAAATCCGAATATCGCCTGGGGGTACAAGGCGGTACCGAATACCTACAAGTGATATTTCCACAGAGACCAAGACGACATTTTTTCTTAGATGGTCAGACTAGCTGACGCCACCCGCTCGAAAAACAAGGTCGTAAAACAGAACAAGGTCAGTATAAGAATATGATTAAATTAAAAATACCCAATAGCCGACGTATTTATCGTGCTAGGGTGTTGTTAAACATCTATTCCATTCTATTCTAAATAAAAAATAAAAAAGTATATATAATTTTACAAAAACTGTGTAAAGAGCTGAAGGGGTTACAAATATCAAGGAAAGTATATTTTAAAATTGTGTATAGAAATCAAAATGTTTCTAAAACTTTCGAACATTTGAAATATGTTTTTCTCGTCAGCTTCAGATGATTACACTCCACCAAAATGTGGAACACAGCTAGCCAGTAAGCCACAATAGGAACACATTCATAACACTCGTTTTTGCGCTTTATGTTAAACCGAATGAAAACTTCGTAAATTTTTATTTCCCGCGTTTCGTAGCGTAGTGGGAAATATTTGTCTTATCGTTCTTTTTGTTGGAGCAGTTGGTCATTGGTTGACCAATCGTATTAGTCGTAACAATAGATATAGTATTGCACGTGTGTAAGTTCGTAGACACATGCGGGAATTTCTCATTTCTAGCAGCCATTTTGCAAAGAAAGCAAACTTTCAATAATCTACGAGTAATTTTGTTTGTTGTTTCTTTAAGAATGTCAGTCTGATTAAAATTAGCTCTACTGGGTCTACCAGTAGATCTAACAGCATTGCGTGGACTCCCATGTCCAGGTGACATTTCATCTATAAATAACAATTTAAATATTGACCAATTACACTTCGCCTTTTATAGCGTTATTCGGGAGCATACAAATTCTAAAAAAAATCGGGCGAGACTATTTATGAAATAGGCGAACTTGTTGGTCTATTTCAACATTAAAAAACAGGAAGAAAAGTGCAGAAATAAACTCTGGATCGTATACTAGTATAAACAAATTTTATGGCTATACCATCACGGTGGGTTTTGTTCGTCTTGAAACGAATTTTATATTGAAGTTAATTTCCGGCATACTTCGTAATTCACCCGAATCATTTCAAATACCCTCGGGATAATCTCGAATGTTTTCAAATTCTTTTCAAATCACTGGCATGATTTTGCCAGTAGGGTTTTGATTGGTCGAATGAAAGGTCAACTGGACATGAGCTCCATCGGGGTGCTGTTAGATCCACAGGTAATAGTAATTAACCAGTGGAGCTAATTTTAATTAGATTGGCTAGGACCCCGAGTACTCTGCCGTTCGAGAGCTACACGGACATTTGGACAGTTATGATCGCTCTGCTCTCTTAGCCAGAGAAAACTCTATAGCGAAAATATGGAATTGCTGCCTACCACAAGGTAGGCAAATATTCCCGCTGTAACACAACAATAACCCTGTGTTCGACTTTAAATACCATTACACTGATAATTTTATGAGTTCGTTGATAACAAATATTTCACATATCAATACACAGGAAGAAACCGGATACAATTTTCATCAGGATTTTGTCGTTCAGATTACGTGGAATGCCCTTAAAGATACGTACACAAAGTTGGCGCTTGTTTTGAATTGCTAATTAAAGATGTTAACTTTTTAAAATGTTAAATATGCATGTTAAATTTTACTATGGGCGTGGAACCAAGGATTTGTGAAAGAAGGGCGCTGACATGGTAAAAATAGTGATGTAACGATACATCGAACTATCGATAGTTGTTATGATCGTCAGTGCATCGATAGCTAATTCAACTATCGATAGTTTCGATAGTATGCACAGTGAAAGCATAACAACAACAATGTGTGGTCTTTATATTATAAATTTATTGAATATGATTTCAGTACCTAGTGACATTATTACAAATAAACACAGGCATACATACAAACATAAACATACGTACATACACACATTAGCACAGACAAACACATACACACACATACATATATAATAGGTTTGTCAAATATATATTTATATTACTGTTGTCAATCGATTTAAAAATCCACAATACTGTTGCAATACTGTCACAATAGTATTTTATCTACCGCAATACTATTGAAATAGTAACACTGACCGCAATAGTCACCCCTCGGTAAAAGGTGTTTGAACAGACATTTTATTATGTTGGCATCGAGGTTTCAGACAGAAAATACACTAGTGGAATACAGAAATCAGAAGGAAAAAAACCTACCACATACGTAATTGTGTCTATATATAAGAATGTATATAGTTTCACATTTAATATCTGACTCCTTCAGTTTCACACACACACACACACACACACACACACACACGCACACACATACACACACACCACACACACACCACACATACACACACACACCACACACACACACACCACACACACACACAGACAGACACACACACACACACACACACACGTGGTCATTTTCCAACGTCTGTATTGTACAGTCTTTGATGAACATACATTTAACAACACCATATGTGGCACCATCGTTTTGCCGTCGTAATTTGTTTTCAATATAACATTTGACGGAATGTATGCGCCTTTTCACTTTCAGTTTTTAAATTTTGAACTGAATATATTCGGCGACGCATTATCATCACGTACGCCTCTATTTTGTACATGTCACATGCCTGAACAAATATATAGAACTCGCTGCATTTTTTTAACGCTCGTGTGCGCCCGTCTTTAGGCCAACCCCTGCAACTAAAAAAATGTCTACGGCAAAAACAAAACCCCAAAAACATGCCGTTGAAAAAAAACCTGAATATAGTCCAAGGCAAAAAGGTGTTGTGGACAATTAAAAACTCCACGGCATTGCTGATTGCCGTGGACAATTGCAGGGGTTATAGGCCCATGCTATAGTCGTCTTTTAAAATCCCATACTTCCACATGGTATCATAAGGTTTCTTCCAAATAAAAAAAAGACTGATACCGAATGCTGATTATGAATGAAAGCTTCTAGCAAAATGTTTCAAATGTTAATAAGATGATCAACCGTGCCTACGTCTAGATCTGCATCCATATTGCACGTTAGTAACCAGTTTATGGGATTCAAGACACCAGACAAATCTACGATTGATCATTCGTTCCATGGCTTAACAAATGCAGCTTGTCAAAGCAATAGGGCTATAGCTGGTAGGATGTTTTGGATCCTTACCAAAATAAAAACAAACACTAACAGAAATCAATACTGTGCAGGAAGTATTTGAATGAAAATAAGCGGAAGTGGACGATAATAATATACAAGTGTTCGCAGTTTATTAGTTTCACTCTAGGCAGCCTTCGATTGATAATTAAAGGGGTATTCCTGACTTTGCTGCATTGTAAGATGTTTCCGAAAAATTAAATATTTCTATGATTTAAGAAAAGTAAAGTTTGTTTTATTTAACGACGCCGCTAGAGCACATTGATTTTTTATCTTATCATCGGCTATTGGACGTCAAACATATGGTCATTCTGACACTGTTTTTAGAGGAAACCCGCTGTCGCCACATAGGCTACTCTTTTTACGACAGGCAGCAAGGGATCTTTTATTTGCGCTTCCCACAGGCAGGATAGCACAAACCATGGCCTTTGTTGAACCAGTTATGGATCACTGGTCGGTGCAAGTGGTTTACACCTACCCATTGAGCCTTGCGGAGCACTCACTCAGGGTTTGGAGTCGGTATCTGGATTAAAAATCCCATGCCTCGACTGGGATCCGAACCCAGTACCTACCAGCCTGTAGACCGATTCTATGATTTAAGTTACATATTAAATATATTTTCGTATTTAGAATATCAGTGTCTGTATATTCAATGTGTTTCTGGTCGTCTTAATATTAGTAAGAAGCCCAAACTGGATTTTGTCTTCAAATAATTTCGTATGTACGAAAAAATCTTTTTTAGGAAATAAAATGAAATTTTAGAACGATCAGAAAGACATTTAATATACAGCCACAGATATTTTATGCAGAAATATATGTTTGATATGTAATTACAGTCGTCAAAAAGTCTGTAAGTCAGTAACATCTTTAAAATTGCAGCAAACCCAGGAATGTCCCTATAACCTGGGGTTTTAAAAAAACTATCTTAACTTAAAATGTTTGAAAGTGTAAAGCATTATACGAATAAATACATTTTCAATTACATTTGGTGAATCTTCAAATTTCTTTTGGACGTTGAAAGAAAGAAATTCGTACGTACATAAGATTAGATACTAAGATGGTGCAAAACACTACAATATTCAAAAATGCATTGGTTGTAGATATTCACATTGTAAGAAAGAAAATGTAAGTAATTTTAATACCGTAAAAGTATTCTGTTTGCCGAACATTTTTTTTTTTAAATGACTACAAATTCAGTATAGTCCCTTTAAAGATGTTAAGACGAATGGCAAATTTGAAACTCGAAAAACCGCTTATAAATGGTGTCACTGAAAAAGGTAAATAAACGTGGTTTCCGTTATAATTGCAATCTAACTAAAATTAGCTCCACTGGTTAATTACAATAACCCGTGGATCTAACAGCACCCCATTGGAGCTCATGTCCAGTTGAACTTTCATTCGACCAATCAAAATCTTACTTGAAAATCATGCCGGAAATTAATTTCAATATAAAATTTTAATGTTGAACTTTTGTTTCAAGACGAAAAAAACCGTGATGATATAACCATAACATCTATTTATACTAGTGTACAATCCAAAGTTTATTACTGCAGTCCCCCCCCCCCCCCCCACACACACACACACTTTTTTAATGTTGAAATAGACCAACAAGTTCGCCTATTGCATAAATAGTCTCGCCCGATATTTTTAGAATTTGCATGCTCCCGAATAACGCTACAAAAGGAGAAGTGTGATTAGTCGATATGTAAATGATTATTTATAGATGAAATGTCACCTGGACACGGGAGTCCACGCAATGCTGTTAGATCTACTGGTAGACCAGTAGAGCTAATTTTAATCAGATTGTTATAAATGAAACATTTTAGACGCTACCGTAGAAGCGCTCGTCAGCAAACGCATGCAGCTTAAGTGAAAATATATAGATGCTGGACAACAAAATATTGTAAATTATACTTTGCATAATTTAAGTAAACCTTCATTTTGAGTGAGGTAATGAGTTATTTCTTATTAGTCTAACGGCTTGAATAATTAATGAAAGTTTATTTGAATCTATTTTCTATTAAATATAATGTGTGTTGTCAATGAAAATGTAGTGCTTTATTAATATTTGTTAGTTGATATTTTTCACACAGCGTGACGGAGTTACAACTTACGCCGTGACGGAATTATAGGTGTTACACCAGTAAAAGGGAATTCGGGTGTACTTTTAGCGTGACTGTCCCTACCCAGCCAAAAGGGGACGGGTTCGCTGCAATCTAATTAAAATTAGTTCCACTATTACATGTAGATCTAACAGCAGCCAGTTGGAGCTCATGTCCACCAATCAAAACCTTACTTGCAGAATCATGCCAGTGATTTGAAAATAATTTGAAAACATTCCGAATTATCCTGAGGATATACGACATGTTTCATGGTATGGCGTTGAATGCTATCAGTCAACAGGGGCTGGGGGGAGGGGGGCTCACCCAGAAACAAAATGGGTTAGGGTTAAAAAAAATCATTCCATAATGATGAGTCGTGTTTTGTCAAAAGGTTCAATGAATGAATGAATGAATGAATGAATGAATGAATGAATGTTTAACGACACCCCAGCACGATAAATACATCGGCTATTGGGTGTCAAACTATGGTAATGGAAACAAATATGGTGATGATCAACATCAATAGAAAAATTGAAGATATAAATAAAAACAGTATAGAGAGCTGTGCAAAAATACAAATACAAATATCACAGATAGATACTGACTTTTACTCTAAACTTCAATGTGTGCTGTATTGGCCATTCTCAAAGAGAATGTTACACCCCAGCACCACGGTGAGGTTAAAGGGACATTCCTGAGTTTGCTGCAAGTTTTAGGATGTTATCGACTAACAGACTTTATGACGACTGTAATTACATATCAAATATATTTTTCTGCATACAATATTAGTGGCTGTATATTAAACATATTTTTGATCTTTCTAGTATTTGTACTAGGTAAAATTTCATTTTATTTCCTAAAAAAACATTTTTCGTACATACGAAATTATTTGAAGACAAAATTCAGTTTGGGCTTCTTACAAATATTAAGACGACCAGAAACACATTGAATACACAGACACTGACATTCTAAACAAGAAAATATATTTAATATGTAAGTTTAAACATGTTTTTGATCTTTCTAGTATTTGTACTAGGTTAAATTTCATTTTATTTCCTAAAAAACATTTTTCGTACATACGAAATTATTTGAAGACAAAATTCAGTTTGGGCTTCTTACAAATATTAAGACGACCAGAAACACATTGAATACACAGACTCTGACATTCTAAACAAGAAAATATATTTAATATGTAAGTTTAATCGTAGAAATATTTTATTAGTCGGAAACATCTTACAATGCAGCAAACTCAGGAATGTCCCTTTAACTTAAATATACAATTTGGGTATGGCAACATACCCGTTTTACCCTCTAGCGGAAACCCTGGCTACAAGTATAAAAATGCAGTATCACTTAATAAAACAAAATCTAGAGAAGTGAAGGCATTACCACTTGGCAGTCCCAGAAAGCATAACACTGTGTTAAAGGCACATGCGACCACTTAGACGTGTAATCCAACCAAATAGCAACCTGCCACAAGAAATCACTGAACAAGTGCTTAGATTCTATGAAAATGACTCTGTTAGTCGCATGATGCCTTGAAAGGTAGATTGCATCAGTGTAAGGGATCCCCCTCTGGTAATAAGGTAAAAAACCCAGAAAATACATTTAGTAAAGACAATATCCGAAGCACTGTCTGATACTTGGGTCTCCGTCTTTAAAGCAAAGCTGACCACCAAGACATAAATATTGGAAAATCTAAGTGTTCATTACGTCCCAAGTGGATGTTTCTATCCTCACAGATGCCCCAAAATGTTTGCGGTTGTAAATATTAACAAAACATTCTCCATCGTAAAGCCCTCCATAGAAAATACCCAGGTGACATCCCCACTACTCAAAAGAGGATTTCTCTGCCAAATGCAAGTGTAATCCCAATAATGAAGACTGTATGTCTAACAACTATGGCAGTCCTCTGCTGGAAATGATATACTAGCTCCAACAGTTGTCGTCAATAAGTTTGTTTTGTTTAACGACACCATTCGCGCATCTTTGATATGAGAATACTGAATCCCAAAATGTGGACGTCGTGGTTATTCCTATGGTGATGCTTGTGATCCGAGATTAAGCGAAGAATGGACAATGTGCAAGATCTGCAAAATTAGGGTCCATGAGTCTTATGGCGAGGAATACGATATCGTCGATGATGGCGAACAGTATAGTTGCGTAGACTCTTTGAACTCTACCGGCATCGTTGGCGTCGTGGTTAGGCCATCGGTCAACAGGCTGGTAGGTACTGGGTTCGGATCCAGGTCGAGGCATAGGATTTTTAATCCAGATACCGACTACAAACCCTGAGTGAGTGCTCCGCAAGGCTCAATGGGTAGGTGTAAACCACTTGCACTGACCAGTGATCCATAACTGGTTCAACAAAGGCCATGGTTTGTGCTATCCTGCCTGTGGGAAACGCAAATAAAAGATCCCTTGCTGCTAATCGGAAAGAGTAGCCCATGAAGTCGTGACAGCGGGTTTCTTCACAAAATCTGTGTGGTCCTTAACCATATGTCTGACGCCATATAACCGTAAATAAAATGTGTTGAGTGCGTCGTTAAATAAAACGTTTCTTTCTTATTCTGTAAGAGTAGCTATGTATCAGCAACGAGTTTTATCGCTCATTCGCTAATCCAAATGTTCAGTTAAAGGGACATTCCCGAGTTTACTGCATTGTAAGATGTTTCCGTCTAATAAAGTATTTCTACGAATTAAATAAATGGGCCCAGGACTGGGGCATCAAACTATCGGAAACCAAAACAGTCTGTATGCTATTCAATAAAGTCAACTCAGCCGATAATCACCAAATAACTTCAAATAATAAACCAATCCCAAGAGTCAAAAAATTTAAATTCCTAGGAGTCACATTCGACTCAAAACTAACCTTTAGTGACCATATAAATAATATAATCAGACAATCTAAAAATACACTAAACCTACTAAGAGCAATCTCAGGCACCAGTTGGGGAGCGCAAACGGAAGCAATGCTTATGGTTTACAAAGCATGTATACTCTCCAGGATAGACTATGGAGCCCAAGCCCACAGCTGCGCCGACCCAAAATTACTGCAAAAATTAGATGTTATCCAAAACCAAGCACTAAGAACAATAGCTAAAGTTCCACGTAATACTAGCGGCCAAAGCTTAGAAGTAGAATTTAACATCATGCCACTTAAATACCGCCGCAATATCCAACATCTTAATTACCATCTCAAAATCCACTCGCTTAAGTTAGACCACCCAGTTCAGGAACTTACTCCTATAATAACTAAACCAGGACTAGAATTTAATAAAAACAAAAAACTCAATGACTCATTTGCCACTAGGGCTAGTGTGACGGAACATGCTCTTAATTTGTTTTCGCCTGTGGCGATATTAATTGTTTTAGAAGGCCGTGTGTAGTTCCAAATTGCACTTATCCAGGTGGGCAACTTGTTACGTAATACTTCTGCGCGACGGTCCTCGATCGGTACGCCTAATACACACCCAGAGCAGGTGTGGAGGCCATGTGGCTAGTAGTTACGTAATATCTCCGGTAGTGCTGTTTATGGCCAGGGGATTGCTCGCGGAATGGCGACAGCCAGACTGACGATCAGAGAGAAATATACCGACTGACGATCAGAGAGAAATATACCGACTCTGGAAGAGGTGGAATATCAGATGATAAGATTCGGTGCCGCGATTCGGTGCCGCGATTTATAATAAATAGCTAGGGTTTAGAGATATCTGGGAGAAGCAAAAAGGACAGAACGAGAGGAAGGTATCCCGGGGGAACGTTAGTCCGGTTGGACTTTGGTAAATATTTATTTCTGCTCTGTTGTATAACCTTGATGTGATTGATGTGACTTTAAATATTTTAATACTGTATTATACCAATATTCTTTAGACAGTGTCTTCGGTCATCTGACGAAGTAAATCGTAGACTTTTTGTTCTAAATTTATACGAGTATTTGGTAATATAAAGCTTAGCCAGTCATCCTAGAAGACCTAGGTAAACTGTAGGTTATTGTCTTTATTGTGATAGGTACCAATATTAATTCTGTGTTACAAGGTTACTGAATGAGTAGTTAAGGGTTAATTAAAAATTAACCAGTTAGGAATAGTGTTGTAATTCCTTTATTAATTAAGTTCCCCTAGAAGCGTTTCTCAATTATCACACATGTGGGTGTTGTGTCACGGTGAAGTGATTAGCATATTGTGTAAACTAGACACCTAGAGATTAACTAATTAAGTGATCAGTTCTGGGTTGTCATTATTGTTGTTATTAATTAACTACTGCGGCTGTACATTTGTCAGCGTAGGTTAATACAGATTCCAAAGTGTATTGTGTTTTGTTGTGTTTTCTAGTGAACTAAACGTGCTATAATAATATATACTTTATATAAGATCGTATCTCTGATCATACCTAGACGAGCCAAAGCGGTTTTGAACTGCCCGTTACAGAGAGATCTAATACATATACAGTTAGGAGAGATATTTGGACAATCGTGTTTTATTCAGTTACGGGTATTATAGAATGCCCGTGACAGCTAGTAAACTAGAAATAGAGGTAGGAATTGATAACATACCAGTGGCTCTATATCATATTAATCAGCCTATGGAGTGCTACACTCCATATCTAATTAAAAAAGCCACAGACGAAACACCATTTGCACCTTTTAAAAAAGTCCTGTTTGAAGCCGCAGCCAACGAAAATTACCCGGAGCACATCCATATATACACGGATGACTAAAAAACCCCAGATAATGGTAGGGTTGGCTTCGCAATAGTAGAAGAAAAGATATCTAAACACTCCAAACTTGTTAAATATGCCAGGCTGCCAGACAACCTATCAGTCTACACAGTAGAACTGACAGCCATCTACGAGGCACTAATCTGGATCAGAAATAAACAATATCCTAAAAGTGTTATCTTCTCAGATAGCCTTAGCTCAATCCAATCTCTTCAAACTAATAAATCTACTAGGCCAGACATCTTAGCAGCTATCCACAATAAACTCCACGAATTAAACCAACTTAACCTAACAGTAGTATTCGAATGGGTCCCAGCTCAGGTAGGAATAATTGGTAACGAAGTAGCCGACTATGGAGCAAAAACAGCACTCTCAATCACCAGTACGATTACCGCACTACCACTAGGAATAACAGAGCTAATGTCAAAAGCAAGAAAACACTACATAAATCAATGGCAAGCAAACTGGGACCTTACAAATAATACATGGCACTACAACATCAAGCCACTAGTCAACTCAATAAGACCTAAATACAAAAACACCTTTGTGGATAAACTAATCACTAAAGTACGCCTAGGTAAATCTTCACAACTCAACAGCTGCTCATTTACCAAACTAAACCCAGAATGTGATTGTGGCACCCGGGAAGATATGAAACACTATCTCCTGGATTGCACGCTACATACCACACAAAGAAAACTAATGATAGAGTCAATAACCGAAGCCAACCATAATAAACAAATAACGCTAAACTTCCTACTAAACCCGGATAAACATCTAAAACATAAAACCTTCAAAGCAGTTTATCTATTCGTCCAGTCCACCAAACCAAAACTATAAAATAAATCAATAATAGGCACTCATAATCATTCATTAGTACGCCCCTAAGAAGGAACTGCTACCATTTCGAACTCTACTCGATGCTTTCCAACCTAGGGGCCAAAGGTGAATAGGGGAAATAAGAACCAATACAGTGTTAATAGATTATACATAAGGATTGTTCAAAACCACTCACTTGTAAGCCCTTACATAAGAGCTGCAACCAATTTGGAACTCGGACCCGATGCACTCTACTGCAAGTGGCCAAAGGTGGGGAGGTAGCGAACTTCCGAATAGATTAATGTACATATACTATGTTATGATTTTATTCTAAAATCGTGTTTGGCAAATTGGTCCAGTCCACCAAACCAAAACTATAAAATAAACCAATAATAGGCACTCGTAACCATTCACTAGAACGTCCCTAAGAAGGAACTGCTACCAATTCGAACTCTACTCGATGCTTTCCAACCTAGGTGAAATAAGAACCAATACAGTGTTAATAGATTATTCATAGGCATTGTTCAAAACCACTCGCTTGTAAGCCCTTACATAAGAGCTGCAACCAAGTTGGAACTCGGACCCGATGCACTCTACTGCAAGTGGCCAAAGGTGGGGAGGTAGCGAACTTCCGAATAGATTAATGTAAATATACTATGTTATGAATCTACTCTAAAAATCGAGTTTTGGCAAATTGGTACATAGCACTCCCAAATGAGATCGCAGCAAACCAAGTGAATAAGGCGCTAACCATCCAACCAAAGCCAATATATCAAACAGGATAGGATCACTAATTATCAACCTCTCTTTTTACAGCTCGCCTAATGGTCCAAGCCAGCCAACCACGACCCAGAATAACCACATGTATATATCGCACATTTTATGTAATCGCACCATGCACTTTATTAATGATGAATAAAACTAGCAGACACGGTAAGTCACTTAGGGCACTGAAGGACAACTGGAAAACAGAAAACAGAAGATTGACCAAGTAAGACCAATATAGTATAAGGGCGCAAGCCCAACAAACCCCTTAAAATACAGTTACCAACATACTGAGGAGGAAACTGAAGACCAAACCAACATCAGCGCTTCGACCACCCCGGAACAAATCGCCTTGCCTGCCAGTGTCTGCACAATTGCACGAGTCTCCTCGGGGTTGTCATGCCACGACCAGAAGAGGTCAGGTCCTTATCAGGACCCTACGGACAACCTAGGGAGACAACCAGCATCATAAAGGTCGATAAGTAACGAGCTACTCTCGACTCGCTAACGAGCTATACTCGATTCAAAACCTATACTAGCTCAATCATTTACCTTTCGACTGACCGTTCAAAATTGCGCTAAAATTACTCAACAAAAACTGCGCACCATGAAGTGGCGACAGCGGGTTTCCTCTCAAAATTTGTGTGGTCCTTAACCATATGTCTGACGCCATATAACCGTAAATAAAATGTGTTGAGTGCGTCGTTAAATAAAACATTTCTTTCTTTCTTTGAACTCTAATCTCTTCAGATGTCACCTGTTACAGAAATTGGAAATTACTTAAGGTTAATGTTTCACTTATGAGTTGATATAGTTATCAAGTGTACGTTGTTCTTGGTATTCTCTTGTAACTATATTATTGTTGCTTCCGATTAAAACAAATAAACTGGGTTTTTTCTTCAAAACATTTCCCAATGTGTTAAAGGGACATTCCTGAGTTTGCTGCATTGTAAGATGTTTCCGACTAATAAAATATTTCTACGATTAAACTTGCATGATAAATATATTTTCTTGGTTAGAATATCAGTGTCTGTATATTCAATGTGTTTCTGGTCGTCTTAATATTTGTAAGAAGACCAAACTGGATTTTGTCTTCAAATAATTTCGTACGTACGAAAAAAATATATATTAGGAACTAAAGTGAAATTTAACCTAGTACAAATATTACAGCGACCAGAAACACGTTTAATATACAGCCACTAATATTTTATACAGTAAAATATATATGATATGTAATTAATATTTAATATGTAAGTTTAATCGTAGAAATATTTTATCAGTCGGAAACATCTTAAAATGCAGCAAACTCAGGAATGTCCCTTTAAGTGTTTAGCTAAAAAGATGTCTGCAAAGTGAAGAAACGCCAGAAAGGGACAGGCGGAGAGTCTCACTGTGGCATACACCGATGAAAGGAGACAATCAATTCAAGGATGATTCGTGAGGAAATGCTTAGAACTGGTAAATCCGTTTGATGACGACAGTTCCCTTTATGCATCAGCACTGCATAGAGAAGAGTTGGTCAATGTACGGTATGTTAAAACATTATTAACGTGACAGACCCAGGTTTCGTTTTTAACACTGCGGCGTATTTGTCACCATTAGACTAGTGCTGTTTTTATTCATTGTTTTTTGTTTTGTTTGGGGGGGGGGGGAGTTCGTTAAAGGGACATTCCTGAGTTTGCTGCCATTTTAAAGATGTTATCAACTAACGGGAGACTTTTTAACGATTGTAATTACATATCAAATATATTTATCTGCATAATCATAATATATTAGTGGCTGTATATTAAACGTGTTTCTGATCGTTTTAATATTTGTACTAGGTTAAATTTAATTTTATTTCCTAAAATATATTTTTTTGTACGTACGAATTATTTGAAGACAAAATCCAGTTTAGGCTTCTTACAAATATTAAGACGACCAGAAACACATTGAATATACAGACACTGATATTCTAAACAAGAAACTATATTTAATATGTAAGTTTAATCGCAGAAATAATTTTTTAGTCGGAAACATCTTGCAATGCAGCAAACTCGGGAATGTCCCTTTAAGTGAGCATATGGATATCGCGTTTCTTGCAAAAAACGTCGGTTTACTGTTACAATATTTTCTTTTCTATTATTTTATTGTTTAGTTTAGTTTGATTGTCAATGACTCTACTGTTACAATATTTTCTTTTCTGTTATTTTATTGTTTAGTTTAGTTTAGTTTGAATGTCAATGACACTACTTTTACATTATTTTCTTTTATGTTATTTTATTATTTAGTTTGAATGTCAATGACACTAATTGTTCTCATCTACTCTGTACTATACTGAGTCAAATTAAAAACTTCACAATTTTAAATTTGAATAAAGTCAATGAGTGTTGAAAGCAGGTATTTTTCAGGAATAAATATTGTAATGACAATGTCGACACTCCATTTGAAGCCCATCACAGCCCACGTGACCCGATCCATAGCATGTGCACAGCACCATTGAGGCAAAAGTGGTTTTGCACGTGCAACTGGTCACGTGACTACAATAGCACACGCATTTTCATCGTTACTTGCTCACAGTAGTCTGACAACGAAAAAAGCACATTAAAACGATATTTGTTACGACTGGTTTCGATGCCACGCCTCACAAATGTGCAGCGTGAATGTGCCGTCGGCATGTTGCACGCGGGAACGTCAGCAGCTGACGTTGCAAGGGCGTTGGGTTGCAGTCGACGGGCAATTTATGATCTGCGGACACGAGTATAACAAACGGGCACCCACAGCTGATCGCCCCCGTCCGGGTAGACCACGTGTGACGTCACAGGAAGATGACCATCATATTGTTACGTCACCTCCGCAACCGTTTCATGGCAGCTACAGCAACCACTAAGGTCTCACTACACAGATGTCATCTGCCATTGAAACCCATGTTAAACTGCCCAACTTCAAGCGAAGATTGCCCATAGAACAGGTTCTCGTTGGCACTAACAACATACACCATTACGAACATACATTATATAAGCATTTATATTCACTCCAAAATTGAGAACATTTCCGTCTCAGTTTCTTGCTATATGACCGCATCTGGCTGTAGTACCGGTCCGAACAGGTGGTTCATTAACCGATTCACTCCGGCTGTCACTTGCGCTATATACCCATGTCCCAAAAGGTCGATGCACAATATTACAAAATAACATGGGCAAAATACAGCCAGAAGGCTTACCATTAAACATACATATTGCTTTAATTCTTCACCATTTCCTAGAAGTGAATATGTGAACCACAACATGTGTCACAATTAGGAACTATAGTGGACCATGATGAATGAACTCTCACCCGGAAGTGATCTGTGTAGTGAGACCTAATGAACTTTTCAGACGTCGGGTGTCCGCGCAAACGATCCGAAATCGGCTGCGAACCGCTCACCTCCACGCACGGCGCCCATGTGTTGAAACCATTTCAACCCAATTTCATCGACGTCAACGTCAACCGTGGGCACAACGCCACTTGCGATTGACACAGAGGGAATGGAATAGAGTCGTGTTTAGCGATGAATTAAGATTCACACTGCGATTTGTCGATGGCAGGCAGAGGGTTTGGAGACGACGTGGTGAATGTCATGTTCAGTGTTGTCAGTGAAAGAAAGAAATGTTTTATTTAATGACGCACTCAACACATTTTATTTACGGTTATATGGCGTCAGACATATGGTTAAGGACCACACAGATTTTGAGAGAAAACCCGCTGTCGCCACTACATGGGCTACTCTTTCCGATTAGCAGCAAGGGATCTTTTATTTGCGCTTCCCACAGGCAGGATAGCACAAACCATGGCCTTTCTTAAACCAGTTATGGATCACTGGTTGGTGCAAATGGTTTACACCTACCCATTGAGCCTTGCGGAGCACTCTCAGGGTTTGGAGTCGGTATCTGGATTAAAAATCCCATGCATCGACTGGGATCCGAACCCAGTACCTACCAACCTGTAAACCGATGGCCTAACCACGACGCCACCGAGGCCGGTTGTGTCAATGAAGTTGAGGCGGAAGTGTAATGGTTTGGGGGGTTTTCTATGAAAATGTCCGTTCTCGACTTCTTGTTATCCGTGGCAACCTCAACGCTGCTGCATACCGCGACCAGGTGCTGGCCCAGGAACTTGTGCCCTTCATGGCAGCTCATGGTCCAGGCCTGATCTTTCAGCATGACAACGCCAGACCCCACACGGCCATCTTGACAAAGGATTACCTCAGGAACGCGGGCATCAATGTCATGGATTGGACTTGAAGGTCGCCCGACCTGAATCCCATCAAGCACGTCTGTGCACTCTCAGGAACCCTCCACAGACTTTGCAGGAACTTGGTGCCTCATTAGTGGAATAATGGCACCGTATCCCTAATGCAGTCTTTACACGTATCCGGCAGTCAATGAGGCGGCGTTGTCTTGCAGTTGTGGGTACACATGGAGGACATACGCGCTACTGAACCTGTGATTTCACCAGACGACCCTACTTGTGAATTACCATTTTAACTGTTTGTGGTTTCGACGAATGCTGTGGGCGCATCGAACAGATTTTTGACTCAAGATTTATTCCTATTCTTTCTTTGGACGTCATACAATAAAAAGTACCTTATTAACACGTTCTTCTGTCATATTTGCTAATTAGCCAAGATGTAACGGTTATGAAGTTTTTAAAGGGACTTTCCTGAGTTTGCTGCAATGTTTAAGATGTTATCGACGAACAGACTTTTTAACGATTGTAATTACATATCAAATATATGTTTCCGCATAAAATATTAGTGATTCTATATTAAACGTGTTTCTGATCGTTCTTATATTTGTACTAGGTTAAATTTAATTTTATTTCCTACAATATATTTTTTTCGTCCGTACGAAATTTTTTGAAGACAGTATCCAGTTTGGGCTTCTTACAAATATTAAGATGACCAGATACACATTGAATATACAGACACTGATATTTTATGCAGAAATATATTTAATATGTAAGTTTAATCGTAGAAATATTTTATTAGTCGGAAACATCTTACAATGTAGCAAACTCAGGAATGTCCCTTTAATTTGACTCGGTGTATATATTAAGTTATACCGTAGCCCGAGTAAAATGTTACATAATTACAATAGAGCTTAGATGGGTTTTCTATTTGTTTTTCTATTGTTTCTTATCATCTTCTTCTTCTTTTATAATGAAAACCTAATTGAAGCCCACCTCAAAGACCATAATCCGAAATCATGCAGGTAGTTGCACAACGGAGATGGTGTATGGCCGCCGAACACGTCAGAACAGATAGGCAGATCACTGCATTAAATTTCTTTCAAGTCACAAGATG
The DNA here is from genome assembly GCF_016097555.1 of Gigantopelta aegis. Classification (NCBI taxonomy): domain Eukaryota; kingdom Metazoa; phylum Mollusca; class Gastropoda; order Neomphalida; family Peltospiridae; genus Gigantopelta; species Gigantopelta aegis. The sequence continues at coordinate 27,948,028 of NC_054708.1, forward strand.
AAATAAAACCTGTGCAGGCCAATAATGAGATTACAGATACCTTTGAATCGATGTAGCGGTTCAGTTGGTGTAATCAGTATTGTTTACTTACAGGCGACGTTCACTTGAAAAACAATCGCTCCACCAATGCATCTTAATAAGGACGTCAAGTGAACTGAAAAACCGCGTGGTTTTCTCCTTGAAAGATGTCTGTCGTCTGGGAAAACAAGTCCCTTTTTCCGGTTGGTAAAATGCTCGTTCTGTTTCTCATTTAAATCCTCTTCCTGTCTCAGATTAGTTGCATTGGTATCGTTGTATCGCTAATAATGCATCTCACGGGCGTAATAACATTTGCAAATTTGGCTAGTTTACAGCTTGACCAAGATAGTCTTGCAGAGACCAACTGCACGACATGACCTCGTTTAAGTTCTACACATCTATTATGGTGTAGTTTATTTATCAGTCCCCTACCGGTCCAACTGAAGCGGACTATAAATTTCATCTCCGTCCTCCTGTCTGTCTGTCCGTCCGTCTGTCCCACATATAGTCTTCCGGATGGGTTTTGTTTTTACAATGCTTAATGCAACTGAGCTGACATTTTTTATATGTCTTTATCATATATTATTACAGATCAAGTTTACCTTTCATGACGATATGTCCATTTTTGACAAAGTTATGGCCCTTGAATGTATTGAATACGGAATTTTGTTTTCCGGACTTTTTTTCTTCTTTTTTCTCAAAGCCTCATGCCCAGGATTTGGCCCCTGGCCTCCAGAGGCCAAAACCCTGGGGCGGACATGCTCGAAACCCCCGTGGTACATGAGCATGTAAAAGCCTTATCGCATCGCATCAAAGCCTTAAGAAGCTGAAATTTGATAGAGTTATGGCCCTTGAGCGTAGTAGATATGACAGTTATTTTTTTGTTTTCTTACTTTTGTGTGTGCAATGCCTCAAAATACTGAGCTGAATTTTTGCATATAGCTTTAGCATGTACTGTTACAGATAACGTTTAACTGTCGTGGCGATTTACCCATTTGTCACAGGGTTATGGCCCTTGAACTTTGGAAATATGAAAATTTGGTTGGGCCTGGTACTCTAAGAATGCTGGTTATGATTCAACTGAATTACAGGACATATAAAGATTATTTGTCATTCGTAGTGTGTGTGTGTGTGTGTGTGTGTGTGTGTGTGTGTGTTGTGTGCTTGTGCTTGGTGCACTGTCAAATTAAATTTGCAAGGTTTTTCTAGTTTCATACCTATTATACATAACTAAATCGTCTTGGGAATACAATGTATAGAAATTAAATTAAAGGTCTGGTCATGATAATGCATTTTGTAATTTTATGTTGTCATTTATGTTTGTTTGACACCCAGTAGCTCATGGGGTTTTTGTTGTTGGTTTTTTTTGTGTTTTTTTGTGGGTTTTTTTTTGGGGGGGGGGGGTCTTTTTTGTACTGAGGTGTTGTTAAATATTCAGTGTCGTCTGCATGCAATATGAGCACGAATAATTAACAGAGAAACAGAGAGATAGAGATTTCAAAAGAAAAAGAAGAGGAATATTGTTTGACACCTCAGCAAGTTTTAGAACTGATGCCTGGCATGGTTATTTCGTCATGCAATCCACAATCACAAATCACGCAACACCTTTCCAAAAGCAGCATTGAATCTTTTAAATACTCCCCACAAACTTAAAAAGCTGAGAGAGAGAGAGAGAGAGAGAGAGAGAGAGAGAGAGAGAGAGAGAGAGAGAGAGAGAGAGAGAGAGAGAGAGAGAGAGAGAGAGAGATAGAGCGAGCGAGCACCCGATTTGCTGTAAACCAGTATCGTCTCAAAGCTGATTTATTTTGTTTGTTTAACGACATCACTAGAGCACATTGATTAAGTAATCATCGGCTATTGGATGTCAAACACATGGTAATTCTGACAAGTAGTCGTCAGAGGAAACCCGCTACATTTTTCCTAATGCAGCAAGGTATCTTTTATATGCACTTTCCCACAGACAGGAAAGCACACACCACCACTTCTGACCAGTTGTGGTGCACTGGTTGGAACCAGAAAAAAAACTATCAGCTGAATGGATCTACCAAGGTGGTTCGATCCTGCGACGCAAGCACATCAAGCGAGCACTCAACTGACTGAGCTAATTCCCGCCCCTGATTATAGAGATGCGACGAACAAAAAATGTATTTAATATGCTCTGTTAGTCGAGACCGGCCTCGGTGGCGTCGTGGTAGGCCATCGGTCTACAGGCTGGTAGGTACTGGGTTCGGATCCCAGTCGAGGCATGGGATTTTTAATCCATATACCGACTCCAAACCCTGAGTGAGTGCTCCGCAAGGCTCAATGGGTAGGTGTAAACCACTTGCACCGACCAGTGATCCATAACTGGTTCAACAAAGGCCATCGTTTATCCTGCCTGTGGGAAGCGCAAATAAAAGATCCCTTGCTGCTAATCGGAAGAGTAGCCCATGTAGTGGCGACAGCGGGTTTCCTCTCAAAACTTGTGTGGTCCTTAACCATATGACTGACGCCATATAACCGTAAATAAAATGTGTTGAGTGCGTCGTTAAATAAAACATTTCTTTCTTTTTCTTTCTGTTAGTCAAAAACATAACATAATGGATGTAAAATCAGTATATACCATTTAAAAAAGTTTGTTTTGTTTAATAACACCACTAGATCACATTGATTTATTAATCATCGGCTGTTGGATGTCAAACAGTTCTGACATATAGATATAGACCCTTTAAAGCAGCAGACTAGTTTCAGCCCGTGTAAATGGACATTCAGTTTGGCAAATCTACAAACCAGTAAATCATATTTGGATAAAGTTACAAAAGGGTGAAACAACCGTCTGTCATGCTGAGCCGGCCTTAGTGGCGCAGTGGTTAAGCCATCGGACTACAGGCTGGTAGGTACAGGGTTCGCAGCCCGGTACGGCTCCAACCCAGAGCGAGTTCTTACGGCCTCACTAGGTAGGTGTAAGCCTGTAAGGCCACTACACCCTCTTCTCTCTCACTAAACACTAAACAACTAACCCACTGTCCTGGACAGACATCCCAGATAGCTGAGGTGTGTGCCCAGGACAGCGTGTTTGAACCTTAATAAGATATAAGCACGAAAATAAGTTGAAATCAAATGTCATGCTGAAACGGGGAAATAGCCTTAAAAAATATACTAAAGCTCGACTCCATAACCGTTACTACTCAGAGGTACGTGTGTTTTTAAAAAATATGAAAAATGCATTTTCTTTGGTATTAGAAACACCAGGATAACCAGAAATACTTGGATGTATAGGAATGGATAATCTAAACAAAAACAAAATCTAAGTAATGTCTCACTTAAGTTATCCCCCCCCCCCAAAAAAAAAAAAAAAAAAAAAAGAAAAAGAAGAAAAAAAAAGAAAAAAGGCTCTAATAGTGAAAAATACACCGTGATATTTATAAACTAGGGCATGTCACTTTAAGAAATGCACCGTTTGTTTAGCTGGACAAATTGCTGTGCCATTTCTCTTTTTGCTGCCGCCGCCACCACCACCACCACCACCACCACCATCATCACCACCACCACCACCACCACCACCACCACCACCACCACCATCATCATCACCACCACCACCACCACCACCACCACCACCACCACCACCACCATCACCACCACCATCACCACCACCACCACCATCACCACCACCACCACCATCATCATCACCACCACCATCACCACCACCACCACCACCACCACCACCACCACCACCACCACCATCATCACCACCACCATCACCACCACCACCACCACCACCATCATCACCACCACCACCATCACCACCACCACCACCACCACCACCACCACCATCATCACCACCACCACCACCACCACCACCACCACCACCACCATCACCACCACCACCACCACCACCACCATCACCACCACCACCATCATCACCACCACCACCACCACCACCACCACCATCATCATCACCACCACCACCATCACCACCACCATCACCACCACCACCACCACCATCACCACCATCACCATCACCACCACCACCACCACCATCATCACCAGTAGTTATTTCAGGCTAGTAAAGGCCCTACATTTTTTGACCCATTGCATGGAATGAAAAGTCAAGACTGGAGTGCTATCTGCTGCAGGATGTTACACTTCAGGCAATGTGTCAAAACAATTACTGGGAAAGGTCAGTGAACCAGGCATTCTGCAGACTGACGCATTTTATACATTGCAAATAATAATAATTTAAAAAAAGATAATTAAAAAATCCCCACTTCATTTCAATTATTTTGTTCATATGCTTTTGAAGTATTTTAAATGTATGATTCTTAAAGCAACAATCAAAACCATATGTATGGATGGATACTTCCGGACAAATGTTCTTGTGTTTTGAAACGTATGAATCTTGTGTAGTTTAAAACAACAATCAAAACCAGATATATGGATGGATAGTTCAGGACAAATTGTTTTGCGTTTTTAAACGTATGGATTTTGTGTAGTTTAAAGCAACAATCAAAACCAGATATATTGATGGATAATTCAGGACAAATGTTCATGCGTTTTTAAACGTATGTATCTTGTGTAGTTTAAAGCAACAATCAAAACAAGATCTATTATTTTAAACGTGTAGATCAAAGCATCAACCAAAACCAGATAGATTGATGGATAGTTCACGACAAATGTTATTTGTGGATCACTGTTGAAATTGTAACTAACGGTATGGGAAGAAAACAAAACTAAATCAAATCCCTATTAATTGCATACATACCCTTGACATGCCGATTCAAAACAACTACAACTACATCTTTAACCATTTCATCTGTGGACTTCTTCACTTTATTATCCAATTTGCTGATGTTTGGTTAAAAACATGGTTGCCTGGATGCAGCATACGTCATTTTGTTAACATGATATACATCTAGACTCTCTCTCTCTCTCTCTCTCTCTCTCTCTCTCTCTCTCTCTCTCTCTCTCTCTCTCTCTCTCTCTCTCTCACACACACACACACTCTCTCTCTCTCTCTCTCTCTCTCTCTCTCTCTCTCTCTCTCTCTCTCTCTCTCTCTCTCTCTCTCTCTCTCTCTCTCTCTCTCTCTCTCTCCGTATTCAAATCATTTTATCTACTCTTGGTTGGACTAGTTTTGTTAACATAAAATAAAGACACACATAAAAATGGCCACAAGGGATATGTAAGACATGAAAAGAAAACACACGACAGTCACCTTGTTCGTATTTACAGTCTATATAGTAATCGTAATAATTAAATCATGTTACTGATTATTCGCATTAACGGCTTTCAGTGATGCTACTACTACGACAGTCAAGCACATGTTAAAAGAACTGGCGCAGAATTAAACTAGAGTGTAGATGAATGAACAGACATTAGTGTACGCTTGGCCTACTGTCTTAGACCAATTTCACGGCAGGGCCACTGGTGTAGAAATACTTATTGGATCTTCCGCGTTCATATTGTTGTGGCTAGGACTAAGGGGAAAAAACGAGTCCGTCGAGGCCGATCGATCCTGACACCCATCGCGCGTGAGGAGAACACTGTACCGCCGAGTTAAATTCCGTCAAGACTCTAAATGTGCAAAGTTTTGAGCTGGTTTCTCAAATATCGAATACTAGATGTAATCCGTGCTTAGCACTAGAACGTTTAGATGGGGTGTGATTGGCTACCCCTCTCCCCTCCCCCCAAAAACCAAACAAACAAAAACCAAACACGCTATGAAAAAAAGTTTCTTTTGTTTAACGATACCACTAGAGCACATTGATTTAATTAAATCATCGGCTACTGGATGTCAAACATGGTCATTTTGACACAATCATAGAGAGGAAACCCGCTACATTTTTCTATTAGTAGCAGGGGATCTTTTATATGCACCATCCCACAAACAGGATAGCACATACCACGGCCTTTGATATACCAGTCGTGGTGCACTGGCTGGAACGAGAAATAGCCAAATGGGCCCACATACGGGGATCGACCCAAGACCGACCGCGCATCAGGCGTGCGCTTTACCACTGGGCTACGTCCCGCCCCGTCAGGAATGAGGTTGGGACGTAGCCCAGTGGTAAAGCGCACGCCTGATGCGCGGTCGGTCTAGGATCGATCCCCGTCGGTTGGCCCATTGGTCTATTTCTCGTTCAAGCCAGTGCACCAAGACTGGTATATCAAAGACTGTGGTATGTGCTATCCTGTCTGTGGGATGGTGCATATAAAATATCCCTTGCTACTAATGGAAAAATGTAGCAGGTTTCCTCTCTATGACTGTCAAAATTACCATATGTTTGACATCCAATAGCCGATGATTAATAAATCAATGTGCTCTAGCGGTGTCGTTAAATAAAACAAACATTATACGCAATATTTAGCACGATGTGAGTATAACTGGACCTGAGCGCAAAAAGATCCTTGCGAATTTATTCATTTCATTTATACTTATTGCCAATTACGGTTCAAGCACGCTGTCCTGGACACACATCAGCTATCTGGACTCTTTGTCTAGGACAGTGGTTTAGTGGTTATTGAGCACCTACCTATTAAGTCATCACTCTCGCTCTGGATGGGAGCTGGTACCTGGAGGCGAACACAGTACCTACCAGCCTTAAACCCGATGGCTTAACCACTACACCACCGAGGCAGGTTTCCTTGCGAAGTGCGGCAGTGGGTTACGTATATTCATTCATTGATTCATTCAGTTTTTTTCAAACTCGTTAACTCCCCACTTACTGTGATTTGCCTTTTATGTTAACAGCCCAGCATGGAGATTGTACTCCATCCAGCTCGGTGTTTATAAAAGTGGGTAGGGTGTGTTTGACTCGATTAACATCACGCTTCTTCTAGGTTACGTTTTGCAATATGTTTTATTGACTTCTTACAGAGCATTCAGGTTTTTTACTGAATGACAATGTTTTCCACTGTAGCGTTGTGACCAAATGCTTCCTTCTTACTCTGCGGTAACATGTATGGGCATGGAGGTTAACTATATATTAAACACTTGGTTAATCAAATATAAAATTCAACCTTAACAAGAGACATGAGTTAAAATCTATTATACAGTTGAAAGGTTATTAGTTGGTTAATTCACCAAACGTTAGTCCAAAGTTAACCATACCTTAGCCTAATTAACAAATAAAAAGGCTTAAAATCCATTACAAAATATCACCATATATGTAGAAGAATGTCTATAAACATTTCATTAAGATACCAAAAAAACCCTGAAATGTGATCCTGTATGAAACATAAATCGACTTTCATCAAATCCGACCCAGACACGTTTATAATGTCATTACAAATAATAATAATAATAATAATAATTAAAATAAATATAGTAATAATTAAAATAAATAAATAAAATGTGTTATATTTAATTTTAAAACAAATAAAAGTAATGGTGTACAGTAGTTATAACAACTGGCAAGCAAAACAAAATCAAACTTTAAAAAACAACTTACCTGTCATCATGGTCAATATTACTAGTTTCTTTATCCACTGATCACCTTCACGGACATATTTTCAGTAATTTACTGTTTACCAGAAAGTGAATCTTTGAAACTGTTTTCAAGTATTTTGTCAGACTTAATATGAATGCGTCCAAAAACAAGTGGTCTTTAATCATCAAATACATGTTTGTGACAACAAGCGCCATGTGCGTCACTGACAGCACCTAACTGGCCTTGAATTTTGTTTTTAAAACATTTTGTGCACACGTCAGCACAGAACACTTCATTACGGTAGTTGGCAATACTTTTCGCTAGCCCAAAAACCTACCCTGAGGCTGACCTCTCCCAAAATGTGTGCTTCCTTTTCCACTAGGCATCAGGTGACCATCACCTTGTCCCTGGTAGCGCATGCTCAGAGTGAAGAAGTGGACAACAGGCCACAGTACGTGCTACCGGCACCTTGGGTTCTAAGGTACCAAGATCTTAGCCAAGGGTGCTTGTTATCTGGTTCTCTCGGTGCTTGCCGTCTTCGCCATACTTGCTTGGAGCCATGTTAGAGACGGTGTTTTATCCTTCATTTACAGCTGCAGTGTCTTCTACAAAGACTTGCTGCAGCGTAGCATATCATACCTAAAGGACGGACCCAATTATTGCAGCAGTTGTAGGACGTAGCCTCGGTTTGATGCCCTGTCCCTGTGGTAATAATGGAAAGGGTTTTTGCTTAGTGTGCTAAATTGTTTGATTAGATGAGTACGTTATTAAAAGTTGTTTACTGGTTTCACGAATATCCTTGAAAATCAAGGTTGTTTTGTTTTTCTTCAACTTTTTGTTATATATATATATATTTCTTTGTACAAGAAAGTTCTGTAAATAAAAGTTCTGATTAAAATAGATACAACTAGACAGGCAAATAGAAAAACATAAATACGTTAAAAACAGAAGGACATTTTATAAACATATAACTAAACAAAAAAACTTTGGTTGTAGTTTCTTTGTACTAGGAAATTCTGTAAATAAAAGTCGTAATTAAAATAGATACAAATAGGAAGACAGCTAGAAAAACATGTAGCTATGTGGATACAGAAGCACATTAAATATTTTTTTACAAACATACAAGTAAAAAGACAGAAACACTTTATTCAATTTTTTACTGTATTTAGTTACAAATATAGATATAGAGAAACACACACAAAAAAAGAAATAGATATTGAAACATGTACATACAGGTTCAAGTATATTTTGCAACATGTATAGGTGCAGTTGCAGTTTTAATGTAAATATTTATAAGAGGTTTTTGCAGACACACACACACACACACACACACACACACACACACACACACACACACACACACACACATATATATATATATATATATATATATATATATATATATATATATATATATATATATTAGTTATTTTTATCCGCAATAATAACAAACAATGATTGGTCCTTTTCTTTTCATGTCTTTTTCTTTCTTTTCATTCTTTTTCTTTTCTTTTCTTTTTTTTAAAACTAAATTTGAAAGAATATTTCTGGCATAATCTAACATAATGCCTCAAAAACATAGTAATATACAATTTTTTCAAATTGTTACATTTATTTTCGTTTTTTTTTATAATTTGACCTTAAAATGAGTCAAGTCTATTTAAGGGATAATTGAAAACGACTGTTCCAAAAACGTTACTGTACTCATCCTCGCAAAATACGTTACTGTACTCGTCCTCGCAAAATACGTTACTGTACTCATCCTCGCAAAATACGTTACTGTACTCATCCTCGCAAAATACGATAACAACTCCTCATGCATTTTCAGTTTCTCATTTAGACAAAAAAGAGCAAAAAGCCAATAATATTGCTGCTAAAAAAAATTCAACTATCGATATGTTTTATTTGCATATTAACAACGACAACATAAATTGTGTTTCTTATCATATTTACATTGTTATCTTTTTAGCATATTTAACCAAACTGCTTTTCAAACCTACAGTTTTTTGTGTGGCCAAGTATATGTTATAAACCATGTATTAAAGGGACATACCCTAGTTTTTAAACACTAAGGCATATTGTTTACTATTAGAGCCGTTTTTGATTACTGAAATCATAATTTACTTAGATTTTATTGTTTAGATTATTCATTTCCGTACATTCGAAGTGTTTTTAGACATCCTGTTTATTTTAATATCACAAAATGCATTTCTCATATTTTTAAAAATGCACGTGCGTCTGAGAAGTAATTGTTATGGAGTCGAGGTTTAGTCTATTTTTAGAGGGTATTTCACCATGTTAAAGTGACAGTTTCATTCAATTGTAACTTTATCCAACTGTGTTACAGGTTTGTAGATTAAATAAACTTAGTGTTAATTTTCACGGGTCGAAATTATGGTATGCCCCTTTAATTTGTAATTATATCTGGTCGAGTGTAATTGCCAGGTGAGAAACACGACAGACGTGTGCATGAATTATTGTTAAAATGAAGGATGGCTGAATCCAGTCGAGGCAAACGGGTTCATATCTCTGGTTCCAGGCGGGTGTAGCTCGCTGGTAGACATAGCGCTCGCCTTAGGGGTGTGGGCTCATAGGATTGATTGCTGTCCAAAAGTAAAGTTTGTTTTGTTTAATGACACCACTAGAACACATTGATTTATTAATCATCGGCTATTGGATGTCAAACATATGGTAATTTTTTCACAGTCATAGAGAGGAAACCCGCTACACTTTTCCATTAGTAGCAAGGGATCTTTTATATGCACCATCCCACAGACAGGATAGCACATACCACGGCATTTGATATACCAGTCGTGGTACACTGGCTGTAACGAGAAATATCCCAATGGGCCCACCAACGGGGATCGATCCCAAAACGACCGTGCATCAAGCGAGCGCTTTACCACTGGGCTATGGCCCGCCCCCTGATTGCTGTCCTGGCCATATTTTCGAAGCAATCTTAGCCTACGAAATCGTAAAATTATCGTAAGCTATGACGTCACTATGGCGTGTGCTGTAGTGACGTCACACCCTACGATGGTTTTACTATTTCGTAGCACTAAGAGAGCTTCGAAAATATGGGCCCAGAGCCGGTTTATCCTAGTCCCCTGCGCGTGCTGTAACCTCACCGTGGTGCAGGAGTGTAACATTCTCTTTGGGAATGGCCAATACAGTACAAATCCCCTTGTTTTCTTCGGGATACAATTAAAATTTTAAATAAAAGTCAGTATCTATCTGTGATATTTGTATTTTTGCACAGTTCTTTACACTGTTTTTATTTAAATCTTAAATTTTTATATTGATGTTGATCATCACTTTATTTGTTTGCATTACCATAGTTTGACACCCAATGGCCGATGTATTTTTCGTGTTGGGGTGTCGTTAAACATTCATTTATTCGTTTATCCTAATAGCACGTGCTACGGGTCCCCCGCTTCAGGGGACTGACGGTGATGTGTACCTTTATTTTCCCCAGGTAATTTTTCCTCTCTCCCGAGGGGGTTGAAAAATATATATCCTGGAAAAGGGGACCCACTGTTATTTCTGCTACACACCCCGCGGATCCTTAAACCGGCTCTGTCGCTGTCCATTAACTCTGGCTTTCCTCGTCTAAGCCAGTGCCATACAATTGGTATATCAAAAAGCATGCTGTACCATCCTGCTAAGCAAGTTTAAAATGTGCTGAAGTGTTGTTGAACAAGCATTATTTTTATCGCTACGGGTCTTTTAATGCCCCAGACAGTATCTTCCATAGAGCTAATCAGTTGTGCATAGAATGGTTAATAAAATCACGCAATATCTCAGCTGGGAAATAACGCAACAGACATTCATGTAGTTTATATGTTCAGTGGATTGAGGAAGGCGAAATCCCTATCGCTGATGTACGTCCACTCCAACTAGCATTAGTCAGCTATATTGTACGTGGTTGCTGTCCTTCAGGGTTCGGCTGCACCCAATAATATTTTATATTGAACTCCATTGAACTTTCGGTGTATTTTGCAGTCTGAGCATCCATCCATCCATAAATGTACAGGTCTATTAAAACGTTTGTTTTGTTTAAGGACACCACTAGAGCACACCGATTAATCATCAGCTGTAGGATATTAAAAATATTTCGTATAGTCTTAGAGAAGAAACGCGCAACATTTTCTTATTAGTAGCAAGGGAACTTTTATATTCACCATCCCACAAACAGGATAGCACATACCACGGCCTTTAATATACCAACCGTGGTGCACTGGCTGGAACGAGAAATAGCCCAATGGGGCCACTGACGGTGATCGATTCCATACCGAGCGCGCATCAACCGAGGGCTACGTTCCGCTCCCGGTCTAGTCTTCATTTCAACTTATTTTCGTGCTTATATTCAATTAAGGTTCAAGCACGCTGTCCTGGGCACACAGCTCAGCTATCTGGGCTGTCTGTCCAGGACAGTGGGTTAGTGGTTACTGAGAGAGAAGAGGGTGTAGTGGCCATACACCTACCCATTGAGCCTCCCTCTGTGTGGGAGCCGGTACCGGGCTGCGAACCCTGTACCTACCAGCCTGTAGTTCACCAGTGCGCCACCGAGGCCGGTCCGGTCTAGCAAATGCACGAGTCACTGTAACCAGCGCCGAGTCCTTGTGATCACAATATGTAATCGTCCTTAGCCGATCGTGATGTTTTGTCTTGATAGCCGGTCGTTCTGTCGCATTCCGGCATGGCACCATCGATCAAGCATTACCTCTGGCTGGTGAATTATAACTTATTATTTGCACCAGGCTTACGATATTTACAGAACTTCAGTCTTCGGAGATTTTCTGGATCTAATAGAGGATTATTTCTTGCGTTCCTCCGACTGTAGATTAAGAACGCTGTCCCGGGCACTTCTCGGCTGCAACATGGATGGAATGAGCGTTTATTGGCACCTAGCACAACGAAATTCGGCTAGTGGGTGTTAGACAAAGTTACATACATTCTATATGATATATATATATATATATATATATCTGTACGACAAAACCGTATTCCGATATCAAAATTGTATCTCTGCACAAGGCAGAGTCAATAAGAAAAGTCGTGATTGCTTCCATGATCCACTACCGTCAGGGCCGCCCCCCCCCCCCCCCCAGGAGATACGTCACATGATGTTTCATCCCTCCTGCAACGCGATGACTTGTGGAAGGAAGGAAATGTTTTATTTAACGATGCACTCAACACATTTTATTTACGGTTATATGGTTAAGGACCACACAGATATTGAGAGAGGAAACCCGCTGTCGCCACTTCATGGGCTACTCTTTTCGATTAGCAGCAAGGGATCTTTTATATGCACCATCTCACAGACAGGCCTTTGTTACACTAGTTGTGGACGATAAATAGCCCAATGGGTTCACCGACGGGGATCGATCCTAGACCGACCGCGTATCAATCGAACGCTTTACCCCTGGGCTACGCCCCGCCCCACGATGACGTGTGATGCCAAACCACAGTGTATGGAGCTATCGTGATTTAGCCGTAACCATATGTTGAACGCCATATAACCGTAAAATAAGATGTGTTGAGTGCGTTGTTGAACAAAACATTTCCTTCCTTCCGAATTAAAAATATTAATAATCATGATCAAACTACGCCTATAACAATATAAACTATTATTTCTACTGAACAAGAGACTGTCCTGAGTGTGTGCTAATGGATAATTTTCCAGACTACTAAAGCTCTTTTATACGTCCGTCTTTGATGGGTCGTATTATGGTATGGCGATGTCCGTCTGTCCGTCCGTACGTCTGTACGTCCGTAAACTTTTCGTTTCCGGACCATATTGTCCTTATCAGTTCATATAGGATCATCAAACCTTGCATGTAAGTAAAACTTCGAACGGCGCGTGTCGCGTACAATAACTAGGTCATCGCGACCTACTTTTCACGCATTACTGCATATGACAGGCAATCCATGCCAGGGCCATATCATCCTTATCAATTCACATAGGATCATCAAACCTGGCATGCAGTACAACATGGGATGGCGGTGTGTCAGAAGAACAGAACAGAACAGAACTTTATTTACTCTCAGGCCGTAAACCACGGCATATGAGGTACATAATACAATTATACATATATTTTGACAAGATGGCAAACGTATAAGTATTTCACATAAATAAATAAATAATAACTAGGTCATCGCGACCTACTTTTCACGCATTACTGCACATGATAGGAAATCCTTGTCCGGGCCGTATCTTCCTTTCAATTCACATAGGATCATCAAACCTGGCATGCAGTACAGCATGGTATAGCTGTGTGTCGCGTACAATAACTGGGTCACTACGACCTAGTTTTCACGGGGAAATATATATTATGAAATAAAAAGAAGTTTAAGCTACTGCAAACTTTAGGACGATCAAAAACACGCTGGATATAGAGACACGGATGTTCTAAACAAGAAAAAATATATTTAAAGTTTGATTTTAGTTATTAAAAAGGCCTTATTAGTCACAAACATGTGCACATACAGATCGGACTTTCACCTTTAGACCTTCATTCATAATTGTACGTCAAAATTAGCCTACTGGTTTTTTTCTGTATTAGTAAATAGCCCGATCCTCTCTTCTTTTTCTCATTTATTTTGAACTGTCCTTTTAAAATGCACCAAATTACATAAATATTTGACCGAGCAGTTAATTCCTTTTTATTTTTGGCTTGTTAACTTTTTTTTTAAAAGTATTTAATTTTTCACCGATTGCTATTCCAAATTCTGCGGCTTCGAACTCACACCGACCCTCTTCGATCCCGGTCCCAGTCACTGGCGAAGTCAGAGATTGTGCCCAGAAGAGACGTGCCTGGACCTTAATTGGATATAGGCACGTGATTATAGTACTTCAATATGGTTTCCTATCCTGTCCTACAATGGCAGAAAACTTAGGACAATCCCTTAAAAAAAAATGTATGTGTATTACATCACAGATCGATGCGTACAAAACGCATTTTAATTTTTCTTTACGAGAGGTTGTGAAGCAGATATTGATAAGAAGTTATTAATAGCCAAAAAGGGGGTATTCTTGGTAACAGCATTTAATAATAAACGTACTTAGAGAATTCGACAGGCTTCGTTCATTTAATTACTAAATTACTGAAGGCGAAGAAACATAGATTTTAAGACGTACCAGAAGCACTCTCGTGGTCAATACAATAGGCATTAAGTGGAGAACAGTCACGTACGCCGCCTCATCCACGGTAATATCCGACCATGAGAGCAGCGGTCTTGTGCTCTTCGGAAATCATTTTGTATTGGCGAGGGGGGGGGGGGGGGGGGGGGGGGGGGAGAGGATAAGTATGTAAATCGTGAATAATATTGATGAGTGAAGGCAGAGAACTACATTATACACGTACGAGACTTTGAGCACGGTCTCATGTTGTTGTGATGATGACATTGTAGTCCAGTGGGAAAACGATCGCTTGATGCGCGGTCGGTCTAGGATCGATTGGCCTATTGGGCTATTTCTCGCTCTAGCCAGCGACTGGTACATCAAAGGCCGTGGTATGTACTATCCTGTCTGTGGGATGGTGCATATAAAAGATCCCTTGCTACTAATGGAAAAACGTAGCGGGTTTCGTCTCTATGACTGTGTCAAAATGACCAATAACCGATGATTAATAAATCAATGTGCTCTAGTGGTGTCGATAAACATAAACTTTTTTTCATTGGTGATGCTTATTACTGTTTCAGTGAAACAAAACATATCGTGTCTTATGTCCACGAAAATCTAAAACCTTTTAATAATTTTTAGAGAATTAAAAATAATATTGTCGTAACCCATTTATGGGTAACGCAAACAAAACCAAATTCGTTATGACTTCTGTATGTAAATGTCCCAAATCTAACTCGCGAACAAAACATTGGGTGTTGTGCGAACGAAACGATCGTTCTCGCAATTTACAGAGACATGCGCTACAATAGTCTATTCAGTGAAACGTATGTAAATAAGTGAAACTACCCGTATTCTTCACCTACAAGGGCCCAGTGGTAAAGCGCTCGCTCGATGCGCGGTCGGTGTGGGATCGATCCCCGTCGGTGGGCCCATTGGGCTATTTCTCGTTTCAGCCACTGCACCACGACTACCCTGTCTGTGGGATGGTGCATATAAAAGATCCCTTGCTGCTAATCGAAAAGAGTAGTCAATGAAGTGGCGACTGCGAGTTTTCTCTCTCAATATCTGTGTGGTCCTTAACCATATATCTGACGCCATATAACCGTAAATAAAATGTGTTGAGTGAGTAGTTAAATAAAACATTTCTTTCTTTCTTCCATCACCTACATGGCAATGTGTCCTTGTTCACGTGTTAACCATTGAACATAATAATTTTTTCTTCGTCATTGAAAACTTGTCAAGAAACACTTGTCCCATGTAAAAACGGTCTTTCCGTTCGAATAGTTGTCCTCTGAAATATACATTTGCCAAACGTTTTAGCTTTTTTCAAATTTCAAATAGTGAACATCTCCGGACTTCGTGGCCATATCATAATTCGAAAAAAGAAAGAAATGACGCACTCAACACATTTTATTTACGGTTATATGGCGTCAGACATATGGTTAAGGACCACACAGATTTTGAGAGGATACCCGCTGTCGCCACTACATGGGCTACTCTTCCGATTGGCAGCAAGGGATCTTTTATTTGCGCTTCCCACAGGCAGGATAGCACAAACCATGACCTTTGTTGAACCAGTTATGGATCACTGGTCGGTGCAAGTGGTTTACACCTACTCATTGAGCCTTGCGGAGCACTCACTCAGGGTTTGGAGTCGGTATCTGGATTAAAAATCCCATGCCCGACTGGGATCCGAACCCAGTACCTACCAGCCTGTAGACCGATGGCCTGCCACGACGCCACCGAGGCCGGTATCATAATTCGAAGTATGAAACAAAACTCGTTGTGTAGTGATGAATGAAGCTGAGAGGTGGCGGTGGGGCATAGGCGTACGGGCTCCTACTTTTGTAAGGGGGTGGGTGGGCAGGCTGGCTTTTACCCGAATTAAACGAAATTGTCCGAATTCGGATTACAACATTTATTCATATTAGCATTACAGCCAAACAGCTATATATGGTTGCAAACGAATCACTACGCATTTTTACATGGATTACGACTAATTTTCAGGGTAGAATGGTGTAAATACATGGTAAAAAGGTCTTAGTTTAGCACATTTTGCCCGAATATCTGTATAATGTTTGCCCCAATTCGAAGTTTTGCTCCAAACCTGCACCCTTTCTCGTACGCTTATGCGGTGGGGGAATGTTAGTTGTCGAATTCAGAAGATGGGACACAAAACTGAAAGTGCTACCTCAAAGTTGCATAATGGCTTCGCGCCAAAATTATTTGCTTTGAAATGTAAGCATGCATTATACCTTGAACTATATACTCATAAAAATTACAACTAAATCATATCATTTACTACTAAAAAGAAGAAATTATTGGAAAATCTTTAGTGGATGAATTCAGTTGATGTCAACACTAAATTTGTTTTACCAGGCTAATGTTGTCGACAATTTTGCTGTCTTCGTGCAATCCATGTTCCTATATAAACCCTATTTGTCAAAATAAATGTATGTTTTCCCCAATGCCCCTTATATGCCGTTTTGCAGGATTTATTTTCTGTTTTGTAAATTTAATATGACTACATTTTATTTATTTATTTATTTTAACATTTTATTTTTCCATTATGGAAGAGAAATCACACAGCTACAAACTTAGCGCCAAAACCTCTTGAACGACTTTCTCATATGCTCTTGTCTACAGTAAATGAAGTTAAAAGCGAAAAGAAAAACATCATGAGACTGATCTGAACCTGATTACATATCAGATATGAGTATACGTGCAATATTAATACTCATTAACCCAGATGTCCCAACATGGCCGAAGGGGGATACGATACACCAGCTTTGGGGGATATGCGCATGCGCATTTGCTGTCGGAAGTTTTCGTTTTAAACTTATTAAGCGCTGCGAGGTCCACCGTTGACCTGCTGGCTTGTATTTCTGGGACAACGTGTTCGACGTGCAATTTCGAAAGGCGTGATTCTTGTATTGATCTCTGTAATACGCCATTTTCCACCCACAGGCCATGATCGATATGAAAATCTGTGCCGCATGTGGCGTGTATTTCTCATCGCAATTACGATCTGGTCTGTTGGCACACTTTTTTTAAACCATTTATAGGAATATTAAAACAAAAAATAGCATTTAATAAAAATGGAAACTAACAATTCTAAGTTTCTATTCCTCATACCTCCCTTTTGTTTTTGTTTTTTTTTCCCCTCTTTTCTTCTTCTTCTTCTTCTTTTTTGTTAGTGTTAGTTCTTTCTTTCAACACTTGGTTAGTATGGTGATTTTTCTTCTGAATTTCGCATATATATCAGATGATCGCTGTTGTGATTACATGGATTTCTGTATTGTACCTAGAGCATTTTCACGGGTTTTATTTCTAAAGGATTTTCGGACAAAATCACCGGTAATTTCTTTCAGTGGATTAGGCTGAGGGAAAAAAATGTTTTATTATATAACATTTAGTGAAATATCTTAAAATATCAGTGAAATAAAAGTGTTATCAGTCACTCAGTGACGATAACACATTTTAGAGTAAATTTCACTCTAAAATGTGTTATCGTCACTGTAGAAAGTATTATTTTCACTGTAAGAAAGCCGGAGCTATTTTGCTGCTGGCATTTTATAAATAAACTAAATTGCCAAAAATTATATAATAAATACAAAATTTCATGTTTTTTGTCAAATATGAATTATATCTCATCTCGTGAAGTTTGCAATCATATCACACTCGTCGCGCAAACAACATGAAATAACCTCGATTTATTACACATTATCATCCAAAACCGGAAACGTTTACATGTCTTTATAAGGTACAACAGCAGTAACGTGTGCATTACATTTAATATGTTTGGTATTATTTGCCTTTACTTGCCTTTTATTTCACTGAAGGGGCGGGATATAGCCCAGTGGGAAAGCGCCCACTTGATTCGCGTTCGCTCTTGGATCGACCCCCGTCGGTGGGCCTATTGGGCTGTTTTTTGTTCCAGCCAGTGCACTACGGCTGGTATATCATAGGTAAAGTTAGCTAAATATATAAGCCATTTGTTACTGTAATATAGGACCTTTAAAATGTCGACAGTTTAACCAAACGTTTGTTTTGTTTAACGACACCACTACGGCACATTGATTTATTAATCATCGGCTATTGGAATCGTGTAACCACTACAGCATCGAGGCGTAGACAGGTAGGCCCCTATGTTAGTGGTTTTACTCTCCTACTGTATCCTGCAACAGAGGGCGGGACGTATCCACTGGTAAAAGCGCTTGCTTGATGCGCGGTCGTTCTGGGATCGATCCCCGCCCGTGGGCTCATTGGGCTATTTCTCGTTCCAGCCAGTGCACCACCACTGGTATATCATAGGCCGTGGTATGTGCTATCCTGTCTGTGGGATGGTGTCCTTGCTACTAATAGACAAAAATATAGCGGATTTCCTCTCTAAGACTGTATGTCAAAAGTACCACGTGTTTGACATCCAATAGCCGATGATTAACAAATCAATGTGTTCTAGTAGTGTCGTTAAACAAAATAAAATTTAACTTTATTTCATTGAAGTTCTCTCTGGTATTTAGGGATAGTTAATGGGTGGAGAGACGAGATAGGAAATAAATAAATCGATGTGCTCTAGTGGTGTCGTTAAACAAAACAAACTTTAACTTTATTTCATTGAAGTTCTCTCTGGTATTTAGGGATAGTTAATGGGTGGAGAGAGTCGAGGTAGGAAATAAATAAATCAATGTGCTCTAGTGGTGTCGTTAAACAAAATAAAATTTAATATCCTGCAACACAAACTTCACGGAACCGATATAGTGGGGAAAACAAATGGAGTTCAGAGCTGACAATGACCCATATAACGAAGGTTAATTAATGGTTCCGCTATAAACACTGTTTAGTATGATGAAGAGCCATCTGCCTGAAAATAAGAGGTGTAATGAAAGTGTTGACTATTTCTGAACATTCCTCGCGTTATTCAATTAGGGTCCGCTCTGATAGGCATTTTGATAGGCTGAGACACGTCTTTGTTGTTTTTGTTCTGTCTTTTATAACATAACACGAAATTGAGTTTAGATACATGTACCAGATTTAGAAACATTGCATCCTGTTTTAGCTATAATTTAATAGCGCGAGTAGTGAAATATTACTCTTATGATGTAGCCTATATATATATATATATAATATTTAGTGAAATATCTTAAAATATCAGTGAAATAAAAGTGTTATCAGTCACTCAGTGACGATAGCACATTTTAAAGTGAAAATTTCACTATTTCATTCTAAAATGTGTTATCGTCACTGTAGAAAGTGGTATCTTCACTGTAAGAAAGCCAGAACTATTTTGCTGCTGGCATTTTAAAAATAAAGGTAAATTGCAAATAGAAAATTTCATGTTTTTTTGTCAAATATGATATAGCATTCGTGGTGCACTTGCTGGAACGAGAAACAGCCCAGATGGCCTACCGACGAGGATCGATCCTAGACTGACCGCGTATCAGGCGAACGGTTTACCATTAATTTACGTCCCGCCCCTCTGACGAAGGATTCGTCTTGCAGGTGGGGGGGGGGGGGGGGGGGGGGGGGGGGAAAAAATAAAATCTGAAGCGGAAATGACATCATTATCAGATACGTAATGCCCGCTAGCTAACTTTTTTTTACAGGTTAGGAAATAGATGAAAGTCATACATGTATAGTGCTAGATCTGGGGAATATGATGGGTGATCAATAATTTGCAAGCCACGGTCATACAGAGAAAGAAAGAAATGTTTTATTTAACTACGCACTCAACATATTTTTTACCGGCCTCGGTGGCGTCGTGGCAGGCCATCGGTCTACAGGCTGGTAGGTACTGGGTTCGGATCCCAGTCGAGGCATGGGATTTTTAATCCAGATACCGACTCCAAACCCTGAGTGAGTGCTCCGCAAGGCTCAATGGGTAGGTGTAAACCACTTGCACCGACCAGTGATCCATAACTGGTTCAACAAAGGCCATGGTTTGTGCTATCCTGTCTGTGGGAAGCGCAAATAAAATATCCCTTGCTGCCTGTCGTAAAAAAGAGTAGCCTATGTGGCGACAGCGGGTTTCCTCTAAAAACAGTGTCAGAATGACCATATGTTTGACGTCCAATAGCCGATGATAAGATTAAAAATCAATGTGCTCTAGTGGCGTCGTTAAATAAAACAAACTTTACTTTTTTCAACATATTTTATTTACGGTTATATGGCATCAGACATGGTTAAGGACTACACAGATATTGAGAGAGGAAACCCGCTGTCGCCACTTCATGGGCTACTTTCGATCTTTTCGATCAGCAGCAAGGGATCTTTTATATGCACCATCCCACAGACAGGGTGGTACATACCACGGCCTTTGATATACCATTCGTGGTGCACTGGCTGGAACGAGAAATAGCCCAATGGGCCCACCGACGGAGATCGATCCCACACCGACCACGTGAAACCTTCGTCATAAACAGCACGTGTCAGAATACTAATATTCTAAAAACATTTCTTGCAAAATGCTTTAGGAGCGGGAATTAGCTCAGTCGGTTGAGTGCTCGCTTGAGGTGCTTGCGTCGCAGGATCGCACCACCTCGGTGGATCCATTCAGCTGATAGGGTTTTTCCCCATTCCAACCAGTGCACCACAACTGGACAAATGCCGTGGTATGTGTTTATCTGTCTGTGGGGAAGTGCATATAAAAAAATCCCTTGCAGCATTAGGAAAAAAATGTAGCGGGTTTCCTCTGATGACTACGAGTCATAATTACCAAATGTTTGACACCCAATAACCGATGATTAATTAATCAATGTGCTCTAGTGGTGTCGTTAAACAAAACGAACTTTTCCTTTAACTAGCTTTGTACCTAATGGTTAACTGTCGGTCTTGAATAATCATATTATGCAGACGGTATACATCGTCCTGGTTAGAAAGAAAGAAAGAAGTGTTTTATTTAACGACGCACTCGACACATTTTATTTACGGTTATATGGCGTCAGACATATGGTTAAGGACCACACAGATTTTTTTCAGAGGAAACCCGCTGTCGCCACATAAGCTACTCTTTTACGACAGGCAGCAAGGGATCTTTTATTTGCGCTTCCCACAGGCAGGATAGCACAAACCATGGCCTTTGTTGAACCAGTTATGGATCACTGGTCGGTACAAGTGGTTTACACCTACCCATTGAGCCTTGCGGAGCACTCACTCAGGGTTTGGAGTTGGTATCTGGATTAAAAATCCCATGCCTCGACTGGGATCTGAACCCAGTACCTACCAGCCTGTAGACCGATGGCCTGCCACGACGCCACCGAGGCCGGTCCCTGGTTAGACGTCTGAGAACTTTTTGGATTACCACCGTATTAGCTTATTGTCATTGAAATTATCTTCTACAATATGGTCAAACAATATTCTTAATATAATTATATATACATATATATATCCGTGTGTGTGTGTGTGTGTGTGTGTGTTCGGCCTCGGTGGCGTCGTGGTTAGGCCATCGGTCTACAAGCTGGTAGGTACTGGGTTCGGATCCCAGTCGAGGCATGGGATTTTTAATCCAGATACCGACTCCAAACCCTGAGTGAGTGCTCCATAACTGGTTCAACAAAGGCCATGGTTTGTGCTATCCTGCCTGTGGGAAGCGCAAATAAAAGATCCCTTGCTGCTAATCGGAAAGAGTAGCCCATGTAGTGGCGACAGCGGGTTTCCTCTCAAAATCTGTGTGATCCTTAACCATATGTCTGACGCCATATAACCGTAAATAAATGTGTTGAGTGCGTCGTTAAATAAAACATTTCTTTCGTGTGTGTGTGTGTGTGTGTGTGTGTGTGTGTGTGTGTGTGTGTGTGTGTTTCTATATACTCTTCAAAAAAAGTAGGGGAACTAAGAAGAATTGACAAAATTGCAAGGTATATTAGCTGTGGGGAATGCTTATATAATAATAGTGAATTAATTAGGCAAACATTACAACCGGTAGTTCAGTATTACAGTAGGTTTTATGAACACCAAAGATCTTGAAGGACGATTGGGGTCAGAAGTGAAATAGCAACTGTATGATCAACAGAATGAAAAAGATTGACAGAAATAATGTTCCACAGTGATTAATCGACCTTAATTAATTCGATTAATCGAAGTTGTCAAAATCGAGAATGAGACCCCACGCACGTGTACGGGAAAACTGCGTGATGCACGTGCAAACTATGGAATGTGTTTCGGTGTGTTGATAAACAGACCTGGGCCTCGTTCCATGAAGCGATCTTAGCGCTAAGATCACCTTAAATACATAATTAACTAATGCAGTTAAGATGATCTTAGTGCTAAGATCGCTTCGTGGAACGGGACCCTGAACGTTCTTTACTAGGATCTCTGTGGTCAAAACATATGCTCGGTCTAATAGTTGATATTAACATTAATATTTCAGGTACGTAGTGTATATATAGAAGAGTATATATATATATATATATATATATATATATATATATATATATATATATATATATATGTTTTATGGTTGTCATTCTCAGTCAATAGCACAAACTGTTATATCTTGCTCTATATCTCAACTCTGAGCTCAGAATGCTTTGGTGGAAGTCATGAAATCGCAGATCCTAGCTTAAAATAGACTCGGCTGATCTCAATAGCTTTACTTCTTAGAGGGGTGTGTGCGTTTAAAAAAAAAAAAAATTAAAATGCATTTTCGTGGTGTTAGCAACACCAGGATGACCAGCAACCTTCGGATGTACGGAAATGGATAATTTAAACAATATACATGTAATCTAAATAATGTCTCATTTTAATTATAAAAAAACGCATCAAGCTAATAGTGAAAAATGCGCCATAGTTTTTAAAAACCAGGGTCTGTGATTTTGATAAGAGAATACTACATGTGTGTCCATTAAACAGGGCCATAGGAAGTATATCTGAGGTGTGTGAGGGGAGCCAAAATTTTCGTCCTCAACTGAGGGTTGTTTATTTTAAACTTCATGAAATTGCTCTTCTAGCACCATAATAGGAGAGTGATCTTCAGCCCTCCTTAATTTTGTTCATGGCAAATTCTGGTTGGAGTCACTATTATCCTGTTCAATTATTTAGACCCAAAGTTTTTTGCAAATGTTACGTTTATTTCCTATTCGATATTTGTTTTCTTTGCATTTATGTAACGGGGTAAAAATATATAACACTGTATGTATATATGTTTTATTTTATTTGCTACTTATTTTATAATATTTTATTAATGGGTTATTTCGTTTGTTTTTAGGATATTCGTCGTAGAGAATACCCTATTAGACAACGCCCTAACTTTTCTTTCCGGTCAAATTGGAGTTTAGCCAATGATATTTTATTCTGGTGTCATGTGACATTGGTCACGGCTAGTCCGTGCCACATTCACATTGAACAGCAAGCCATCAACACACACGACATAATTCTCAAACTATTTCTTGATTATTTTTCATCTTTTCTGCGACGGTTACACAGGTTTGACTAACATGAATTTTATATATTTATATAATTATTGTGCACATTATGTTCCATTATGATTTAAGTATTAGCTATTGATAGATATAAAATCATAATCTGTATTAACTATTGATAAATAAAAATCATAATCTGTATTAACTATGGATAGATATAAATTGATAATGTAGTTGACACTAGGGAAAGGTAGTGGTTATAAGTATTTAAAAGTATATTTAATGTAATTTTAATGTATTTTTAAATATATATTCCTCATCCTATAAACAAACATCATAATATAAGCGAAAATATATAATGGTTAGACCTATATATATTTATCGTTATTGTATACAATATAATTACCCTAATAATTATTGTCTTTACAGTTAGTAAATTAAGAATATATATTTAGTTAGAAAGTGGAAAAGATTGTTAATTGGCCAGCTCCATCAAATCCTGATCAACTTCGACAGTTACTCGGATTTATGGGATATTATCGCAAATATATTCCCAATTTTTCAGCAATAGCTCGACCCCTCAACAGTCTTCTTCCACCGACCAGAACCAAACAGAAGAAAAAGTCAAAGATGAAGCGACTTGAGGTTGAGTGGGTGTGGGGTGTAGACCAGCAGATTGCCTTTCAACGACTGAAGGAAGCCTTAACATCGCCACCCATACTTGCCTATGCTGATTACTCTCTTCCTTTTGAGCTTCACACAGATGCAAGTGCGTCGGGGCTTGGTGCGGTTCTTTACCAGGAACAAGATGGGTTGAAGAGGGTTATCGCGTATGCAAGTCAGTTTCCAGATGAGAGGAACTATCACACAAGCTTGAATTTTTAGCTTTGAAATGGGCCGTCACAGATAAATTCAGTGATTATCTTTATGGTCATAAGTTTGTGGTGTATACGATAACATCCCCTCACATACGTTTTAACAACGGCCAAGCTCGATTCCACAGGGCACAGGTGGTTAGCAGCTTTAGCATCCTATGACTTTTATATTTTGTACAAGCCAGGGAAAAGTAATTCGGATGCTGATGCTCTTTCTCGACTTCCAGGTAGAGACGATACAGGTGATGCAGAATCCATCAAAGCTATCTCTGCGGCCATGTCAAATTCCCTGTTATGTTGAGAGTCTTTGTATGTCAGCTGGTGTCATTGACAATGATGAAAGAGGGTGCCTCGATAAACAGCATGACGTCCCGAGATTGGAGACGCCACCAGACTGAAGATTCTACTATTGAACCTTTCCTGAGAAGCATGACTCCAGGTAGACGTCCATTTATGCATTACCTCGTAAGCAGAAGCCGTGTCCATGCACAGGGAGCTTGATCACTAGAGGTGTTCTTTATCGCTCGATACTGTCAGGGGAGAAGAGAAGAATGCATGGCTTCCTACAAAGTTTAGAGACGCAGCATTGCGAGGTTTGGCATGATGATATTGGTCAATGGGACGTGAGCGAACTCTTTCTCTTTTGAAAAGATCGTTTTTTCTGGCCGTTTATGTCCAAGAGTGTGTGGATGAGTGGGTGAAGAGATGTGGTAGGTGTTTGCGACGTAAGGGTCCAACAAACAGCAGAGCTCCCAAGCATAACCACCAGGAAAAAAAATTATTTGTATTGACTTTTTAACACTAGAAACGTCCAAAGGTGGCTTTCAAAACATCTTGGTCATTACAGACCACTTACAAAGATATGCTCAAGCCGTACCTACAAAGAACCAGACTGCAAAAACCACTGCAGAAGGTTCAATCATTTCTTTGTTCACTATGGTTTCCTCAGCGCTTACATTCTGACCAGGGTGCTAACTTTGAAAGTAAACTGTTGAAAGAGGTGTGTGACATTGCAGTATCTCAATAAGTCTAGAACAACGCCATATCATCCTATGGGTAATGGCATGACAGAAAGATTCAAACAGAACTTTACTGGATATGCTTGGCACCTTGGATCCAGGTAAGAAGGTTGATTGGAAGAGTCACGTAGCACCCTTAGTTCATGCCTATAACTGTACTAGACATGAGTCGACAGGGTTTTTCACCATTCTTTCTTATGTTTGGCAGAAAATGCCGACTTCAGATGTTGCTCTGGGGTGGAATCAATCCAGGGTGAGAAGAACCCGAGTGATACACAGCAGGCTTGCGCAAACGATTACTGGATTCTTATGGGGTTAGCAGTCAGAGCAGCAGAACATAGTCGACAGCATCAAAAGAAAAACTATGATCTCAAGGTGCGTGGTTCAATCCTACAGATAGGGGATAGAGTGTTAGTTCGTTGCTTGGCGTTTGTGGCAAACACAAGATTGCGGATAAGTGGGAAGAGGATCCTTATATTGTGCAAAACCAGCCGAATAAGGATATCCCTGTCTTTGTAGTTCGTAAAGAGGATGGACACGGTCGATGCAGAAACACTGCACAGAAATCTGTTGTTGCCAATATGATCTTTTCCGTTTCCGCAGACGATGAAAGCCAAAAACCACGAACAATACCTGCGGCAAGGCTACCTTCACCAATCCGAACGAATTGGATCGTCAGTCGAGGTTGATCTTTATGTTATATAACTAACAGAGTCAGCACCCCTCCGCTGCTGACTCATCTGTTAAACAGCTCTTCTACGAAAGATGGGGAACCATTCTAGAAGACGCTGATACAGATCACAGACCTGTTGAAAAAAAAGCCAGCAGAAGATGTTCCTTGTATTCAACTCTGGAATCTATACCAATTCAAGAAGCCCTATACCGTCGATCTACGAGGGAGAGCACTAAGTGGTATTTTGTCATGATGCCATGATTGGAGAGATCGGGCTGTTTCTGGCTAACATGGCTCAAACAGGTTATTTGAACAGATGCCTTCAGACGCAGTGAATGCTGTTTTACAAATTGTTTTGAGTGCGTCGAAACAATTTGATGTCAAATGACGAGGACGTCATTTTTTAAACTGGGGGGAGTATGTAACGGGGTAAAAATATATAACACTGTATGTATATATGACATTTGGAGCCGACGTAGGGACTGGGTGTGTTCTTAATACAAGAATACAATTATAACCCAGTCGGGACCCGTAACAGTTCAACTGCCCGTGGCCCACAGCTCCGGGACGTAGTTTCATTTGAGGGGGGAGTATGTAGTAGTGTTGGTATAAAGTGCTCCTACTGGCAGTAGCTAGTGGGAATTTCCCTATTAGCTCAGTTGGTAGAGCACTGGACTCTCGTACTGAGAGTCTGTGGTTCGAATCCCTTCAGTGAAGGTTGATATTTTTCTGTTACATTTACATGAAAACAAACCCAAACCCCGACAGGTGTTATATACAAATCATCATATAAAATGCACGAAGTTGACTTAATTCCACTTTTTAAAAATCTCTGTGTCGTTTGAATGCACGTTATTTCTCCTATAAATAACTACGGTCATTTGCATATCAAAAGCATCATTCTATAGTGCGTTTCAAACTAATGTTCGGTTCTATCGTCCTATCCGCACAAATCGTAGTATGACCTATATTTAAGAAAATATCTGTAAACATGAAGCAGGCGCGGATTCAGATGGGGACTTCAAGTGACAAAACCTCAGTTTGAAAAAAAATATGTATCAAATATTATAATTATATTGTGGAATACACAAGCGCGCGCGCTGAAGGGAGAGAGAGAGAGAGAGAGAGAGAGAGAGAGAGAGAGAGAGAGAGAGAGAGAGAGAGAGAGAGAGAGAGAGACGTCATTTATGTAACGACGCACTCAATCAACATATTTTAATCTATGGTTATATGGTTATAGGGAGAGAGAGAGAAGAATATGGTATGCATGCGATTGGTGGAGGTGTGACCCTCTGCACAACCCCAACCCCACTTAAGGCTTCTTTTGTATATGGAGCGGGACGTAGCTCAGAGGTAAAGCGTTCGCTCATGGTAGGTCGACTAATCGATCCCACATGGTGGACCCATTGGGTTGTGTCTAGTTCCAGCCTGTGCACCACAACTGATGTATAAAGGCTGTGGTATGTGCTACCCTGTCTATGGGATGGTGCATATAAAACGTCCCTTATTGCTTATCAAAATTGCTTATCGGAAATAGTGGCCCATGTGGCGGTAGCGAGTTTCTTTCTCACTGTCATAATGCTCCTTAACCGTTTTGTCTGACGCCACATAAACGTATATCAAATGCGTTGAGTGTGTCGTTAAATAAACATTTATCTCGTATGTATGTGTAGTCTATATGCATTTCTAGTCGATTAGTTTATAGGTTGTTAGGTTGTTTGATAGTGAATGATATAGAAATAAATTGTTTTTGGTGTTAAAGAGTTCATGCATACATTAAAGTAATACTCCTGATGGGTATGGAGAAATAACTTAATCAGTCGACGAACTCATTTCTTCATCACTATCTTCGTTAAGGGGGACTATCACAGGGGGTATTTTATTTCTTATAAAACTATTTTGTTTTCTAAAATCTTCTTCGATCTTTATTACATGTTTAACTGCGTCAGAGAAGTGTGTAGGTGTGACAGAGTTCAATGCATGTGCAAGTTCTCTCCGCACCGTGGTAATTTTACCATCATTATGACTAGCTATGTGCCCTTTGACTTGACTCCAGATCAGTTCTGTCGGATTGAGTTCAGAATGTCTTGGCGGCAGTCTTAGACACAAGTGCCCATGGCGTTCAGCAATACCATCAGTAACAAATTGCTTTGCACATTTGTTACTTTTCACAAGTTCATAAAGAACTGGCTTTGTCATGTTACTCTCAAAAGGTATATTTTTGTTTCGTAGCCACGACTGAATTTCTTCCTTTTTAGCGTTTAGTGCAGGACATCGTGTAATCTCAGTTAATTTGTTGTGGTAGCTTGCGTTATCCATGACGATAACAGAAGGTTCTGGTAGAGAAGGCATAAGTTGTTCATCAAACCATTTGATGAAATTGTCATGATTCATCTCACCATGATAGTCTCCGTCTGTTTTTTTGAGCCTCAAAGATCAATTCACAGCCATCTATCAATCCATATTTATCACAGCCAGCATGACAAATAATAAGTCTTTTTCCCTTCCCAGTCACCGAACAAAGTTTAGGAACTCGATCAGCAGCGTCTGATTTCGGCAGGTGATTGGCAGTACTTGTGCCCGGGTGGATATCTGTCCAGTGGTGGGATGTTGTGTGGTTGACATTCACCCAGGTCTCATCTTGATACACTATTAAATACCCCTGTTCTCGTAAACTGGATATTTCATGGAGATAGGACAGTCTCCTGTGTGATATATTGGCGTCCTCAAAAATCACTTTTCCGGTTGTAGACATATGTTGGTATTTAAAATCGAGGTCATAGAGTGTTCTTCGTAAAGTTGATATGGATATGTTGATTCCACATTCCTCCCTTAAAGCCACGTTAATCTTATGTAATGTAGGTAATTCGCCCTCTCTATAAAATCTGTATACTCGTCGTCTAATAACATTTGTATCAAATAAATCGATGAGTTTTCGGTCGCGTTTTTTAACAGTGATTTCTGTGCTTGGATTCGTAGAGGTTAGATTTTTCACAGTTCTTTTTACTGTTGAAACCGAAACTTTAAGTGCAGCGGCAACTCGATCGACAATTCGATAAGAAGTATACCTAAGTCTACCGCGCTGATATTCATCTTCAAAATAATCGAAAACGTTCTTAATACACAATTTTACATCAACTGAAGTGTTTTTCGATTTACCTATATTTTTCCTCAAATAACAATAACAAGAATGTCGACTACTACATTTTCAATGAATTTATATACCCTACCTAACTTGTATTTTACGTGGTTTACACATTGCTACAATAGCACGTGCAGTCATAGATCGAAATAATGATGTTATTGACCAAGCAATGCTATCGTATTTTGAACATTCAGGGCTGTGTCTGCGGGATGAAAAAGTGGTTGAACCCATACGAGTCCGAACAATAGCCCTTTGGTTTTTCGCATTACAAATGTAACACCCCACCCCCAAACCCCAGCCCCTAGCACCACCCTAAATACTATATATATATATATATATATATATATATATATATATATATATATATATATATATATATATATATATATATATATATATATATATATACGTATGAGTTCCCAATTTAGAGGCAAATTAAATAACATTTTTATTATTATTTGATGTTGGTGGCCTTTGACATTTTATTCCCCCCCCTCCCCTGGTCTTCTGGGTCCGGCCCTGCCTTAAATTTATTTATAAATGTGGAAAGCACATTCCTGCGGTGTGTGAGGTGATTTGTGTTTATTACTGTGCTACACCTCAGTTGTGTTTACATTAGCTAAATTTATTAAATATAATGCACCTACAAGAAAGGGTTACATGTTCTGTTTGTTTACATCTATGTTTAACGGAAAGATTAGACAATGCTGTTACACACTGCAAAACAATAATAACCTTGATTTAGTGAAACAAGCTATAATGGCCTTCACGTAGCCTCAGATCCCAATGTTTTGATATGCAAATGACCTTAGTTATTTATAGGAGAAATAACGTGCATTCAAACGACACGAAGATTTTTAAAAAGTGGAATTAAGTCAACTTCGTGCATTTTATATGATTATTTGTATATAAAACCTGTCGGGGTTTGGGTTTGTTTTCATGTAAATGCAAAGAAAACAAATATCGAATAGGAAATAAACGTAACATTTGCAAAAAACTTTGGGTCTAAATAATTGAACAGAATAATGGTATATATTCATACCTGTCAACTCTCGCGCATTTGGCGTGAGTCTCATGCATTTGTAACAAACATCACGCTCTCACGCAACGGTACTATAATCTCACACTTTTTCTAAAAATAAAAATATTTTATGATTATGTAGGTCTCTGAATTCGTTACCTATTAATAATAATACAGCATATTCAACCTATCCTCGGTTCAATACCAACAATCACTCGCGGGTGCTACCGATGACCGACTTGTATGGTTTAACTTTTTTTTTTTTAGAGACTTCCATTTTGGACTTAAACAAACAATAACAAAAAACTTTGCCCTGGATCCGGCCTGCAGTCCCTGGACCATGATTATTAATTTTCTCACGCCTAAGAATTGCCACAGGTTGAAAGCGCTGTATATCACTTTGGTCTTGCTTATATATTTATCTGCATTACATTTGGTAAAATGGCGATCTTCCTGGCAACATGTGGCTATGCTGGAATCGAATAAAATGCGTTCTGGTTTTGCTAGGGAAATATATATATATACCCAACAAAAACCAATTGTCAATCGTTAGAAATTAAAATAGATTTTAAAGATTGAATTTCATATCATACACTGTCTATGGACATGGGCGTACATAGGATTTTGAAAAGGGGGTTCCAAAATAGATTGCAGAGATATTGGGCATATATTTCTATGTTGAGTTTTGAAAAGGGGGGTTCCAAAATAGATTGCAGAGATATTGGGCATATATTTCTATGTTGAGTAAATATAATAATGTCAGATATCAATGTCAGATATATTAAATTATAAAAAAAGCGATTTCAGTGGGGGTTCGGTCGAACCCATCGACCACCCCCCCCCCCCCCCCCCCCCCCCCCCCCCCCCATGTACGCCCATGATGGAACCTACTGGGCATTGGGGTCTTCATGTGTTCGTAAAGAAGACGGGTATCGATTTTACACTAAAGGTCACATTCGAAAAAATTGCAGAAATATTTCTGGTGAGCAGTACAACAGTTTGGCGGGTTTTTTACTGGGGTTTTTTTTTTCTTCCTTGTTTTCGTTTTTTTCGGTGTGGTTTTTTTTTTGGGGGGGGGGGGGGGAGGTTGTTTGTTGTTTGTGTTTATTTTGCGGAGAACTGCAGTTAGGAGTACATGCCCGTTTTATCTGACCAGGAAGTAATAATAGTAGTCATTAAAAAAACAAAACAAAACAAAACAAAAACCACCTTCTAATCTTATTTTCTTCGGCACGTTTTTTTTTTTTTTGGGGGGGGGGGGGGGGGGGGTATGTTTGCCTTAGATTTTATGCTTCTAAATAATGATCATTCTCTGATGATGAAAGTACTGCTGTGTTGTTTGCTTTCTGAAAGGTTTCCTACCATTAGTACCGCTTGTTCAACTAGAATGAAGTTCCTGGTTTTCAAACATTAATACCAAATTAATTTGGTTTGCCCCGAGCCTAAGCTTCTTTTTTTTTTTACTTTGGAGTTACTCTTTGTCAGCGACGAGACAAATCATATTTGTCAACAAGATGTAAAAGCTTTAAAATCATTTCGTATGACATTTCACAAGCACGCCATGTCTTTCTCGTGATATCTTTGAGCATCGAATATTCTAGAATTAAATAACTTTAATGGCGCTTGCCTAGTTCGATTCCTTCAACTCAAATATTGATTACTTACAAAAGGAGGACAGCTTTTGTTTTGACTTTGCTAAAGTTGTTTAATAATGAACATAATCATGATACTTATGTACAATTACCGTTCAGGCAAAATATTGAACCGTTAGCCCCCTATTGGTTAGCCTTAAGGTTAGGGATAGAGTTATGGTTAGGGTTATGGTGAAGTTCTCTCTTTATATCAATATTACGGGAGGGGGTGGGGTATTAAAGGGACATTCTTGAGTTTGCTGCATTGTAAAATGTTTCCGACTAATAACATATTTCTACGATTACACTTACATATTAAATATATTTTCTTGTTTAAAATATCAGTGTCTGTATATTCAATGTGTTTCTGGTCGTCTTAATATTTGTAAGAAGCCCAAACTGGATTTTGTCTTCAAATAATTTCATACGCACGAACAAAATATATTTTAGGAAATAAAATTAAATTTAACCTAGTACACATATTAGAACGATGAGAAACACGTTTAATATACAGCCACTAATATTTTATGCAGAAAAATATAGTTGATATGTAATTACAATCGTTAAAAAGTCTTTGTTAGTCGATAACATCTTAAGAATTGCAACAAACTCCGGAATGTTCTTTTAAAAAATAACACAATATAACAGAAATGTTTCAATACTTTTCTGAATAGTAATTAGTGGCAAAGCAGAAACACACGGGGTAGATCCTGGTACTACTCATGTGACAAATCACTGACACAAAAAAATTCAAACTAGGCGGGTAAGATATACCCGGAAATGACTCAGATATTCAACAAGGGTCGTTACTGTGAAAGTGAAGTTTGTCTTTCATGTACTAATAACGAGTAAAAAAATCCACGGGTGCAGTCTGTACCTCTGTGCACCCACCTGGCATCTTCGTCCTCTGCCACTAACAAAGTTGGTCTGACCCACGGCATTAACTAACGACCGCCAGTGTAGTAGGTAGTTACAAGTGCCTCTTAATGCCAGAAGTAACTACTGATCATGAACGCTCTACGAAGTGGTCGGACTAAACCCACAGCTAAATCTGTTGGGAGAAATGGCAGGTGTGTGGCACGGCTAGACACAAGAGAAAAACATGCTCCTGTTGCGGTTGGAGATACAAGGACTGGGAGATGGAGATGGACAGTGAAAGAAGTTGAAATATAGAAGAGTTGCCAGATCGGTAAAAACTGAGATGGAATTCTAAGGTAAGAAAGAAAATGGGACAGTGGGATAAAACAAATATATATACACACACACATATATATATATATATATATATATATATATATATATATATATATATATATATATATATATATATATATATATATATATACTCTTCAAAAAAAGAAACGCAAAAGGGTACAAATGGGTTATAACTCCGATTTTATGTTTCCTACCGGTTCATGCTTTGTGAATATAAGGTCATTGCATGTCCCAAACACATTCCCACGGTTACATTCGATAAAACGCAGCTACTGTACAATAAAGTTCCAAAATGTGAATATTCGCAAAAACGCAGCCACGTGCAAACCATGTCACCACTGCACGTGCGTTGTCTGCACGTGCAACATGAACACCGACAGTATAAAAGTGCAGGGTGTTCGCTTGCCTGGCCTCTGTATCTGGCCGACAGTTGACAATCCAGGACATGCCACGTCTCAGTGAACCGCCATCGGCCGACTAGACGCAGGCGAATCCAGAACGGCCGTTGCCAGGGCATTCCATGTGTCCCCAAGCACCATCTCCAGACTGTGGGACCGTTACCAGCAACATGGATCAACACGTGACCTCCCTAGATCCGGTCGACCACGGGTCACTACCCCCGGGCAGGACCGCTACATCCGGGTACGCCACCTTCGGGAACGATTGACTACTGCCACCTCCACAGCCGCAGCAATACCAGGTTTGCGCAGGATATCCGACCAGACCGTACGGAACCGCCTACGTGAGGTAGGAATTCGTGCCAGACGTCCAGTTCGAGGTGTCATCTTAACACCACAACACCGTCGACTCCGACTGCAGTGGTGCCAGATTCATCGACAATGGCCTCAACTGCGATGGAGACAGGTGTGGTTCAGTGACGAGTCCCGATTTCTGCTCCGACGTCATGATGGAAGATGTCGCGTGTATAGGCGTCGTGGTGAACGTTATGCGGCAAACTGCGTGCAGGAAGTGGACAGATTCGGTGGGGGTAGTGTCATGGTGTGGGCAGCCATCTCACACACTGGCAGAACTGACCTGGTCCACGTGCAGGGCAACCTGAATGCACAGGGCTACATTGACCAGATCCTCCGGCCACACATCGTTCCAGTTATGGCCAACGCCAACGCAGTGTTCCAACATGACAACGCCAGGCCTCACACAGCACGTCTCACAACGGCTTTCCTACAGAACAACAACATTAATGTCCTTCCTTGGCCATCGATATCACCGGATTTGAACCCAATTGAGCATCTATGGGACGAGTTGGACCGACAGCGACAACCACAGCCCCAGACCCTGCCTGAGCTGGCAGCAGCCTTGCAGGCCGAGTGGGCCACCATCCCCCGGGACGTCATCCGTACTCTGGTTGTTTCAATGGGCAGGCGGTGCCAGGCAGTTGTCAACACACGCGGAGGCCACACCCGGTATTGACTCCAGATGACCTTGACCTTGGTGGTGTGTCCTATCACTTACTCACAATGGACTAGAGTGAATTGTGAACAATCCTGCAACATTTGGTAATTATCGGACTCACCATTCAATAATTAAATCAATTCTCCAAATGTTACGACAATGTGGTTTTGCGTTTCTTCTTTTGAAGAGTATATATATATATATGTATATATACATGTATATATATATATATATATATATTTTTTTTTTTTTTGAAAGAAATAAATAACGGGTAACAATCCCATGATTCGCCAGGCATGTACGAATCCGACGTGGCATGTTCCTGATTAAAAGTCTAATATTTTGAGGATTCTGTCCCATTCTTCCTGCAGTGCGACGTCTAACTCTCAAATTGGTCAGATGATGTTGACCATTTCAGAGACATCGTCCGATGATGTCCTAGACGTGTTCAGAGGTTCGGGCTCAGAGTTGTATTTATATAGAACTGACAAGAATAGTAGTACATTGTTACAGTTGTTACTAAGGTTAATATTTGTGATAATTATGTGTATGCATATATTTAGAATATGTATCTTTAACACTGCTGTCTTATCAAATTTTCTGTCATTCCAAATGTGGATATCATGTACAAAAAAATAAAAATAATAAGAATAATAAAACAGTTTTAGGAGCGATAGGTTATTACACAATACCGGTATGTATTTTTGTGTCTAGGTAGCGGTAATTAATTGGCTCATCTGGTTACACATCAAACATACACCTGCCAATCAGGAATCACAGGTAGCGGCAACTAACAGAATAGGCCAATTAACTAAGAAAACACCCCTTGTATCGTTTCAGTACTAAGTTAATTCATGGACAAAACATAGTACAATTATTTACACTTGTTGTGTAGCCATTTTGACAATGGTGGTTTATTTTGTATTGAAAAATAATATATACTTATTGCTGGCTTACTGGGATGGATATTATTACAGAACATTGCAATGCATGCCTATTTTATCATCTCGCAAAAACCAAGTACATTTGTTTCTCTAGTTATAAGACTCATTCCTGACGGGGGCGGGACGTAGCCCAGTGGTAAAGTGCTCGCTTGATGCGCGGTCGGTTTGGGATCGATCCTCGTCGGTGGGCCCATTGGGCTATTTTTCGTTCCAGCTAGTGCACCATGACTGGTATATCAAAGGCCGTGGTACGTACTACCCTGTTTGTGGGATGGTGCATATAAAAGATCCCTTGCTGCTAATCGAATAAGAGTAGCCCATGAAGTGGCGACAGCGGGTTTCCTCTCAATATCTGTGTGGTTCTTAACCATATGTCTGACGCCATATAACCGTAAGTAAAATGTGTTGAGTGCGTCGTTAAATAAAATATTTCCGTCCATCCATTCTTGACGTTACGCGTCAAGTATTACGTAACCACCGGCTCGCCAGAGGGCGTATTCATTGGAATGGAACAAAATGGCTGCGCCCGTTAAATATAATGTTGATATTAAGCAATGCTGTGCATTCTATATCGTTGAATACACAGACCAGTCCTTAAGCCTTGCGCGAGCATCCCTTTAATCACTGAAGCTCTTATTTTCTTTCTTTTCTTTCCTTTTTCTTTAAAAAAAAAATCCATTATTTGTTGCCGCGAGCAATACCGTTTATTATTTGTATCAAGCTCGACTTCTCAAATCTATTACTTTTTTGTTTGTTGTATGCTCTAGCAGATTTGTGTGTACTATGATTCCAGCCTGATGTTAGACAAGAGAGTGTAGGAGCGACTGGGTGTCTGATATTGGATGTCTACTAGTTATTCCGGTCGTTAAATAGATGGCACTTTTATATTTACACACTTTTACCATTATAAAGCAAATATAAAGCAAACTATCTGAAAAGTGTGAGGGGGGCACATGCCCACCTTACCCCTTCGCTTCCTACGCCAGTGAATTTGATTGTTTTGACTTTATTTTGTAATTCTAAATTCAACATAACAAAGACTGCAAAATGATGCATATATAAACATATCAGTTTTCTATATAGCATAAATACAATTTCTTTAAATGTTAAAATACTATGTTCAGGTTCGTTGTAGATATGTTTGCTCTTTTTTCCACACGATTGTCAAGACGCAATTGTCCATTTAAAAGAAAAACAAATCTGGCCAGTGGGAGGCCAACAATTATTGATGAGCTTATTTTAACTCCAACCCCATGGGCTCCCATTTTTGTAGGGGTGGGGGCAGGCTGACCTTTGCTCGAATTAAACGAAAATGCTCGAATCTACATAACAACATTTATTCATATTATTAGCATTACTACCAAATAGCTATAAAGTTTGTAAACGAATCAGTACGCATTTGTACAATGATTGTAACTAATTCTGAGGATAGAGTGATGGAAATACATGATAAAAAGTCTCAGGTTAGTGCATATATACTCTTCAAAAAAGTAGGGGAACTCTAATAAGAATTTACAACTGACAAACTTGCAAGGTATATTAGCTGTGGGGAATGGTTATATGATAATAGTGAATTAATTGGGCAAACATTACAACCGGTAGTTCAGTATTACAGTAGGTTTTACGACCACCAAAGATTTTGAAGGACGACTGGGGTCAGAAGTGAAATTTGAAAGTTGATGGGGGGTTTTATCAGTAAATCGCAAAATCAAACAATAAAAATGACTAAAAACAAAACAATAACAACTGTATAATCAACAGAATCAAAAAGATTGACAGAAATAATGTTCCACAATGATTCATGGACCTTCCTGGAAATTGTCAAAATCGGGAATAACGCCCCACGCACGTGTACGGACGAATGGCAGTATGTTAGCATGGACACGGATTCCAAATTGTTTTAATTGCAATGTATACTAAGACTTTCTTCTGCATACATTCTCAGACTACGATATACTCAGTATTTTTTGATGTTTGTTTTGTTGTTTGCTTTTGTTTGTTGCTTTTAGTTTAGTTTTTATTTGTTGCGGGGTTTTTTTGGGTTGGGGTTGCTTTTTGGTGGGGGGTGGGGTTGGGGGGGGGTGGGTGGGTGTGTGTGTGTTATTTTTATTTTGTTTGTGGATTGTTGTTTTGGATTTGTTTTGTTTTGGATTTTTGATAACGTCTCGGATCCTTATAATTTTAGTTTTAAAAAGGCAGAATTGTAGGCCTGAATGTCTTTCTTGGTGAATGATGTGTAGTAGGCCTACATTCTCGTAAGATATACTGAGCAGCTCTAACCTCTTATTCCACAATGGCATTTATATGTCCGTGTCTCCTATCAAAACACGTTTGTAGTACAGGTAGTTCCTTAACTGAAGGTTTGTACTTGATGTCGTTTGCCAAATTATTTTGTGTTTAGCAATGTAGCAGGCCCGTAGGACGGATTTTCAGTGTGGAGGGGGCTAATTTTTATGGTTGTATCGTCAGGTTTCCGTATTAGCATTATAAGTCCTGAAATAAAAACTGGCGAAAAAAGTGTGTGTGTGGGTGGGGGGGGGGGGGGGGGGGGGGGGGTAGCCCTCTAGCCCCACCCGGCTCCTACGGGTCTGAGCCTGTTCATCATCTTAAAAGGTCCTTAAGGAAAAAATGTAAATGGCTCTAATTTTAGCATACTATCATTAGTATTATAGGATGTAGATGCGTACATTATTATAAAAACGTGTATCATACGAAAT
The DNA here is from genome assembly GCF_016097555.1 of Gigantopelta aegis. NCBI lineage: Eukaryota > Metazoa > Mollusca > Gastropoda > Neomphalida > Peltospiridae > Gigantopelta > Gigantopelta aegis. The sequence continues at coordinate 27,986,593 of NC_054708.1, forward strand.
ATATGGAATGAAAAATGAGGTGATAATAATAATAAACATTTTAATCAGGGGGAGAAGTACTCCCACCCTGGGCGTAAAGACTTGAACACACGTGGAGGGTTAGATATATATGCGTAGCCAAATTTGTTTAGCAATTTGGTAAATGTGCATAAATAAAAGAAAAATCGTGACTTACAAAATAAAATCAGACCCTGGATTGACAGTGGTACAACGTCGCCTCGTATACTGAACGTAACCGATGTGGTGGTAGTAACGTCATGGTGTGGGCAGGATTCGAGGAATTCAAGACATCGGACAAAACATCATTTTCATCATTCATGGGAATCTGAATGCTCAGCATTATAGTGACGAAATCACCACACCAGTTGTCATTCCGTTCAAGTAGCAGCATATAGGCGTTTCGTTTCAACGGGATAATGCACGCCAGAATTCAGCCAGACTAACGAGTGGACTTCTTCAGAGTAATAATATTGAGGCACTAAACCGACTTGTTCCCTGTGGTGCAGGTATGGGATTTGTTGGGTCGTAGGGTTCGAGAGAACCACGCGTATGTTCACAACCTTAAACATGTTTCAACTCGCGAATGGATCTCCATCATTATTCCAGAGATCACGGTCTCATCAGAAGCATGAGCCGACATTATGCCCAATGTGCTCAGACACGTTACCAACAATATTCAGATTTTCGTTTTCGACATTTTTTTTAAAATAATTAAATCAGGCCATTGAATATTGACCAGGCTGAAGCCCGAGAGGCCTTACCGATTTCTACGAACTGAAGGTTAAACAAAACAACGAAAACGCATTATGATATAAAATATTTTATATTCTCCCCATTTATTGATAAAAAGTAAAAGTACATAACATAATAGTTTAAAGTACTAAAGTAAAGAATACATACACCTAGTGCGATCCCATATAACCAGGTCATGCTCACACCTATACGCAAGACATTCGAACTGCTACAGGCTTAAGTGACTAAAACTCCGATCAGTTATCTCCCCATCACAAAGTATTTCATAATTACAAAGTGTGCCGGTTACAAAAACAAAATGTCGATTCAAGACACCTTTATGAGATTTAAAAGAAAAATACACACACGACATATACCACATTTTAATGGAGTTTTGGTCAAGCAAATATAAAAACATAGGCATCGGAAGATGTCGGCAACTGGAAGGTTAAAGTTTATTTTGTTTAATGACACCACTAGAGCACATTTGATTTAATCATCGGCTACTGGATATCAAACATTTGGTAATTCTGACATATAGTCTTAAAGAGGAAACCCTCTAATTTCGTTTCATTAGTAGCAATGGATCTTTTATATGCATGCACCATCACACATTAAGTCACCGTTCAACTTATTGAAGGGGTTGGGGGCGGACAATGAGTAATCTTCACAGACGTATGTAAAAAAAAAAGAGGTTTTACTTTATTTTCTATAATGATATTACATACATTGTGTATTATTCATAACTCAACATGAAACATGTAAATGTACTTGTACAAGTCGTATGCGTGGTTGGTATTTTCATGATATTCAGTTAAAAGGCAATACATGCCAAGTGTAGTTTATTTAGTATGTGGGGGTTTTGGTTGGGGTTTTTGACGAAGTTATAATTTATTTTTTTCATAAGTTTACTTCATACATTCCACTATATTGTGTGAAATTGATCAAAATATGACTGACCAAGATAGCTGTTGTATATATTTCACCAAAATTACTTAATAAAAACCAATAAGCATGAACACTCCATTGCAGACTGTCCTGTAGTTCTCGCTGAACTAAAGCATTATAATCTCCTGCTTTAAAAAACACGTATCTAAACACCATGGGTGTTCTTGACCATTTTATATTCTAGTATGATAGTGGCTTGATGTAATCTTTTGGTCTATTTAATTGTGATGGTGATTTGTAGTTGAAAATACATCAATTGATGACAAACATAACCATTTCTTAGTCTCCAGATAACATAAAACAGTAAAAGTTTGTTTTGTTTAAAGATGCTACTAGAGAACATGGATTTATTAATCATTGGCTATTGGATTTTAAACATTTGGTATTTAAAACGGTCTTAGAGGAAACCCACTACATTTTTCGATTAGCAGCAAGGGATCTTTTAAATGCACTTTCCCACCGACATGACAGCACATACCATGACCCAGATAAAACATACTCTGATATAAATTTCACATGGCTAGAAGTGAAAAGATTACAATTTCAAGCAAGAAACTCAAAGTATTAGAAATATCATTCAATGTTTTTAGAAATATCATTCAATGTGCTTAAAGGACTAAGTGAAAAGATTACTATTTCAAGCAAGAAACTCGTGTTAGAAATATTCAATGTTCTTAGAAGACTATGTACCTTTATAGATGTATCTGTTCTGGATTTGGATTTAGGGTGATGACCCAGCACAAGCCTCCACTTCTAAGAAGCCACAATATCAACACACGTATTAAGGTTACACACCACCATTAATTACTCTATACAGTTCAATACAATTTCTCTGTCTGAATATATTTTGTGAAAAATACAACTCTATCTAGAGGGTCATGTGACTACTAACTTTATGGAGTGATCTCAAATGATAAGTACCCTGTAAACAAAATCAACATAGGTTGACCACAAAATTGTTCAGTTAACAGCCCTCATGCTTGAGCACCGCCTCGTGTTTCTGTTATACAAGTGGCACTATACCATTTGCACAGTTGTTATCAGTTAGTACTACATATAACAAGTTACTTCAAACCAGTGGGTTATTTAAATACTAGAGGTCAACCTATGTGTAATCATCAAACAAACATTTCAAAAAGTATATAAGAATTTTGTACTATTTTTTTTTATGAGGAACTATTTCCTAAACCAGACTATATGAAGCTGCTACCAAAAGTAACAACATGATAAATGGTGGTGTGTTGTCGTAACAGAGGTTAGAACATAACAGTTAACCTGACTGGCATCTTTCACACTAGATATACTAGCATGTAATTATTAAACTCCAGTTTAAAAATCACACATTAAAGGCTATCATTAATTAACATATCAGTCTCCAACATCATGCAGCTTCATGGAGAGTTCTCCTGGATTGCAAAAACATCCAATAGTAGTGCAAACCTTATTACGCAACAAGGGAAATAACTACATGGACTCATTGCTAATACTTTGCTAACATGATTTATTGTCCCTACATAAATAATACTATTTAGTAGCTGATAGCAAATAATTAAACATTAACAATTAATCATAATATAAAATAGACCATATTGTGATTTAACAAAAAAGAAGATTGAATGTCACCAATCTAATTAAAATTAGTTCCACTATTACATGTGGATCTAACAGCAGCCAGTTGGAGCTCATGTCCACCAATCAAAACCTTACTTGCAGAATCATGCCAGTGATTTAAAAATAATTTGAAAACATTCCGAATTATTCTGAGGGTATACAATATGTTTCATATGAATTACGAATGCCTTATTTAGACCAGTAGAACTAATTTTAATCAGATTGCTAACAGCACTGCGTAGTCTCCAATGTTCAGGTAACATTTCGTCTGTAAATAATAATTTAAATATTGACCAATCACACTTCGCCTTTTATAACATTATTTGGGAGCATACAAATTCTAAAAATATCGGGAGAGTCTATTTTAGTGGCCGTGGTACAGCGAACCATACCAATACATACGGGATGGGTTATCAGTCTTCAATTTTACATTAAAAATTATTTATTTATTTATAAAAATACCTAAACTAAATCAGTCTTCAGTTTTACATTACAATTTATTTATTTTATAAAATAAAACATGTTTAAGGCATTCGTAATTCACATGAAACATGTCGTATACCCTCAGGATAATTCGGAATTTTTTCAAATTATTTTTAAATCACTGGCATGATTCTACAAGTAAGGTTTGATTGGTGGACATGAGCTCCAGTTTTACCGGAATTCTTTTTCAGATACTGAATTGTTTTTTTGTTTGTTTTTTTTGAGTGGAGTAACACTTTAAATTACTGAATGAGATGCAACTGCAACACCTCCACTTTAAAAGACTAGTGTTCATGCTCTTGCAGATTCTACTAGAAAATTTAGAACAATATTATTAAATGTATTAACGGCATAATGAAAACAAAAAACAAACAACATTTAAATCATTCACATCATAATTATAATGGATATGGAAATAAATATCCTTACGACTACAATAAACAAGATTTGGGGTTTTTTTTAAACATTATAAAAAGTACATACAATTATGGATCTGTACATCAATTATAATTATGAATACAACACTTTTAATTACTGACATAAAAATACAATTTGTTTAGTAAAATAAGTATTAATTGAATGTACAATAAAACAAACCTTTTAATCTAAGAAATAAAATTATAGCTGAGATATTAAAAAAATGGTGGTCAAATGAAATGATTTTCTTAATAAATCACCCTTAAGATGCAGAAACTATAACCAAAAAATAAAATAAAAATTATAGTTGATTTCTTAACTTATCTCATTATGCAGACAAATTAGAAACAAAAACAGGTCACAAATACGTCTTTCAAGAATCTTACCACCTTTCTATTCTATCTGATCCGAAAACTTTATCTCTTTTTAATTTCTTTCTTCAGACTATAAACTATAAATATAAACAAATATTTTTAAAAATTACAGAATCATAATAGTCATACAGCACTGGTTTATCACATAACAAAAGTTAAAAAGTTAAATGATGAACAAACAGTTTGGTTGTAATATATTATGTAAAAAAACGTAACTAACTCATAGTATAGATATAATAAAACTTTCATTAATAACAACATGCAAACATCAACATAACCATCTCCGTATGAAAACTAGACTACTGTCAACACACCATTATTGATATTATTTCAGCCGTGTACAGTATTTCTAACGGCAGTGTTGAAACAAAACAAAACGTTGGACGTTTTTGCCATATAAAATTCTAAGAATATTATGTTAAAACTTGGGTTTCTGTGTTACTATAATATTCTGGAAATCACACTGTACTAAAAATCACATACATGTTCATACCAAGATGGTTAAGATTAAAAACAAAACAATAAATGGAATGAGTAACTATATTTAAAATATATTCTTTCATTAAAAATGTAAGTCAACAATGCAACTCACAATGGCATGCAGTCAGTGGCAGGTCTAAATGGACACAAATTTGGGTAGCAAGACATTTATCACCAAGACAAGATTCCTTTGATCTTTGAAATATATTTATGAGCATTTTTCCCTATAACCTGAAGACTTGTGGATATTTAATATGCTTTTAACTGTATGAAACAATGATGAGATTAGGCCAGTAAAAATATATGATACATGTATGTGAGCTTTTTTTTTCTTTTCTTTTCTTTGTTTAAGGGGATGTTTGAGGATCCATTGGGATCCACCACTGACAATAAATAAAGATATACATGTATTATACATCATTATAAAAATAATAACAACCTTAGTCATATATTCATTCAAAGTTCAAAACCAACAAAAACAAGCAATACAAGAGAAATGTATTATAATGACTATTTTATAAGATTAATAATAAATAATTTTCTTCCACTAACAATCATTGATATCCGATTGGTATAAAAATCTCCATAAAATCACTCTCCATTTATTTCACATGGTTTACAAAAAAAGATGTTACTCACAGGCCGTTCTCAATGGTGTAATGGCTGGCCACCAGCCTTTGGCAGCCAGTACTACTTTGATATAAAAAGCGTGTTTTAATGGTTCAAAGGGGAGAGACATGTATAAGGCCACAACAGAAACTTATCGCATTAACCATTAACGCCTGACCATTAACCTACATGTATGCTGGACAAACAGCCCACTTAAGCCTTAATTAAGCCAATATAAGAAAAAAAATAAACTAAAAGACAAACCAACAAACAGACAAAAACGAAGAAGAAAAAGTGCTATGTTTAAGCAAACGTGACAAACACTAATAGCCAATTTCTAGAATTCATTACACAAATGAAAAACAAAAATAGTTTTAAAGATCTGGACAACACTAATTAAAATACATTTTTATCACAAACACCAACACTTTGTGATTTAAAATAAAGTAATAAAACTGGACTGAACAACTCTAGCCTACCATAAACAGATATTGAAAACAACTGTTACCAAATTACTCAGCCTAAGTTAGTAAATACATGTTTGTTAGTGAAATACCATAAACAGCATAATAACACAACCATCACAATCCCAAACTTAATTACAATATATTGCACCTATTTCTAAAATCATAAATAATTGTGTTAACATCATCTGAACAAAAATAATGTTTTCAAGTTTACATTTGAAATCATGGATAATCAATCTTCCTATTGTGCATATTATTCTAACTTGGGACTATTTGTACACTACATATTGTCATTTGTACACTGTATATTGCTGAGGTAAATTCAGAAAATGCAATAGGATATATATATCAACACAATCAGTTTACAGGTGTTACAGCAGCCTTTAACTTACGGAAACAAACAATCGGTTACACAGACATAATCATCTTAGACTAGCACTTTTATTTTCAACACACTATCTAATATTAAAAAATAACACAGGCTTCCATGACCCGTTTTCAAATCAAATATAATGTCAAAATTAAGTGTAGAAAGTATTGTTAGCTTGGTGGTTTTGTCTGGGGTTTTTTTTTTTTTAAGTTGATGCACACAATGTATGGACTGCTTCAGTGTTTATCTGTCTCAAGTCAAATCCGATTTAATTTGTGTTTCCATATAAAAATCACATGTTATAATTAATTTAATTCTGCTTTCTTCTCATCTGAAGATCTGACCACAGCTAATGCCATTATGTGATCAGGTGACCTTTCGTTCACCCAGTCAAAATGCTGGCGATATAAATCTGCAAGTATTGCAAATGACTGCTCCGAGACAAAAGGTCATCTCAAAACAAAATTTGTTAGCTAATATTAGATGTTATCTAAGTGAGATATAAAGTGAAGTGAAATGTAAGATGAAATTTCAGTCAAATTATTTGGGACAAAGCATAAAACACTGCTTTTCAAAACTGATTCTAAACAATGTTCTTGAACACAATGTATAATATAAGGATGTTAATTCCTTTTCATATTCCCAGTATTTTAAAAATAAATCAACAAATTGTTCTTTACTGAGGCAGATCATTCAGTTAAATAATTTCACCTTATATATTATATTGCATTGCAAATACATGTCTATAACAGTTACTATAACTCCAATTCTCAAAATATTTTCACAATAAATGTTTCCTGTACTAATGCGGGGGGTGGGTGGGTGTCAATATTGCACTACACTTCTGTACAATGATAAAATGAAAATGGATTACAGAAACATTAACACAACTACAAATAACAAAATCAATTACAATAATTGTAACTATTTGGGTAATGTTTGATGATGCAATCATCTTTATGTAAATACTATATTACATCATATAATTATTTAAAATGTATCTCATGTATACATGTACACATGAAAACACATGTTCATCAACTTTCAAGGAAAACTAAATATAGTTTGGTACTTTCCTCAAAAATAATATTGTCGATGGATTATGAATATTGCGACAAGATGATTAGCTTTCGTTATGTCTTGGTATGACTAGACAAACTTCCCACTAACATACCATGTCATGTAAAATAATGTATTGCATATACAGGCACAGCAGCACAAGTCAGACACTGAACGAGCGTGAAATGATGTAATAATAACACTGGTGTCAAAATCACCTACAAACGAAATAAAATCAGGTACTAAGTGGCTGTTCTAGGCCTCGTTCCACGAAGTGATCTTAGCACTATCACCGTCAATACCTACCATCGCTACCTTAATTTTTTTCTACGATCGCCAGCCCGTTCCACGACACAGCATACATGTAGCTTACTATTGTCGTTAATTACTGTGAAAACTTACAATAGGTACGAGGCAGCTGTAAGCCACTAACTTGGATGTCATATGACATTTACGTGATGATTTTCTAAGAAGGATAGTAACTCATATTGTAAAAATAGATGTAATACATACCAAATACCTTTTATGAAACTCTGCGTTCCATGAAAAACGTTCTAGGCCATATGAATTCCACACGAAAATACGGGAGATAACTCTGTCTTCTGCATTCGTCAATTTTCACTTAGCACACAATTGACAAAGTTACTTCATGGATGGCCAATACCAATAAATACATCCAAGAAGTTCCGAAAAGTCGGTAACCAGTTTATTAATTATTGAACTAATTCACACTTCTTTGCAACGATTACGAATATACCTGTATATTAATCATTAAAGGGGTACTTACGACTACCGTAAGGCTGCTTTGTGGAACGACTGTAGAGTTTACGGTGCCAGTTATAAAACTCACCTTAAGTCACTGCAATTAACCTTAGCTACAATTCTTTCGTGGAATGGGGCCCTGGGTCCATATTTTCAAAGCTATTTTAGCACTACAACATCAAAAACCTTCAAAGGCTATGGCATATGTCATAGTGATGGGACACTAAGATAGCCTTGAAAATCTGTAGCCTGGTATAAAAATAAATATTAGGGTTTCTAAGTGTATGATGGCAGTATTACAGAAGCATTAATTTAACAATGATAATACCATTTAAAGGTTCTGCATAGAATGTTTTTTTTTATGGGTTTTTTTTTTTTTTTAATTATTATTGTTTGTGTGAAGTCCATCAATTGAAGTACATGTAAGTTTGCATAGACAGATGTAAGTGTTCATCCATTAAATTAAATACATCTGATTAGTTTTGCTTCCATTCATTGTACATGAAATGAAATTACATTTTAATGAATTTGATAAAAACATAATGATGTATACACTATAATGCATTCTGACAGCATCTCTTTTCACTTCATGTAAACATTTCAAACAATGACCATTGTAGAGATAAATGCAAAAGATTTTTAAAAAATTATATCTTGCCTTCCAACTTTAGCAAGGCGAGACAAAAACACACAATGTTTTAACACATAAAATCATACCTGTAACAGTATCTAATTTAAATGGAGATTAAATCGACTATTTAGCCATATTCATCTTCTACATCAACAAGTGTATGATTTAGCCATATTCATCTTCTACATGTACATCAACAAGTGTATGATTTAGCCATATTCATCTTCTACATCAACAAGTGTATGATTTAGCCATATTCATCTTCTACATCAACAAGTGTATGATTTAGCCATATTCATCTTCTACATCAACAAGTATGATTTAGCCATATTCATCTTCTACATCAACAAGTGTATGATTTAGCCATATTTAAACTAGACAAAAAGTTTGTTTTGTTTAACAATACCACTAGAGCACATTGATATATTAATCATCGGCTAGTGGATTTCAAACATTTGGTAATTCTGACTCGTAGTCAATAGAGGAAACCCGCTACATTTTCTTAATGCAGCAAGAGCTATTTTATATGCACTTTTCCAGAGACAGAAAACCCCACACCACAGCCGTTGCCAGTTGTGGTGCACTGGTTGGAACGAGAAAAAACCCAATCAGTTGAACGGTTCCACTGAGGTGGTTCAATCCTGCGACACAAGCACCTGAAGCGAGCACTCAACTGACTGAGCTAAATCCCACCCCCATACTGGACAAAGAACACTTAGGGAAATATACGGTTTATCAGACCTCACCGCTTAAGTGGCGCCATCTCTCGCTCTCACTCTCCTCCGACTGGTCTAAGGAGCCATTTTTAGCTCCTCATAACAAATGAATTTACCTCCCACCAAAAATAAAAAAAATAAAAAAAAATAAAAGAAAGTGCTACAAAAGAATTAAATATCAATGCTCAGTATGGGAATAGCTTAAAATAAAAAATAAATGGCTCCCCATAAAGTAAGTTACCCCGTCTTGGACACATCCACCAGGAAATTCAGAGAATGTGCCAAAGATACATTTGTTTTTTGTTCGGGTAGGTCACCTGTCGTGGACGTTTCGTCGGTGAGGACATGCAGGCAGTGAGGTCTGTAATTTATAGTGGTATGTTTAGTAAAATAAAAATACATTCTGAGTGGGACGTTTTATGCAGAATGATGAAGCCTTTTTTTTTTTTAGATCAACAGTACTAAACAACAAATTAATACAAAAAAAAACATGTAGACACTTTTAACAGCATGTGGGTATAACAGTGTTCAGATTGTGTCTAAATACGTACTTACTAAATCCTGAATATCATGTGAGCTATAAGAAGTAACAATGGTTTTTTTAGTCACACATTTATACAAATACACAAAAAAACAGTTAAAGCACAATATAGCATCTGAACATCATATTGCATTTGATGATTATGGTTTCAAAAGAGCACAACTGCATGCAATGACCTTATTGCATACACAAATGTACATGTACGTACAAGCTGCAGTTAGAAATGCATACAGCAGCAGATATATGTAAAACCTTCAATATGAAAAACAGTTACACCATCACAAAGCAGCAGTGTTTACAAGACATATATATATTCGTGATCACAGTTAATGCACTCTGTGGCTCTCTGGGTTTGAGGATTCTATCAACATTCTTCGGACTTCTCGCTGGTGTGGCTCGAAGAATCGTCGTCGGGGCTATCGTCGCCCTCGTCGTGGTGATGCGTCACTTTCTGTGGAAGGTCGGCACGAAGGTGCGGGACTTGTTTTTTGCTCGGTGAGGTCACCTGTCGTGGACGTTTTGTCGGCGAGGACATGCAGGCAACCTCTTCGTAACTTCGGGCTCTCGTGAAGCTCGGAGCAATTCCAGTCTCTCCTGAACCAGTCTGGTGCTTCACTGTCGATTCATGCGGCATCTGAGGAGGAAACACATATACACTACACTGTTATCCCAGTCATCTGTTACAAATCAAATACCTCCTATATAGTACAAAGCCTATTTTTTTGTCATCTGTGTGTTACAATACCTAGCAGGGTTAGCAGGGTTAGAACGTAACAATGGCACCATGGTCCATTGCCATTGTTGTAATATAAATTGCCGTAGGTCAAAGTCATATAAGGGAGCCATCTTGTGCACTTATTTGAGTATGGCAGTATGGCATCAAGCTAACAGCAGCTTGGAATGGAATTAGGTTCTCAGTGAGACAGAGACACACAGCATTAAACATCTATGTTTATCTGTATTAGGTTCTCAGTGATACAGAGACACACAGCATTAAACATCTATATTTATCTGTATTAGTATCTTAGTGATACAGCATTAAACATCTATATTTATCTGTATTAGCTTCTCAGTGATACAGACACACAACATTAAACATCTATATTTATCTGTATTAGTTTCTCAGTGATACAGATGCACAGCATTAAACATCTTTATTTATCTGTATTAGTTTTTCAGTGATACAGACACACAACATTAAACATCTTTATTTATCTGTATTAGTTTCTCAGTGATACAGACACACAACATTAAACATCTATATTTATCTGTATTAGTTTCTCAGTGATACAGACGCACAGCATTAAACATCTTTATTTATCTGTATTAGTTTCTCAGTGATGCAGACACACAACATTAAACATCTTTATTTATCTGTATTAGTTTCTCAGTGATGCAGACGCACAACATTAAACATCTATATTTATCTGTATTAGTTTCTCAGTGATACAGATGCACAACATTAAACATCTTTATTTATCTGTATTAGTTTCTCAGTGATACAGATGCACAGCATTAAACATCTTTATTTATCTGTATTAGTTTCTCAGTGATACAGACACAGTGTTAAACATCTAATTTTATCTGTATTAGTTTCTCAGTGATAAAGATGCACAGCATTAAACATCTATATTTATCTGTATTAGTATCTTAGTGATACAGCATTAAACATCTATATTTATCTGTATTAGCTTCTCAGTGATACAGACACACAACATTAAACATCTATATTTATCTGTATTAGTTTCTCAGTGATACAGATGCACAGCATTAAACATCTTTATTTATCTGTATTAGTTTTTCAGTGATACAGACACACAACATTAAACATCTTTATTTATCTGTATTAGTTTCTCAGTGATACAGACACACAACATTAAACATCTATATTTATCTGTATTAGTTTCTCAGTGATACAGACGCACAGCATTAAACATCTTTATTTATCTGTATTAGTTTCTCAGTGATGCAGACACACAACATTAAACATCTTTATTTATCTGTATTAGTTTCTCAGTGATGCAGACGCACAACATTAAACATCTATATTTATCTGTATTAGTTTCTCAGTGATACAGATGCACAACATTAAACATCTTTATTTATCTGTATTAGTTTCTCAGTGATACAGATGCACAGCATTAAACATCTTTATTTATCTGTATTAGTTTCTCAGTGATACAGACACAGTGTTAAACATCTAATTTTATCTGTATTAGTTTCTCAGTGATAAAGATGCACAGCATTAAACATCTATATTTATCTGTATTAGTTTCTCAGTGAGACAGACACACACAGCATTAAACATCTTTATTTATCTGTATTAGTTTCTCATTGATACAGACACACAGTGTTAAACATCTAATTTTATCTGTATTAGTTTCTCAGTGATACAGACACGCACAGCATTAAACATCTAATTTTATCTGTATTAGTTTCTCAGTGATACAGACACACACAGCATTAAACATCTATATTTATCTGTATTAGTTTCTCAGTGATACAGACACACGGCATCAAACATCTAATTTTATCTGTATTAGTTTCTCAGTGATACAGACACACAGCATTAAACATCTATATTTATCTGTATTAGTTTCTCATTGATACAGACACACAGTGTTAAACATCTAATTTTATCTGTATTAGTTTCTCAGTGATACAGACACGCACAGCATTAAACATCTAATTTTATCTGTATTAGTTTCTCAGTGATACAGACACATACAGCATTAAACATCTATATTTATCTGTATTAGTTTCTCAGTGATACAGACACACAGCATCAAACATCTAATTTTATCTGTATTAGTTTCTCAGTGATACAAACACACAGCATTAAACATCTATATTTATCTGCATTAGTTTCTCAGTGATACAGACACACGATATTAAACATCTATATTTATTTGTATTGGTTTCTCAGTGATAGAGAGACACACAGCATTAAACATCTACATGTATATTTATCTGTATTAGTTTCTCAGTGATATAGACACACACAGCATTAAACATCTATGTTTATCTGTATTAGTTTCTCAGTGATACAGACACACACAGCATTAAACATCTATATTTATCTGTATTAGTTTCTCAGTGACACAGACACACACGACATTAAACATCTATATTTATCTGTATTAGCTTCTCAGTGAGTCAGACACACACAGCATTAAACATCTACATTTATCTGTATTAGTTTCTCAGTGATACAGACACACACAGCATTAAACATCTATATTTATCTGTATTAGTTTCTCAGTATTAAACATCTATATTTATCTGTTAGTTTCTCAGTGAGACAGAGACACACAGCATCTATATTTATCTGTATTAGTTTCTCAGTGACACAGAGACACACAGCATTAAACAAGTATTAGTTTCTCAGCGATACAGAAAGAAAGAAAGAAATGTTTTATTTAACAACGCACTCAACACATTATTTTACGATTATATGGCGTCAGACATATGGTTAAGGACCACACAGATTTTGAGAGGAAACCCGATGTTGCCACTACATGGGCTACTCTTCCGATTAGCAGCAAGGGATCTTTTATTTGCGCTTCCCACAGGCAGGATAGCACAAACCATGGCCTTTGTAAAACCAGTTATGGATCACTGGTCGGTGCTAGTGGTTTACACCTACCCATTGAGCCTTACGGAGCACTCACTCAGGGTTTGGAGTCGGTATCTGGATTAAAAATCCCATGCCTCGACTGGGATCCGAACCCAGTACCTACCAGCTTGTACACCGATGGCCTACCACGACGCCACCGAGGCCGGTCAGTGATACAGAGTCACACAGCATTAAACATCTATATTTATCTGTATTATTTTCTCAGTGATGCAGACACACACAGAATTAAACATCTAATTTTATCTGTACTAGTTTCTCAGTGATACAGACACACACAGCATTAAACATCTATATTTATCTGTATTAGTTTCTCAGTGATGAGTAAGACACACACAGCATTAAACATCTACATTTATCTGTATTAGTTTCTCAGTGAGACAGAGACACACAGCATTAAACATCTATATTTATCTGTGTTAGTTTCTCAGTGAGACAAAGACACACAGCATCTATATTTATCTGTATTAGTTTCTCAGTGAGACAGACACACACAGCATTAAACATCTATGTTTATCTGTATTAGTTTATCAGTGACACAGAGACACACAGCATCAAACATCTATGTTTATCTGTATTAGTTTCTCAGTGACACAGAGACACACAGCATTAAACATCTATATTTCTCTGTATTAGTTTCTCAGTGACACAGAGACACACAGCATTAAAAAAGTATTAGTTTCTCAGTGATACAGTCACACAGCATTAAACATCAATATTTATCTGTATTAGTTTCTCAGTGATACAGACACACACAGCATTAAACATCTACATTTATCTGTATTAGTTTCTCAGTGAGACAGACACACACAGCATTAAACATCTATATTTATATGTATTAGTTTCTCAGTGATACAGTCACACAGCATTAAACATCAATATTTATCTGTATTAGTTTCTCAGTGATACAGACACACACAGCATTAAACATCTACATTTATCTGTATTAGTTTCTCAATGAGACAGACACACACAGCATTAAACATCTATATTTATATGTATTAGTTTCTCAGTGATACAGACACACAACATTCAACATCTACATTTGTCTATCGATCTTAAATCTTGTGTTATCTTACCAACATCGGTGGAGCTCTGTACATATAGCAGAATGGGTAGTGGAGTAAATTCAGAAATGTTGACGAGTAAACATCGGCATAACGCTGTACTTGAGAGGCAAAGAACGTCTGACGTGAGCCTAGATGACACAAATACAAACATTTCAGCTACAGATCACTTCACTGGGAATGTAATTAACCGTGAACTAAAACATAATTTTCATAGTGTAACTAATTATTACAGTTCCACTCAACCCATGACTGTTCTCCTCAACATACCCACACACGGAAGATGCCAGCAAATGGACAGGCTATAAAACATTAATTCACCTCCAAACAAAGTTTGTTTTGTTTAACGACACCACTGGAGCACATCGATTAATTGATCATCGGCTATTGGATGTCAAACATATGGTTATTCTAAATCTAGTCATCAGAGGAAACCCACTACATTTTTCTTAATGCAGCAAGGAATCTTTTATATGCACTTTCCCACAGACAGGAAAGCACATACCAGCCTTTGTCCAGTTGTGGTGTACTGGTTGGAACAAGAAAACCCCCAATCAGGTGGTTTAAGCCTGCAATACAAGCACCTCACACGAGCAATCAACGAGCTGAGCTAACTACCACCCACCTTCGAACAAGGAGAGCTTAATGCACAATCTTCTTAGATGGGGGCCAGTGACCCCTTGCCCCACACTCTCACAATGTTAAGTCATACAAAAAGTGGAAAGAAAACAGTCAATATATAATCACAGAGTGGTTGTGTATTATAGAACACATATGTGCAAACCATAAAGAAAATAATGTTTTTTAAGGACAGTAAAAGACTCCATCATCCTTAGTACATTAAGATGATAACTTCCATTAACTATCGAAGTTCACAGACATATGGTATCTTAAAAGTATGTTACATGATATTCACAGAACTTGTTTAACTTTCAATGTCTTGAATTATAATAAAAAATTAAACTTACCACTTCTAAATAAGCTTCCCAATATTCCATACGACATGTCAAGTTTATGGACGACATCCTAAAAAATTAAAACTAGGTGTGAAATTTACATATCTACAAAAAAAATTCCTGGCAGTAAACAAGTTACATTAGATAAAATAGAAGAAAAAAACTAAATCGTTAAAATAAATCATTCAGTGAAGATACATGAATGCAAGTGATTATTGTGAAAAATATTATTACTTTTTTAGTGCAATGATTACTTAATGCATTACATTTTTCACCAAGAATTAAAAAGAAGAAAATCACATAATGTGTTCCGTATTGTTTAAGTCACAAAAATAACTGAAAACGTGCATTCTACAAGTGAAACAAACAGTCCACAAGTTGTTCAGATTAAGCTCATGTAAAATTCACACTTCATCATTTGGTGTTCCAAACAGAACATGAACAAATTCAGTACACAATCAGCAAACATACTAATGTTAAATATTTAAAAAAAGTATCAACTTATTTTGTATGAATAATTCGGCATAAAAATGAAGTAAACTTATTAAAAAATAACTCAGCATTTCTCCTAAGGAAGGCAGAATGACAGCTTTCAGAAAAACTATTGGATTAATGTTTTTACAAAAACCACATCGAGAAGGTACAAATTCATAACTTTAACTCACTTTTTCACATAAAATAATCATATGTGAATTGCTAAATATTATTTTCGTGAATTGCTAAATATGTTATGATATTTTAGATCAGTTAATATTGATTAAAATTAGGAACAATCAATAAAGGTGTGTTTAATTATACACATTTGTGACCTGATGTCCAGTATTCCCAATACCCAGTAACTGTTTTTCTGACCAGATTTTTTATTTGGAAACAAACTACGATTCATAACCCAATATTTTGCGATTTTTCGTTGTTGGTAAAAGGGTCAAATTTATTATCAAATTAGATGTCACAATCAGCTAGCACTTCCTCAAAATGAATGTGACGTTTTGCCATTATTGTCATGCGAAAATACTTGCTCAAAACAACCTTTTCAACTCAAAATTTCTAGGTATTTCTCACGCAAAAACAAAACATTAAAACGGCCATTATCAAGATAGTCTCAATCAGTGTTGTTCTCTTATAATTATTTTGGTCAGTGCTGGGTGCAAAACGGTAGGAAATATGAATGAGTGAATGTACAGTATAATGTATACAGTGTGTCAGCTTGTATGGGTGAGATATCTCACCTGCAGTAGTCAGAAGGTTAAATAATAAACTCACCCTGAGAGACTGCTGTATTTTTGTGATGTCTGGTTTTTCATCTGTACTGCTGTCTAGGTTTCTGTGCAAATTTCAGACAAAATGACAAATTATGAATAAATGATTACACAAACGTGCTAAAAAACTTTAAATTAAAGATAAAAAAAAACATTATATAGATTTTGCAAATTAATTTTATGTTTGGAAGAGAAAAACAACCAAGGTTTAATATTCTGTTCAATTCTCATAGACAAGTCATATTTTATACAACAAAAAAACACTGGTCAGAGTTTATATTACTAACACAAATATTTTTCTTTATCTGGATTATTATATGGCCCATTTTCCAGTAAAGTTGTTATGCAGTTTTAACAAAATGTTGTTGTCTTTTTACTGTCAATACAGAAACACTTTAAAACCCCCCACAAAAAATACCATAATAAACTTAATATAATTTAAGATTTAAAGAAAAAAGAATTAATTATTTTCCTGCTAATAATTCTCTCCAAATTACTCAAGTACAAGCTTATCAATTGGCAGTAAAACATTCTCTCCAAATTACTCAAGTACAAGCTTATCAATTGGCAGTAAAACATTCTCTCCAAATTACTCAAGTACAAGCTTATTATTTGGCAGTAAAACATTCTCTCCAAATTACTCAAGTACAAGCTTATCAATTGGCAGTAAAACATTCTCTCCAAATTACTCAAGTACAAGCTTATCAATTGGCAGTAAAACATTCCATAGACTTACAAGTCTATGAAGCTTATGAGAAAATAAAAATAAAAAGGGTAAAACTTTGATCCTTTTCCTTTATTTTATGAATACTTAACCATACAGTGCACTTGGTGAGAGGTCAGGTTGGAGTGTGTGGTTAGTTTAATGTAAACTATATGTGGGACAGACAGACAGACAGACGGAGATGAAACCTATAATCTCCTCCAGTTGGACTGGTGGGGGACTAATAAATGTGCCTACTTACTTGTAGATGGCCGCCAGTACTCTCTCCAGGTTTTCTATCTGATTGTACAGCTGACTTCTGTCCGTCCACACGATGAGCTCCTCGGACAGTTCAGGTATGACAAGGAATGTACGCCATCCCCTCTTCTTCTTTGACTTCAGGATGTCACCAAATATGTGGTCACCAACATAGAGGACATCTTTACCTTTGGCGCCAATCAGATGTGCAAGAACATCACTGGATCCTTAATAACCCAAACAACAGGTCTTTATTATAAAGCACTGGCACCAATAATTTACCAAAAGTAATATTCCACATGATAAAGCTATACACAAAATTTCAGGTCAATATCTCAAACCTTCTGAAAAACCTCGACACTTTATTTATTAAAACACTTTCACAATGTCACACACAAAAACATATTTACTTACATTTTAGCTAAAACCAACTCTTAAGACTTGGTAATGGTCACATTTCATCAAGGTTTGATCACTAGATTTTTTTGTTGTTAACATATAAGATGATTTTTATACATATATAATAACTATACATGTGGCTACAGTTCAACAAGTATAGATAAAAGTATATTACAAGTGCTTCATCTAAGTGTGATCATTAGACCTTACAATTTTTCTAAATATATAAGATCTGTTTGGTTCACATACAGCTTCAACAGAATCAGTATATATACCTCCTGAATATACATGTCCTTGTAGTAATTCACCCTGGTGATCACCCAGCTTCAAAGATCCAGTTTCCTGCAATGAACGTTTTTCAGATTACATAATATATTCATTAAAAATAGTTTACACTGGGGGATTTTTCATTCCAGTACCAATTCTAAGCCAGAGCTTGTGCCCAGCTATAGGCTCAAAAAGGGAATTAATAAAAAGCCAAATACTCCAAGTTTTACCTAGTGCACAGGTGCAATTATGATTGTCTCTCCTGAATGTATGACTTTACATACTTTCAAACAATAAGACTGGAAAGTAATGTGGAGAATTCAATGTGTTAAAATTTTTATTTATAAATAAATGAAATAATCTTGGCATGAAAGACGTTGGTATATGCTATCCCGTCTGTGGGGAAATGCATAAAAAATATCCCTTGCTGCTAATGCAAAAATGTAGGTGGTTTCTTCTAAGACTGAGTTAACTTTTTTTTTTAAATGTGTGATATCGAATAGCTGATGATTAATAAATCAATGTGCTCTAGTGATGTCGTTAAACAAAACAAACTTTTAACCTTCATTTCCTACATAAATTATTTATAACACAGATTCAATTAGTAAAATATGGGGACTCTTAAGTGCCATTTCCCCCATGCTCTTGCATACATGAAAACCATGTTTCTATCACTGAAATGTAGTGTCAGCAGCCTGTAACCTCTATTATGTTCCTCACCCTGTCCACTTGTCTCAGTGTTGTGCCGTCTCCAAAGAACAGCGGCTTCTGAGCATCTACAACAATGTGGTCAAAGTAAGACGTCCAGTCCTTCTTCACACCATTCTGGAAAAAGTAGATAAACTAGTGTTATGTCTAAGCTAAACGTATAAATGTCCATTAAAGGTAGAGTCAACTCCAACAAGAGCCGTATGTGTTGGAAAGATGCATACCCGGACCACCAACACATACTGATACTTTAGCAAATGAAAAACGCGTAATTTTAGAGTTAATAAAAAAAACATTATTATTCCTGCTAACTGGGGGCAGCCATTTTGTTTCGTTTTTGTGATGTCCGGTGGGATAGCTTGGGGCGAAGTGACGTCAGCTCCTGACCATGTCCTGTATGTACAGTGTAAACAAAAGCAGTAATTTTTGACAAGGTGCTTCTCTTTAATCAACCTGACTTGTAAAACAGCATAAATGACGTAATAATATAATAAACAATTTAACTAAATATATTTCAAGTTGCATTAACGGAACAAAATGGGGTTATAGTATTATAGTATAGTAAGGAAAAATGTACACTATTAGGCCTATTGGCCTATTGATATGCTATGTTGGAGCAAAAACGACAACCCACGATATCCAAGTGATAATTTTCTTTTCTTTGGGACTACGTAATTGGTCAGTTCTGTGGTTTTAGATGGAAGAGTCTACTTAATAGTTTTACAGAACTATTTACAGTAATAAACCATGTCCATTACAATTTTAGGGGCGACAGTTAATATTCCACAATACCAGTATGTATTTTTGTGTCTAGACAGCGTCAATTAATTGGCTCGTCTGGTTACCAATCATATACACACCTGCCAATCAGGAATCACAGGAATCATACACCAATTAACTAAGAAAACACTCCGTGTATCATTTCAGTACGTAGGTTTATACATGGGCAAAACATTGTTAATTGTTTTGACTTGTTGTGTAGCCACTTTGACAATGGTATTTTATTTTGTATTGAAAAAGCGTATATATAGTGCTGGATATACTTATTGCTGGCTTACTGGGATGTGTATTATTACAGAACATTGCAATGTACGACTATTTATCATCCCGCAAAAACCAGGTAGATTGTGTTTTTCTAGTTCTAAGGCTCATTCCTGACGTTACGCATTACGTATTACGTAACCACCAGCTCGCCAGAGGGCGTACTAACTGAGATGGTACAAAATGGCTGCGCCCGTTATATATAATAACCGTCACATTTAACCGTTTTATTAATTAACTATATGATTATACGTGCTGATATTAAGCAATAATGTGTATTATATATCGTTGAATATGCATACCAGGCCAAATGCCTTAATTGTCCTCTCTTTTAATACATGGTGTACAGTTATGCAAAACTTTTAATTAAGCTGTATTTATGTGGAATAAAAAAAGTTTCTCCTACCATTTCATTTCAACTTATTTTCGTACTTATATCCAATTAAGGTTCAAGCACGCTGTCCTGGGCACACAGCTCAGCTATCCCCTACCATAAACTGGTCTGGTGTATGTTAAGTTTTTTTTAATTTAAAAAAAAATGTTTTATTGTGATGTAAAATTCATGTCATTCATTAATTAATGTACTTATATTATGAAAACAATATTTTAAAACAATTAATTAAAACGTGGTTGGATTTGTTAAGCATGCACAGAGATGGATGCTATTATGATAGGTTTCGTGGATCTTCATATTAACAGAATTAAATGAAAAGGTAAGCAGACAAATAACACTTATTTATATCAAAACAAATTTCCCACCTTTTTGATATCCTGTGTGATGCACATCCACAGATAAAATTATGATTAACATTTTATGTATCAAGGACTTATAGTCTGTGAGAAATAGTTGTATGTGAAAACTTAATATACATGTAGACCTCAACAAAATAGTTGACATCATCACAGTCACAGATTGACTGTTCCTATTTCTTCAAAGCAAGAAAAAAACTGTAAAACAGACCATGCTAAATGGTTTAAATCCACAAAACATTGTTTTGAAATGTTGTCTTATAACGATCTTAAAATCTAATATATAAACATTGTTTTATACATTTTCTCAATATAATATAATGAAAAACAAAATTATACCTGTGATGAATAGTCAACAAGATATGTCATGATTTTCTGAAAGCAAAAAAACAAATATATTAAAATAAAATACCTGAGGTAATTAATGACAACATTCATTGAAATTATAAAACATTAATTCCACATGTAGGCCTAACAAAACTTCAATTAAACAAGATTATGACAATTACTAAAATAAATGTCAAGATTTAACACCAATTTCACATAAAATTTCATTTCTTTTCAATACCTTATCTACATTGAAATTTAAAACTATGAGTAGTGTTGGGAATCAGTTGGAATTTCATCATCTATCGTAATCGGTTTGCACCAAACCATCAACTTTCAATAACATTGGTTAGAATTATACGAACATAAGGATTTCAATAATAAGCACTGTGCACCTATTGTCATGTTCACTGGGATATAGACCTTACAAATTGCTCATTTTACCTTTAATAACTATTTAACATCATTTTTCTTTTATGTACATGTAAAAACAAACACCAAAAACCAACATATTTATATCAAAGAAAGAAGTGTTTTATTTAACGACACACTCAACACATTTTATTTACGGTTATATGGCGTCAGATATATGGTTAAGGACCACACAGATGTTTTTTTTTTTTTCAGAGGAAACCCGCTGTCGCCACATAGGCTACTCTTTTATGACAGGCAGCAAGGGATCTTTTATTTGCGCTTCCCACAGGCAGCATAGCACAAACCATGGCCTTTGTTGAACCAGTTATGGATCACTGGTCAGCGCAAGTGGTTTACACCTACCCATTGAGCCTTGCGGAGAACTCACTCAGGGTTTGGAGTCGGTATTTGGATTAAAAATCCCATGCCTCGACTGGGATCCGAACCCAGTACCTACCAGCCTGTAGACCGACGACCTAACCACTACGCCACCGAGGCCGGTATATTTATATCAATTCAACCAAATAATCTGGAGGAACAATTACAGTTAATATTTTCCCACACAATCAATTATGGATTTTCATAATCAATCATCACATCAGTAGAGCAAAACCGATGAATTTTTGAGTGAAGTAATATTTAAGACAATGTGGTGTTGCATCTCTCCAACTGAATTACAATGGCTGGTTAAAAACAATGGTTGAATACTAAACATGAAAACCAATACAGGCTATACTTACATCTGTATAATTGTAGTCACTGTTCGTTATCAGTACAGTCTTTCCACCATGTGCACGAATTCTGAAGAAAAAATAAATAAAAATAAAATGTTTTGAATCAGTAATCACTTGATATATTGATTAAAAAAAAAAATTAAAAAAAATTCAATGACCTTACAATTTCGGAAATGAATGGAATATTTGTTTACAACACTTTAGCTGTCTTTAGTCATGTGTTTTTTGGTGTTAATACTTGAGACTTCTTATCATGCGAATACATGTAGAAACTCAGCTGTCACATGGGTTACCCCTACATATTAACAGAAAAGGATATTTTATATGTGCTTTTCAACAGGACAGCACACTGGAACATGTCTCTAAAATGAGGTGTTTTTGGGGGGGGGGGGGGGGGGGAATTTTGGGGTTTTTTTAAAATTAAAATTATATATTAATTATATTTTCTTATTAAAAATATTTGTGTTTGAATATCCAGCATTAAAGCACTGGCCAGACAGAGCAACACAACCTTTGGGGCACCAAAGATGATGTGATTAAGACAGAGGTATTTTTAACACAACTAAACTCCAAATATAAAGTTTCATAAACTATAAAGCTTGAATGCAGAAAAAGAGTAAGTCTAACACAATCTGTTTCTAGTCTGTAGTAGCTCAAACTGCATTTAATTTTAACTTCCCAATCGAGGTTTCTGCCAGAGGGTATGAAGGGTAAAATTACGTACCCTAAAATCTTGGAAATTAATGTATATAATAAAATAAAATAAAAATATATATATATATTTATTTATTTTTTTCTTCGATAGATTATAGTAAGAGAACTGCTGTTTAAAAGTTGTTACAGTATACGAATGCAGTATCCAATTTTAAAATATTTCAGACCCATAACCACCTAGATGGGGCACTTAGGATCTGTGCTGATTTTATTACATGCCCTTTATTTATTTTCTGGCAGAAAGCCTGCCATTATTTATATCTTTTAACCATGAAATTATTGGGAGGTAAAATCCAGTTCGAGCTACTCACATACATGTATAAGGACAACCAGAAAAACACTAAATATACAGGAACTAGCTGATATTATAAACAAGACGTATTTAATATGTAAATGGTTGGAATGGGACATAACCCACCAAGTGGAAGCGATCCCACAACCCATCATGCCTCAGGCATGCACTCTACTACTGGGCTACATCTTTGTTTCTCAAAACAGTTCAGAGCCATCTACATGTACTCAATTAGCTATACATTACAACAAGATTTTACTAGGTTTGTATAAAGAGTGAACTCTAGGAATTTAATTATATATATTTTGTTTTTTTAAAGGTGTCCTTGTTTGTGTTTTATTTAACAAAAGTACTTACATGTCAAGTTGAATACCCAGTGACAGTAACATCAGGTGCTTTGAATCACTGTCCAAGCTTGACCGAGGTGGTACAACATACAAATTCTGTATCAAATGTAAAGATTGACAGCCAAACAGTAATATGACTGAATATAGTCTACAGAACACAGAATGTGCATATAGATTTTTGCCATAATGGACATGAACTACCTATGGAACACAAGTGTGTTAAGAAATAAAAACATAAAATCAACATGCATGCACCTACCGTTCAAGAAGCAGTGGAAGTCTTTCGTCTTTGTGAACATACAAGTCGAGATTTTTTATCGTTTCGGTCTTCAAGGCACCCTAGATAACACAGAAGAATGGATTCTCAATTATTAATCTTTTCTCTCTCCAATCTGTGGTATGCTTTGTTAATGATATTAATGGCATATAGTCAGACAAAGTTCACAAGTTTCACTTTCATATAATAAATGATTAAATATGATAATTACATTTTATCACCCAAGACATATTTGATATATGACAGACATATAGCCCATCTTACAAGGAATTAACACCGGTTTTCGTACTATGAAATTTACTACAAGTTATTTATTTCTGAGCCGATTGATTTGTTAATTGCACATAATTTTTTATTTTTTTTATTTTGTTATTTCCCAAACACTTACTTTTTCTTCTTTCGTCAAACCAAACTAAAATTATTTACAAAAAATTATTTTTATAGAATGATGGAACGGACTATAAGTACATCATTATCCTCCTCAATTTTACATAATTTAAAATAGATTACTTTACATATCGTTCGTTTGTGTGTGTCTGTGCATGTGTTTTGTGTGTGTGTGTGTGTGTGTGTGCTCCACTTCAGCTAATGTTAGCTATAGTAAACCATTACCTGTTTTAAGACAGGTTATGTTAGCCAACATGACATAACAGAAATGTATACCGTCCAGTGTATGGCTATCAAATAGCATATTAAAAGCCATGGAAAGTGCTCTCCTGTCTTTGGGATGCCATGTATATTAAACTGCTAGCTCACAACTGTTTTTGCCTATGTCCTCAATGTCTTTTACGAAGTGAAACATTAAATAAATGTGAAAAGGATATATTTTGAGATTTCATTTTTATTAACATCCATTTAATTTTGATTATTTCTATAGTTTGGCATCCTTCATATTGTATTTGTAACAGTATTACAATTTATCATATAATATCTTACATTTTCAGTGCAATCAAAGTATGTGATATTTTTCAGATCACATACATGTACATGTGTACTTCAAGAATTTGATAACTTTGCAAATTAGATGTAAATTAGTCGAGGTCTCGGCACTAGGTTTATTGACATTTAAGCAAACCTACTTGGGTGACACTCCATGATTGATGTATGCATTCATAGTCATCAAATAAAAACATTTCAATGGTAATTTGACACTGAAAGCGGTCCAGCGTACAGAAAACAAAAAACTTTAGGTGTTAGATGTAAGGACATCCAAAATGATGTCATTCGAGTTTGATGTCATTTCTATTCAAAAATACACCACGCCACATATTCTTACGTCATTTGAATATCTAGTAAAGGCAGACTGGAATTAAAGTTGCAAGTACAGTTTACAAAAACATGTTGTATTAAGCTTGAGTTTATATGATAAAGAGATTATTACCCTCGTGTATTTCGGTATCGTCAATATCATATATTAGAGGAATAAAAATAATGTATTATGCTCACCAGAGGCTCGCATAATACAATTTTTATTCCTAATATATGATATTGACGATACCGAAAAACACTCTGGTAATAACCTCTATATATTACACAGGAAAACACAACTATTGTGTAGTATACGAGTTACATGGCTATCTTCAGATAAATTAATTCTAGGATCTTACGTGGTAGTGAAGCCAGTCAACAGCTGACCTGACATCTTGAAAGATGGATTTGTATGACATATACAGCTCTCCTGATCGCACACCCTCCTTCTCTCTGAAAAACAAACCATCACAAGGCTTAGATACTTGCATTGTCAATAAATCAATTTATTACCCATACGGTTAAAAATATCTTGGTACATACCAAAGTGATATGTCCCATTATAACGCCAAGTGGGACATAACACTTCGACGTCATACATGATGATATCATCAACTGGCACACTACAACCTTAGAGGAACATCAATGAAACGAGTCGAGTGATATAAATTAAGTTCAATTATGGGTTATAATAGGATATTAAAATCGCTACCATTTCATGTCATGTTTATGTCTCTCATAAAATAATTTTCATTGTCAATCGCTAAAACTTGTGAAAATTGAAAATTATTTCACTTGGGACACAAACATGATACAAAATGGAAGCTCATTTAATATCACCGGCCTCGGTGGTGCAGTGGTTAAGCCATCGGACTACAGGCTGGTAGGTACAGGGTTCGCAGCCCGGTACCGGCTCCAACCCAGAGCGAGTTCTTAAGGGCTCAATGGGTAGGTGTAAGGCCACTACACCCTCTTCTCTCTCACTAACCACTAACAAACTAACAACTAGCCCACTGTCCTGGACAGGCAGCCCAGATAGCTGAGGTGTGTGCCCAGGACAGCGTGCTTGAACCTTAATTGGATATAAGCACGAAAATAAGTTGAAATCAATCAATCATTTAATATCTTATAATTATTACCTCAGCGGTCACTCATAACAGGGAAAATATTTACCCTACTTTCTCAGTGAGAAATATTTTGCACTGGTGTAATTAATGAACGATACTATTGGACGATTTGACGCTTACAAACCAATGATCTTGTTGGTACTAAATATGATGTCATCATGATTTGGCAAATACATAAAATGACATCCTGTAGTTCAAACCTAGTTTATGTTTACAGCTCTGTTTTCAGTGTTAAATTTATAACAAAATGTCATTTTAATGCAATTCATTATAGATTTATTAGCAGGATAAAAAGGACTTTTTTTTAATGAACATTATCTGTGAACGTGATTAAAATACAAAGTCATAGCAATACTCAGAACAGTATGTAAAGTGGCTTATATCGTTTCTATACATGTACGTGCATGCGTGTCGAAAAAAAGGCTTTTAGAGAAAAAAATAGCTGGGTAATAAATAGAATAACAAACTTGGTACCAGTTATTATCAAATTTATGTCCCTCATGAAATAATTTTCATTTGGCCCTCGCTAAAGCTCGTGACAAGTAAAAATAATTTCACTCGGAACATAAATTTGATAATAACTGGTAACTTGTTTATTATCCTCTATTTCTTTTTCACTAAGTTCTACTAAGACACTAGCTGTCCTCGACAGTTCAGATACATGTAGCTGATGTGTGGGCCGAGAACAGCACCAAAATATTATAAAATAAAATAAAATGATTGTCTTAATTATACGATGAATGATACATAGACAATCATGCAATTTAGGTAAAAGTTTATTTTGTTTAATAATACCACTAGAGCACACTAATTTATTAATCATTGGCTATTTCATGTCAAACACTTGGTAATTTTGACATATAGTCTTAGAGAAGAAACCTGCCACCAATTTACCATTAGTAACAAGGAATCTTTTATTGGCACCATTCCAGACATGACAGCACATACCACATCCTTTGATATACCAGTTGTGGGGATCACATCGAGTGAGCGCTTTTCCACTGGGCTACATCCCACGCAAAATAAAATTAAATGATTGTCCGAATTATATGATGAATGATACACAGACAATCAAGCAATTTAGATTTAAAGTTTTTAAAGTTTTGGGAGATGTTTTTTTTTTTGTGGGTGGAAGTGGTTTTTGGGTTGTTTTTTTTTTGGGGGGGTTGTGGGGGTGAGTAAAAAGTTCTTTTGAACAAAAGAAAACAAAGATAAAGAAAAAAGGAGTGAGTAGTTGTACAATTTATGGAGTATCTAATCAAGATGTTACCTTTTGTAATTATTAGACGATGTGAAGTAATCAATAATGCAAGCCAGCATGTAGGTTTCTGTAATGAAAAAAAAATGGTTTATATTTAAATTCAAGTTTTCTCAAATATATGGAATTACTATTACCATCCCACATTCCATGAAAGACAAAAAATAAATAATAAAATAATAAATACATAAATAAATAAATAACCTAAAAAACCATTAACATATGCAGAATGTTTTTAACTACTCTTTACGGTTGTCCAACATTTGCACCCTTTTCATTTTAGTTACTTGATATTAGGGTTTGTTTTTGGCAATAATACTGTGGACCATGAGTTTTAACTAATGAAGAAGATTAAAAACTAATGTTGTTTAGAGCTCTACTTGAAAAAAAAAAACCCAGTACCGGTGAGGTACATGATACGCCCATCAGGAGGTTGATGGAAAACCATATCTATATTAATGAATTATGTGAAATTTGTGCAATGGGATGTATGAACAGATTGTTTTGGACCAGCCACCATTCCAAATTGTTCCTACATGTGGTTTGGTAGTCCTGTATGCATCTGTATGTAAGATATGATCTGGACAAGGATTTACTGTTATGTGCAGTAGACATTAAAATGTAAGTCACAGTGACCTAGTAATAGTATGCCACACCCCCATCCCAAGTTGTTCTCACATGTGAGGTTTGATGGTCCTGTATGCATCTGTATGCAATTTATGGTCCAGACAAGGATTTACTGTTATGTGCAGTAGACCGTGAAAGTAGGTCATAGTGACCTAGTAATAGAATGTGACACACCACCATCCCAAGTTGTTCCTACATGTAAGGTTTGATGGTCCTGTATGCATCTGTATGCAAGATATGGTCCAAAAAAGGATTTTCTGTTATGTGCAGTAGACTGTGAAAAGTAGGTCACAGTGACCAAGTAACAGTATTTGACACCGCCATCCCAAGTTGTTCTTACATGTGAGGTTTGATGGTCCTGTATGAATCTGTATACAAGATATGGTCCGGACAAGGATTTACTGTTATGTGCAGTAGACCGTGAAAAGCAGGTCACAGTTACCTAATAATAGTATGTGACACCGCCATCCCAAGTTCTTACATGCGAGGTTTGATGGCCCTGTATGAATCTGTATGCAAGATATGGTCCGGACAAGGATTTACTGTTATGTGCAGTAGACTGTGAAAAGTAGGTCACAGTGACCTAGTAATAGTATGTGACACCGCCATCCCAAGTTGTTCTTACATGTGAGGTTTGATGGTCCTGTATGAATCTGTATACAAGATATGGTCCGGACAAGGATTTACTGATATGTGCAGTAGACCGTGAAAAGTAGGTCACAGTGACCTAGTAATAGTATGTGACACCGCCATCCCAAGTTGTTCTTACATGTGAGGTTTGATGGCCCTGTATGAATTTGTATGCAAGATATGGTCCGACAAGGATTTACTATTATGTGCAGTAGACTGTGAAAAGTAGGTCACAGTGCAGTGTGTCCACAGACTTGAAATGAAAGTAAAGGAGACTAAGCCATAGGCTTTATTTGTGGTTGCAACGCAGCCTTGGGGTGGTGGAGACCTATCTTGTTACACCATAGATAGATACACTTATAATATAGACATGAATGGGAAAATAGACAATACATCCTTATTAAACCAGTGTTTTATTGCAGAAGGAGCTCAATTTGAAAGTATAAAAGTCACTTGAATACAATTACACACTCAATTGTGAGGAAATAAGCCAATAAAAATGCAGACAATTTCCTTTTTTCAAAAAAATGAGATTTGTAAAAAACAAAAAAAGGAGGACATAAAGGAGATCTAGCAGAATCATGAAATAAAGGAGATTCTTTGAAATAAAGGAGACGTGGACACACTGTAGTGACCTAGTAATAGTATGCAATACACCACCATCCCAAGTTGTTCCTATGTGTGAGGTTTGATGGTCTTGTATGTACACCTGTATGCAAGATATGGTCCAGACAAGAAAACGTTAACAGATGGATGAACAGATGGACAGACGGACGGACAGACAATACCATACCATAATATGACCCATCACAGATGCACAAAGCATTTGGTGAACAAAGTATTTTCTGCAAAGCACATTTAATACAGATCCTTCAAAACATATTTTTCATTTGTAACTAGCTTGACATTAGCCTTGACATATTCGTATAAATTTCAGAAAATCCATACCTGGCAAATTAAACAGTGTGTTGAGAACATACATTCTAGTATCATCCAATGCAAGGAACTTGTTTGGATACAGTTCTCCAATTTCCTGTCTGAAAGATAAATAATTATTGAATTAGACATATCAAAACTCATCTTAACAACACTGATGGGAATCGATCCTAGACTGATTACGCATCAGGCGAGCCATGTACCACTGAGCTAAGTCCCGCCCCTATCCACAAATGGTGCTATAGGTGAGAAAGGACATGAAGTTTCAACTCAAATGTATTAGAATTTCACTGCATGGCAATAAATTGGCCCCTCTCCTAAAACGTTCCAGGCGAGTGTGGAGGGGACCGGGACTGATCGATCGACTTTCCTGGTGAAGACTGATTATTTACTTACGGTTTTAAGAACTTGAATCCATGGACGCAAACCAGAATGTTGCCATATGCATCCATCTTCAGCAAGTTGCCATAGCATTTGTCAAACCAAAGACCTCTAAAACACATAAATAATAAAACACATGTACGCATCTGCAGTTTTAACTGGAATACTGTGAGAATATGTCTCAGTGAAAATACTGAATGTAGCTTTTATCTTTCTTACTTTTAAGATTTACATTTAATTACTATTTTTATTAAAAACATGCACCATTAAAAAAAATAGAAAGATTGAAAATCCATTTGTTACCACTGTACACATGTAGTTATCTGCATAGACATGAATTCTTTTGCATTACTTTTATAATCTACCGTCAATGTTACAAGCCAATAAGAAAATAAACTATAATGTTTTGAAAATCTAAACTGAACTGTATAATATAATAATTTTTTTTTAAATCAAACTGTAATCTACATGACATTGTACACTTTAAAATGTATGTTAATGCTAGGTCACTTTATATAAGAAACGAAAAGGCATAGTGATATGCAAAAATATCAGTAACATAATACTTAATTCCTATCATATATGTACAGATTTTTGTTCAATTACTACTAGCCAGTTTGTTCATAATGTACACAGACTGAGAAAACAAACTCTGCTAAACTACAATATAGTTAGAGATTATCAAAGGATTTTCTTTTCTTTTTTTTTATCATTAAATTTTGTTTAATGTTGCACGGGTTCATTTCAATTAAATATCAGTTTCTGATAGCAACCTTTCGTAAATGCATATTTCATTAGTTTTATTTTCTCAAATGTAAGAAAATCGAAGAAATAATATTTAATACAAAATTTTAATATTTAAACCATGTTTTTGTTTTGTTTTGTGTAAGTGCCCTATTGTTTAACTTTAAGGTCAGACCAAACCCAATAAAGTAACAAAATCATAAAAATATAGTATTTTTGTAAACTAAACATTCAAACACTTTATTAATGTTACCTTTCAACCATAAAAAGCATTTTATTTAAAAAGTTATATTAATTAGCTAAATTAGTAATTAATTACTACACACACATTTAAACAATACCTAATTAAATATTCATATATCCATAACTTTTTTAATTTTCGTCCGATTTTCGTAAAATAAGGATCAAAATTGAGATAGAATTCAGGAGAATAGTTTTAGTATAACAACATTATTGGACTGAAACGATGGATTTGATTGGCTAATATATACACAGGCTATATGTTAGACTCTTCAATTCAGCCAATCAGCGGGCTCCTTTCAAATAGCGTCGGTAGCTGTAAACAGCATGGCTTCTCTTTAGTAGAAATTACACCGTGAACACATTTAGCGAAGATAATATAATACATTATGATTATGAGTAAGGATACCCAGGTTTAATTTAATTATAGTTGTTTAGGACATTTATAGATTCATGTGAACTGAAAATATTTAACATTTATTATGCCTCGGACAAAAAAACGTCCATTCTGTGGAAAACCGATACACCGGACCATTGAAAATTCCCAAACTTTCTGAAGTTGATAAAACAGACTGCGATTCTAATCCTGCTAAAAACGGCATCATACAGAAAGGTATTCGAACATTTGCAGTGTGTCCCAAATGTAGAATATGACAACAATGAACTTACTGGTTACAGAATAATAGATATTGCCAACTTATGTAATTTTCTGCAATTATTTCCCTGTCCTAATATGTTATGTGACAGCAGACAAGGCCTAAAAGTGATTTCTGAAAAGAAAGTTGGCATTGCTTCAGAAATAAGGTTTGTTTGTAATGAATGTGCTGAACAGTATTCATTGCAATCATCAAACAAAGTTGCAGATTCAAAAGTGTTTGATGTCAATGAGCGATTTCAATGGTCCATTTTTGGCATTGGACGTCACCATACGCAGGCCCAAAAATTCTGCGGACTGATGAATTTGCCTCCCCCTGTGTCTGAAACAACATGGCGAAAGGGATCACAGCGAATTCATTTTGCAACAAAGGTTGTAAGTTACATCAGCAAGCGGAATGCTGGAAAAGAACGGCAGACATCCCCTGGTCCATCTGAAACTGTAGCCTCGTTCGACGGCACATGGCAAAGAAAAGGTTTTCAGAGCAAAAATGGCGTTGTAACATGTCTATCAGTGAGTGATAAAACCTGTAAAGTACTTGACAGCGAAACACTAACCAATTATTGTGGTGTTTGTTCAACAAGACGGAAAAAGTACAAGTCTGATGAGGAATTCAACCAGTGGTTTGTGACACACAA
The DNA here is from genome assembly GCF_016097555.1 of Gigantopelta aegis. Taxonomy (NCBI): domain Eukaryota; kingdom Metazoa; phylum Mollusca; class Gastropoda; order Neomphalida; family Peltospiridae; genus Gigantopelta; species Gigantopelta aegis. The sequence goes on from NC_054708.1 coordinate 28,019,424, forward strand.
GGATACTTGTTCAAGAAACCATTTCGGATCGGCAGGGGCAATGGAGCCAGCAGGTGTGCTAAACATTTATTCAAGATCAGAAGAAAAAGCATGATTTACAGTATACTGGTTATCTTGGTGATGGTGATTCAAAAAGCTTTTCACAGATATCAACATTGGATCCCCCATATATCCTGGGAAAGAGATAAGAAAATTAGAGTGTTGTGGACATGTTCAGAAGCGCATGGGTCGTCGTCTGACAGACAAAATAACACACTGCAAAAACAAGAGCTACCAGCATAATGGAAAAACATACAACGGGATCGGAGGGATAGGTAAAACTTACTAAAAAGGCTGTGTGGAGAATACAGGGGCATTATGGAGCAGCCATAAGAAATAATTCTGGGAACTTGGCCGCAATGAAAACAGCAGTGTGGGCCATCTGGAATCACCGTGGAGATCGGCATGACGCTTGTGGCACTTGGTGTCCTGCTACCAAAGGTGACTTTGAAAAAGCCAAAAAAAACCTTCTACCCGAGTATGTTTTACAAGAAATAAAGCCAGTTTTTGAATTCCTTGCAAGTGACGAACTTTTGTCCAAATGTCTACATGGCGGTACCCAGAACAACAACGAGTCATTTCATCATATAATATGGAATCTGTGTCCAAAAGAGGTGTTTGTGGGAAGGAGGAGACTTGAAATTGCTGTAAATACAGCAACAGTTCTATTCAATGATGGAGAGTGTGCCAGTTCTGCCTTTCTTAGACAACTAGGGATTGTTCCCGGTCGGTACTGTTTAACCATGATGAAGAGTCGTGACACTGGTCGTATCACAGCTGCGGAGCGATCTGAAATGAATCTGTGAAACAGAAAAGACAAAAAAACACAGGGGAAAAATAAAGACAATGATAATGATGACATTTATTTGCCTGGTGGACACTAGATGCTTTTGTATGTGTCGGATTTATCCGTTTTGCTGTGTTATAAACTTTAAACAGCATTTTCTCATTTTAACATTTCGGCATCTTTTATAGCCTATAAAACACTACTACTCGAGAAGTTTTACAGGTACAAGGCTACAATTTGGCATACCTATTCATGAAGAAAACCTCTCAAAACTGAACTAAAAATCAGCTTGTTAGGTATAATAGAGTGGGTTGTGTATTGCGATAAAGACTTGTGATACCGAATAATATATTGGGACTTTCAAAATTTGACATTTTTTATCACTTTACTTCAAAACAGAGCTATAATTTTAGTTCATTTATAACAACATACTGTTCTGATCATTTCAGCCGAATTTGGTCAGTAATGGATGATTAGTTTTTGAATTTTAAGTTATTCATGTGTATGCAGAATTTTAGGGCGGCCATCTTGGATTTCATAACATGTATATAGCACAGTGAGAATTGAAGGTAATATTTCTTTTAACTCCATCAATAAGAAGTTTACCTGAAAATTTGGAGTCGTTATCTTGATTATTAAGTATTTTAGCTTTTTAGGGTGTGGTCTGACCTTAAGCACCAGCGATATCATGCAACAGTGTGCACATTTATATAAAATAATTAACAAAATATATGTACATGTAATGTTTATCAACAAAATGGAATAAAGTATCTTCTTTTTTAGTAAAGAAAAACAATCAATGAGACTATTTTATATACCGCTTTTTACCACAAAAACGTTTTTTAGTATAGAAGATAAAATATACAAGAAGGTGCAAGTCAAATGTTGAATTTGCAAAGTGTACAAGACTTAATTTCCTGAATCATTCTGGCTGCACCGAAACGAGCCACATATATATATATATATATAACCAACTGAAATATACCAGAATTAGACGTTTAATTTAAATGTACCCGTACGCAGAGCTATATATATATATCACACGACAAAAAGGTATTTCCTAATGACCAGTACATACACGGCTACCTATCAAGCAAACACGGTGCCAAGGTGGGGAGGATGGCGATCAGGACCAGTTTTCTCACACTGGCTCCCTGTAGGCCGGTCACTATGTACACACGGTGGGTACTGTGGTGTCTCCGTGAGCCCACTTGCAAGAAACTGCCCTGGCATACACAGAAAGCAAGTTGCACAGATAATGTGATCATGGCCCTATATATGAAGAGCCAATTAACATGGTTTGTTTTTGGATTTTTTTTTTTTTATCGTTCCCTCCACCCACCCACCCCACACAAAATTGGTGACAAATTGTAATTATACTAATATCAATATAAACATTTAATTTAATGCAAAACTCACTAATGTTACATATATAACACTGACATATTATTTATGTTAATCAGGTTATTATTAAATTTCAAACTGAACATAAAAAATATATAATGATGTTTGCATTCCTTAAAGTACATGTACATTGTACATGTATCTATAGAGTGCAAATGTAATAAAAAATAAATAAATGTTTCGTAGCATTTTTATACATACTTATTTTATTCCATTTCAAAACCAAAAGCAGGACTCATTCTCTTAGTAAAAACAAATAGTCAGCTGCCGATTTATACAGACTACATATAAATATTAGCTAATAAAACATTGCTTTAAATAGCTGCTTTTAACCAATTTTTAAAAAAAGAAATGAATACTGTTTAACCGGAACGTTTCATTGGTTTTTGTTTTTTGTTTTCTGTGGGTTTTCATAGTTGTGAGGCCATTCAAATATTATATAATGCTATTTTTGTCAAAATTAGACAATCTCGCACCACCCCCCCCCCCCCCCCCCCCGTAACACTCCATAATGCTAGACCATACACCCCCAAAATATTACATAATGCTTAGAGACACACACCCCTTCCCATTCACAAAAAAGTCATGTGATAGATATAATATAATTTTAATATGCATTTGTTTTTGCAATTTGGGAAAGCGCAGATACACATTTCCATTGGATTTATAATCCTTAGTGTGTGAATATGTCTAGCTATAACTACCTATGTTTGTTTAACACTGTAGCAGTGACAGGGAGTTTATAAAAAAAAAAAAAGAGACAAGATTTTAGTGATAAATAAAGAGCGTTAAGTAATTCTGTTAAATACACCCACCCACCCACTGTAATGCTACACGTTTGGACCTGCACCCACCCACCCCCTTGAGCATTACTGAATATTTGAATGGGCCCGAAGTGGGGAACCTTGGAAATATAAAATCTTGAAAAAAATCTGAAAATCTTAAATAAATTTATGAAAAATATTCATTGCGGTCATCATAAACTGAGAATTTACTGCAGTATTTTACGCCAACATACTATAGGAAAATGAGTGAACTGTGTCAAGCTCAGGTTAAACACTACACTGTCTGGCTTAGAAAACTTCACAGACAAATCTTAACCAACTTTATATAAAATCAGTAACTGATAAGTTGTCAAGCTGATAGCACACTGTATTTAATTGTAATCATGTTCCCCATTGTTTAACTTTAAACACCAGCGATATCATGCAAATGGAAGCTGATGTGAATCGTTTAATGTTGATTATCTAATATATAATTCATATTAACATTGGCATATTGAATATTTTATTCCATGGAATAAAATATCCAATATGCCAAACCATGAAGAAAAAAATAAATCATTTTAGTGTTGCACGTCTTAAAAACAAGAAACCACAAGACATTTAAGTCCTAAAACCACAAACATTTTAGAACATAAATATTTCCGGTTATACGGTACCATATATAACATTTCTAAAAATTAGCCAACTTTGTACTTTGAGGATGAGTCCTACGAAAAAGGTTACAGTAAAATAACAAACGTCTGTACCCAAGTGTAACCTTAACACAATCTGGTTCCATAACTTTAAAATGTAAATTGTTTTCAAAAAGTAAACAAATCTCACCCTGTCAGGTATTAATTAAACCTTATTAATAACCCATTTCAAGATATGTAGAACTATAACATAAATATATACATGTAGCTTTAGACTACATCACAAAAATTCTGCTATGTAATACAGTTATTAATTTTATTAAATAAAATGTGTCATTTAAATTCTTAAACAATCTTCTAATGTAGAGACTAAATTATAAAATTAATGTCTTAATTTTTTCTTTCTTTTCTGTGTAATATAACGTACACACACAAGTCACTTGAAATTACAGTATTTTGTTAGGAATACAGTATATTACTGTAAACTAACTTATCATTTGCGATTTGCACTGTGTCCAACAAGCACATATGATCATTGGTTCATATATTTTTAAAATAACTATTATTTTATTTAAACACAAACTTTCAAAATGAAATTATAAATCTGAATTCTTTTTAAAAGAAAAAGATGAACAATTTTCATAGAATGTGATTTTTTAATTATTTTTTTTTTATATAAATGGGTAACAGTATTATTGACTGGCTCATTACATTAATTAATTTTTTTTTAGGGATTTGTTCTGTTAGAAAACAGAAAATTGCCCAAGTTAACATTATATATATGCCCCAGTATAATTTGAAAGATTAAACAAATTCACATGTCAAACACACCCGAATGATTCACTAGCCAGTGCACCTGATGCAATCTCAGTGATTCACATAACACTCCCACCCTGTATTTGATGTGCCTGGCCCCAAACTTAAAACAACTTTTAAGAGTCTTTACTCAAGATTCTTTCAGAGCCTGAGACTTGACGTCATGGCAACGCCATACAAAATTGTATGTGTAGGACATCATGTATTTAAGAGATTTAAGTTTAAACTCATGTTATAACCACAGGCCGAGGTGTCAGATCTAGTATTGAAAAAATACATCCCCCCCACACCAATAAAAACATTATTGTGCAATGAAACCCACCATACAGTCAAATCAATGGGTACATATCTAAAGTGTCATGGAAGAAAAAACTGTTGCACTACATGTATATATTAAATAATCTACTAATTTTGCTTAACTCATTTTAATTTAATTTAATTATTCTGAACTTAAAATTGAAGCATGTAGTCCTGGTTATACACTGCTCATCTACTGGGCTGTCTGTCAAAAAACAAGTTTGTTTTGTTTAATGACACCACTAGAGCATATTGATTTATTAATCATCAGCTATTGGATGTCAAACATTTGGTAATTTTGACATATAGCCTTAAAGAGGAAACCCGATACACTTTTCTATTAGTACAAAAAAGATCTTTTATATTCATCATCCCACAGACAGGACAGCACATACCACAGCCTTTGATATATCAGTTGTGGTGCACTGGCTTGAACGAGAAACAGCCCAAATGGTCCACTAATGAGGATCGATACCAAACTGACCACATATCAAGCGAGCACTTTACCACTTGGCTACATCCAACCCCTGGCTGTCTATCAAGGACAGATGTTGGTGACTAATGATAGAGAAGTCAGGACAATGACCTGGTCAGTACAATCCCACTCGACTGGGTAATCTGTAGGTACTGGGTTCACATCCCGGTAATGGCTCTAACTTGGACAGATGTTTAATAACTCAATGGGATGATGCATTAAGGCCACTACACAGATTTCTTTCTCACTATCCACTAACCATTGACTTCCTGTCCCGGAAAGACAGTTCAAGTAGATGAGGTACTAATACATGACCAGGACAGCATGCTTGAAAGATGGCAAGAAAGAAATTTAACATGATAATGAATGTAAGCACAATATACAAAGGCCAATATCATTTAGATTACCAGCACTTATGTATGTGATAGGAATGGACAAGAATGTTAGAACTATAATGAATGAATGACTGAATGACTGAATAACTGAATGAATGAATAAATGAATGTATGTTTAACAACACCCCAGCAGAAACTGTCATGACACCTCATCATATCTTAACCTACAGATATTTGGGGTCTTATCATGCACATATATATACCCAGTGGGCCTACATATTTGACAGTTTTGGTAAGTGGTACTATTGAGATGGGTAGAATGGGGGGAGGGGGTGCATCACATACCATTTTTATTGTAACTATCTATTTAAAAAAAAAAAAAAAAATTTTTTTAATTTCAACAAAACACTAACATATGATATGATTTTAAAATTTATCATATTATGTGTGGAAAATACATTTCAAGACTTAATTTATAATTTATTAGGTAAAAATATTCATAAATGAGCAACAACTATACAGTCTATACAGCATTTTTCTCATAGGCAGGGCATGACACAGCATACTGGCAAAATGCCACCATTGTTTACTCAAGAAACTGTTTCACTGGGTCAAATGGTACAACCTCACAGAGGCATTGTTGACACAAGACATGTAGGCCATACATGTAAGAATGAAAGGTGTGTTATGTACATAAGAAGAACAGAAGGTGTGTTTAAGTACGATCATAGTTCTGACTGTACTAACATACGGATGTGACACACACAATATTTCATTTTGTAATGATTTATGAGCATTCAGTTGAAGAGAATTTAAGATAGTCCTCCCACAGTCAGGATTCACTGTAGGACCAAGACTACATGTATATATGCACACAACAGATGAAGCTTTATGTATCTTATACATGATCATTGTATATTAATTGCTGACTAATGGTTACTTGTTAAAGAAATGGACCGTTACTAGTAACACCGTAGCACATTTTTCAAAACAATAGCTATTTTGGTGTCTAACAAATGATAATAATTGCAAAATTTCGTCTGGAGTTAAAAGAGGAAACCTGTTGCTGACAGAGAAATTTATTGTACCAAATACCAGCAAGGGATACATTATAGGCACTTTGCCTGACAAAACAGTACATACCACAGCCTTTGGCATACAATTACATTGTACATTGTGGGGCAATGGATGGTATGGAGAAAATCCATTTGGTTTCATGAGGGGTATCAATGCTATGACCTACTGCACCCAACTATCACTGAGTACTTCCTAGAATAATTAAGGCCTTCAGCATATCCTATGTTTTTCACATCTGTCGTACATAGCATCATTTAACAGTGTTTGGTTGTTGTTGGGGTGGTTGTTATTGTTGTTGTTTTCTGTGTATGTGTTTTGGGGTATGTCTGGAGTTTGTTTTTTTAATCACAGACAAAATCAATATCACATCAATATTATTTATTCTGCTATATCTTTTATCCCAATATGGTTTATTGTTACCAAGGTGTATTCCATGCAATTATACTAATTCATATTTTTAATGATTTTTATGATATAAGTGATTTTAAGAACTTTGTTTATTTTCTATATATACACATGCAGGATAATTAATATATGTACCTTTAAAAGCTTCTGTGAACAAAACGCCCTTACCTGTACAGTACCTTTCATAACAAAACAACACACATATAAGCAGAATTTCATAAGATTAACCTATAATTATGTTTAAATATTGCATATTCTTTAACAATCTTAATACTGATAGCAACGATAAATAAAGTTGTATCTCAATGTAGGATACCGACCTCACTGGAAAAGAAGGGTCATACTCAAACTCTCGAATGGAGGCCGGGTAGCCCACATCAACTAGCCGCTCTTTCAGCAGGTTGAAACTCATCGATTCGTACCGCGGAGATTTGTACACTGAAAATAGCATGAAAAACATAAAACGTATGAATAAATCCAGACAAGATGAAAATTTCACAAAATATAAACACAACTGGGCCAAGATGTAATTTGAAATGAGGCATGCAAGTGTAATATAGGCCTACAAATAGAATGCCTATTTTACATTAGACAAATATTATGAACAAAATATTAACTCATTTGATCCTTACATTGTGCCACTATTAGTATGACATCTTAAAAAGGCTCAATCCGTGACGTCATTTGAGCACACACACTAACGGTTAGGAAGATGAGGCTTTTATTTGCTTTTTTGACAAATGTATTATGAAATATATACATCTGCCAAGAAAAAATTTCAATTCTAATTTTGCTATTAAATTAATGACAGCTAAAATCTTAAAGATATTCATTTGCCATTTTGAGAGCTACGAAGTTAAGTTTTAAATATATACCTGCTAATGTGTAGTCCATATCAAAGCCATAGAATTTGATCTTCTCCAAGTGAAGGCTTCTATTCACAAAAATTCTAAAATGATAGAATAAACATACATGTACATATATTAGGTAATATTAGTATTGTTGTTACTTTCTCAAATGTGTTTAAAATTCTCTGATTATTTAGTGTGTATATATATTAATATATTTATTATACAATGTACGTTTCTGTACTTTTTGGTCATTGCAAAGTTATTTTAAACAACTTGATGAAATTTAAATGATACAGCACATATACAGTGTATATCTGATGTGTCCAAATTCTAGCCAGGGCTATCTCTGGCACTTCTTAATTTTAAAACGTAAAGATTAACTTAGTAACCAATTTTGGAGGTACACTGTACATGTATATGTGGATTTAAATTTGCATAATTGACAGGTTCGTGTAAAATATTGTGCTTTGTATCCCCTCCCCACAGGAATGTTTGTATGGTTTCTGCTTAAAATTACCTCCTGTATATGTACAATGTAGGCCTAAACTGTATGTACATGTTTGCTTGTTTTGGTTTAATGACACCACTAGAGCACATTGATTTATTAATCATCTGGTAACATTTGGTAATTTGTTACACAAAGGAAACCCACAACATTTATCCATTAGCAGCAAAGGATCTTTTAACCTATATACACTTTCCACAGACAGGACAGCACATACCATTGCCATTGATAAACTAGTTGTGGGGCATTGGTTGGAACAGGAAAAACAAATCAGAGAATGGGGTACTTAATTACCTGAGGTGGTTTGATCCTATGATGCAAACATCTCATGTGAGTGCTCTATCAACAGAAGTACATGTTGTACATGTAGATACAGCTTCTTTAAAATGTAGGGCGAGACATAGCCCAGTGGCAAAGCGCTCGCTTGATCCGCGGTCGGTTTGGGATCGATCCCAGTCAGTGGGCCCATTCGGCTATTTCTCGTTCAGCCAGTGCACGACGACTGGTACATCAAAGGCCGTGGTATGTACTACCCTGTCTGTAGGATGGTACATATAAAAGAACCCTTGCTGTAAATCGAAAAGAGTAGCCCATGAAGTGGCGACAGTGGGTTTCCTCTCTCAATATCTGTGTGGTCCTTAACCATATGTTTGATGCCATATAACCGTACACAAAAGGTGTTGATTATGTCATTAAATAAAACATTTCTTTCTTTTTTTTCTTTAAAATGTACGGTACATGATTGGATTTTTAGTTACATTGAAATAGTAGTTTCACTCCACTCCCTCCGCCCCTGCATGTGCTGTAACCTCACTGTGGTGCAGGGGTGTAACATTCTCTTTGAGAATGGCCAATACAGCACAAAATTGAAGTTTTGAGTAAAATTCAGTATCTATCTGTGATATTTGTGTTTTTGCAGTTCTTTACACTGTTTTTGTTTAAATCTTGAATTTTTATATTGATGTTGATCATCACTGTATTTATTTGCATTACCATAGTTTGACACCCAATAGCAGATGTATTTTTTGTGTTGGGGTGTCGTTAAACATTCATTCATTCATTCGTTCATTCATTCCACTCCCTCTGCGCGTTCCAGGGTCATTAATATTAAAAGTTGTTCTGCAATATAAGTACATGATCTGGGGTATCAATATACACATGAATGTTGAGTGTGTCGTTAAATAAAATATTTCTTTCAATATACACATGAACTGCGTCAAGAAACATGATATCAAATGCATCACTGACATTCTATGACCAGATTTTTTTTTTTTTTTTATAGTTAATCCTACTTCGGTGTGGAACACTGTAGCTTTGAATACTGCAGACAGTTTGTTATTTAAATCAGTGTGGATAATGGAAACTCAAGTGTACATGAAATACAATATACTCAACTGCATATTGTAGTTGAGTGTAAGTCAAACAAAAAATCCACTGTGATATATTATACATATGTTGTATAGAAGATACGTTTGGCATATATAGCAGGGCTAGCTCTGGCACTCGCCAACTGCGAATTTTGAAAGCAGTTGGCAAATTTTAGTTTAGTTTATAATTTCAAGTAATAATTGACATTTTTATGAAAATAACTGACAATTTCTTCAATATTAGAAGTCTAATAGACAATTTGGCGAATTGTTTTGCTCACTCAGAGCTAGCTAGAACTATAATAGTTTAAATGGGAATATTTTAAATTAAATAAAAGTATGAATATACTGAAAATCAAGTACAAATTAGCTCACATTTCATGTGTAATGATTTAGTACAATATCTTACCTCAAACCTGGTGTATTTTTGTTGTCTGCCATTTTAATAAGTTAACATGTATCCTTCTAATAAAATTTGTTTTCTGTGGTATTGTAACAGTTGCACATCCTTATTATATATTGTTCACATTCTTACACAATTACTAACTTGTAGGAAAAAGCCTTTCCCCAAAGTGGGCTGCCATGCTTGAGCCGATGTCACACATGAATAAGAACTGCAGTGTAACTTGAATGTCAAAAGCAATATATTATGCTACAGTGCAACCCACTTATTTGCATACCGCTTAATAGAATAGCCCTGCTATAAACATAGGAAGTCCCTGCACCGTTCCGTTTACATAGCCGCTTGTACAAAAACACCCGGATAATCGACTACCTGTTATTAACATATCCCGCTTATTGTCACAGCAAAAACACTGAATTCCACGTGCCAAACACAGTTAATTGATTAACTTGTGGCTTATCTGCCAACTGGCCTTGAATAACAAGTCGTATTGTTTTAAGCCAAGACCGCACCGTGATCATGCTGAATACATTGTGATTATGCTGAATACATTGCCGCAAGTATAATAGCCGGCACGACTGTTTACACCTGTAGCGGAAGCGATCACTCTCGATTAATTAAAACCTTTATTGTGAGGAGGGAAACTAACATATGCAATAGATATCGTTATCTCCCTATCTGCTCAAGTGTCTTGTTTAAATTAGATGTTTATTACTTAACAAACAACACTTACATAATGAGTAGACCTATCATATCGGTTGCGCAGTCTGTGTAATGAACGTGTTAGACCCAACGCACGCAATGCATTCATTACGAAAATGAGTGTGAAACGAAAACGAACTGATTTGTCTCTCTCCCAAAAAATAGGTGTTATCGAAGAGCTTGATAAAAATGTTTCTCAATCTGACATCGCTAGACGTTTGGGAATTTCACAGTCCCAGGTTTCACGCATAGCGGCAAAGAAATCCGAAATCTGTTTGCAGTGGGAACGGAATGAAAATCCGGACAGAAAAAGACGTTGTACCGGAAAAGATGCCGATGTACAAACAGCTTTAAAAACATGGTTTACAGAAGCTCGCAGTCACGATGTTCCACTTTCAGGACCAATTGTGGAAGAAAAAGCAAAGAAACTGGCTGAAACGCTGAATAAACCTGATTTCAAACCAACGAACGGGTGGCTATGCAGATGGAAGGAAAGAAACTGCATAGTTTACAAAAAAAGCTCATGGAGAGAAAAAAGATGCAGATTTGCCGGCCACAGACAATTGGGTGAAAGGACAACTTCCAAAATTGCTTGAAGAGTACAGTCCAATGCCGATGAGACTGGAATATATTTCCGAGCAATTCCAGAGAGCACCTTAACTTACAAAAGTGAAAAATTAAGTGGTGGGAAAAAACAGAAAGAAAGAATTACGGCTCTCGTCGCCTGTAACATGTCTAGGACAGATAAAAGACGCTTAATGGTGATCGGGAAAAGTAAAAACCCATGCTGTTTTCGTGGAGTAACAGACATTCCTGTTGATTATCAAAGCAACGCAAATGCATGGATGACAGGGATCTTATTTAGACAGTGGTGTTGTGATTTGGACAAAGACATGCGAAAAGAAAAGAGAAAAATTGTCTTAATTGTCGACAACTTTTCTGCGCACCCAGCTGATGCTGATGCAAAGCTAAAAAACTTGAAACTTATTTTCCTGCCTCCCAACACTACATCATTGCATCCAGCCGTGTGACCAAGGGATCATTCGCAACCTGAAGTATTTCTACAGACAACAGATCGTGAATAGCATTTTGACGGAAATTGACAGTGGTCAAGACATACAGGTCAAAACGTTTGTAAAGAAAATCACGGTTTTAGATGCAATACATATACTGAACAAATCATGGGGTCAAGTGAAAAAAGAAACATTAGTGAACTGTTATCGGAAAGCCGGATTCCAATCAGCTGATTGTAACAGTGGAAACGAAGAAACTACGTCGAGTGACATCACACCGCCAGACGCAATCGACCAATCAGAGTTTGACACGTATGTGAACGTTGACAATAACCTTCAATGTTTTGGAATGCGAGCCGACGAGGAGATTTGTGCCGATGTTTTGCAGGCTAAACCGTGTGAGCTTGAAGTGCCAGAAGATAGCGATGATGATGATGATGTCGATGACAGCGACGAACCTGTGCTTACTGCATCCGGGGCACTGATGGGAGTAAAGGCACTGAGACGATATTTGGAGTGTCATGGTGCGCTGAACTGACATTTTTTATGCATTCGAAACACATATTCAGGAAATTGTTAGAAATTCAGTCAGCCAGAAGAAAATAAATGACTTTTTTAGCAAGTAGTAAACGTGCAAGCAATATATTAACCCCATGTAGCTGTAAAATACATTGTTTATTACATGTACAAACGTTTTATTGATGTTTTGTTTTTCTTTATACATGCATATGTACTTGTAACTTCGTAATAAAATTGTCGGGTTTGTTTACAAGAGTTACTTCCCTTGAATTTATTATGGCCAGGCTTTTAGCATAGCCCGGATATTAACATTTTTTTATTGGGCAATTAGGGTATGCAGTTAAGCGGGTTTCACTGTACTAACAAATGAAATACAATCATTTGTTACACTATATGTGGAAGAAATACCCATGGGATATTTTTGAAGCCGTGTGAATTGTGTCATTGGAGAGGTCTCAGTTGGGGGGTTTTATTTGAGGAGGTGAGAGCTAGGTCATAAAGCTTCCCGTTTTTTGTTGTGTTTCTTTTTCACTCATTGAAGAAATATCTGGTAGATTTATCTGATTCTTCTATACATGTAGGTCCAGGGATTTATCCAGGATTTTTCATCAGTCTGATGGGATTGGGAAACCGGCCTCGGTGGTGTCATGGTTAAGCCATCGGACATGAGGCTGGTAGGTATAGGGCTCGCAGCTCAGTACCAGCTCCCACCCAGAGTGAGTTTTAACGACTCAGTGGGTAGGTGTGTAAGACCACTACACCCTCTTCTCTCTCACTAACCACTAACAACTAACCCACTGTCCTTTTTGTAAAATATATTTCTGATGAGGTGTGTTTATCAGCTGAATGTTTTAGATCATGGTATTTGCAGAGCTCTGTTTAATTAAAAGATGTAACTAAATTTAACAATAATTGGTGGAAATATTGCATGCATGGACGCATATGTTCAGGTGGGCAGAGATCAACTGTACTGACCAAATCATTTTCAATGCTACAGCAGACCCACTTGTTAAAAAGTAACTTCATATTTAATAAAAGCTATAAAGAGTACTTTATTAATTACTGATGACACGAAATGTAACAAACAATAATGTCTACAGCTAAGTCAGCTTGCCAACTGAGAGGAATTGATGGATTAATTATACTTGGTTCTAAAACAAAACAGGCTAAAATAACCATATTTAATAAAGTTATTACAGCAGTTAATGGCAATTATAAATCAGCCCTCTATGTTTACTTTTCTGTCCAGGAGCCAGATGACACCTACTTCCACTTTTTTAGGTGCCAAATAGCAAAATTAGGAGCCATGTTTACATACCTTCAATACCGATAAAATCTGAGGGTATGTATGTATGTATGTATGAACATAGTCACATATATGTATATGTGTGTGTGTGTGTGTGTGTGTGTGTGTGTGTGTGTGTGTGTGTGTGTGTGTGTGTGATTAATTGTGTGTGTGTGTGATTAATTGTGTGTGCATGTCCTATATACGAAACACAAAATATAGTATTTAAATTAATTGATCTATGCTGTTATAAATATGTGGTAAATAGAAATACAATTATTTTCCTCTGCTTTTTAACTCATGCTTTAATATGCTTTGATGTGACCGTATAAAGTGTTTTAGTCACCCCCCCCAAAAAGGGTTGCAATGTAGAGGCCTGTAAATATATACTTTGTTATCTGCACAATATTCTTTTTTATTTATTTACATTTGATACAAGTACAGCTTTCATCTACAATTAACCAACAACACAATCATGTATAAGAATCATGTGAACCATTTATAATCAGTACCCCTGCCTGAACTAGCTAGGACTGCCTACCATCTTTTCCTGAAGTCGAATTAATTACACTCAAAATACCTTGACCGATCATTTGGAACACTTCAGTTAATAACCATACAATTTCCTCAATCTGCAGCTCTAGGTAGTACTAAACCAAATAACTTCCGGCTGGGTCAAAGTGCGAGGTGCACCGAACTTTTGATAGAGAAGTGAACACCACAAGTCCTGTGATTGGTTATAAATGTGAGTGTGTTGGTTGTAAAAAATAATAGTTTTATCTGGGTAAAAGAAATGTGCAATTTTATTTCATCTAGTACCAATGTGTCAAGTAGCCTTGTGCTTGAAACATGTATGGGGTACCTGTAAAAAAAAGTACTCGAATTTTGTGCGAAACTAGGGTAGTCATAGACGCTACCCGTTATCTCAGAAACGAGCAGCTTGACCCCCATTTTTTTCTCATTCACTTTAAGTGTAAAGGGTGGTAGTATTTATATCCGTGGCGTTTATGTCGGTTGATACGTTGCAGGTAGGAGTTTTAGCCACATATGTTACTATTGTCGTCTATGGGATTTGATTTGGTAGTATACACCCTATAGCACATATTCAGTGCATAATAAAAAATATGATTTTGTCATTTTATTTAATTAAACTAACTGGTTGATAAATTAGCCATCACTCGATCATGCAAGTTCACAATGACCTTGACCTTGACAATAATCTCTGTACATGGCTCTGAATGGAGTTTGAATCAAAGTTAGCACTGAAGAAAAGTTGGTTTTGGCCTATAATTCATACTGTAAAGATTTCAATAATTTCTTTTTACATGGTACTTGACTTGCCATATACAACTGCTCTTAAATATGGTATTATATATAGGCAACCTGAACTAAGATTTTAATAGCAATTTATTTTTATATTAAAAATAGCATGTGCCAATAGTGGGTTAATGTCTTTAGTTTCCATTAACATTGTTAATTTTTTATGTATGAAATTCTGAAAACTCAAATTTGTAAAGAAGTTGATTTTTATTGTCATTTTGACATATTTATAGGGTGCTAAGTTATATTTTAGACAAATTTGTAGTTTTATGCAAAATTTAAAGTAAATTTGAAGAAAAACTTTACCAAAAACATAATTAAATTTGTTGTCACTATTGTGCCTTCTGTTCTTATTTGTACATAACAATAAGGTTGTTAAAACATATACTTAGATCTCCAGATCTTTTTTAATAATCACTTAGTTAGCTCTCATGAAAAGCATTTTGAGTTTATACTAGATTCAGAACCAATTTTTTCAGATCTGATTATCTGCCTTGGATTAAGTTGATAATTTATTTTATTGTTAAAGCTGTATTACCTAATGTTACTAGCTAAATAAAATGCTGGATTACAGATTGTAGGAATACATCTAATGTACATATTGTATTCATCCGGATTAGAAACTAATGCAAGAAAATAGATGTTCGGGTAATTTTGTCATTTAAAAATAGTTTTTTTCAGTAATTAATCAAAAATAAATGTGTTAAAGCTGCATGATTATTCCAGATATCACAACTATTAAAACCTCCAACTACAGTAGGCTATAAATAAAATATAGTCAGGAATATTGGTGGCTGCCAATAGTTTTGATGGTTCATTATGAAAATCAGCATGGCCGATGGATTTCAAATTCCCACACCTGGTAACTTGAAGACACCCACACCCAGCATACAGGATTTCCTCCCAACACTAATGTTCAGGACATTAAGTCATTACTTCATACAGGTACAGTCATGTTTGTGTTTCCTTCCTCAGACAGTGTATTTTTTTAATACTGATATTTCTTTGATGTGCCTGTTAAGGTCTTCATAATCTAGGGGTCAATCAAGTGCATGTGTTTTAATGGAATTCTTTAAAGGGGTAGAGGTACTCTGACTATCTTTGTTGTCTCTACATATATACCTGAGTACACACACCCAACTGAAAGTAAATATCTTCAGGAGTTTTATTTTAAAACATTTTGTTGTTTAATATGACATATTGCATTTGTACAAAACTATATGCAATATATATGCTTTTTGAGGTGTACATTATATTAGGTTGCACTGTAGAAACAACAGCTTCAGTGAGGTTGTCAGTTTATGTCAGAATACACCAGATCCTGGTTGTCATAAAGACACATAGCTGGACACTTTTTGAAAAATGTATGTTATCAGTATAGGTAGTACTAAACCTAATAACTTCCGGCTGGGTCAAAGTGCGAGGTGCACCAAACTTTTGATAGAGAAGTGAACACCACAAGTCCTGTGATTGGTTATAAATGTGAGTGTGTTGGTTGTAAAAAATAATAGTTTCATCTGGGTAAAAAAAAATTGCAATTTTATTTCATCTAGTACCAATGTGTCAAGTAGCCTTGTGCTTGAAACATGTATGGGGTACCTGTAAAAAAAAAGTACTAGAATTTTGTGCGAAACTAGGGTAGTCATAGACCCTACCCGTTATCTCAGAAACGAGCAGCCTGACCCCCATTTTTTTCTGATTCACTTTAAGTGTAAGGGGTGGTAGTATTTATATCCGTGGCGTTTATGTCGGTTGATACGTTGCAGGTAGGAGTTTTAGCCACATATGTTACTATTGTCGTCTATGGGATTTGATTTGGTAGTATACACCCTCTAAATAATCTGAGTCAAACCATAGGGAAATTATGCACAGTAATGTTCATTTTCATAAGTAAGCCATAACAGAAATACCTGACAAAAAGACTTTCAACAGTTGTCACCATTAATTTTGTAAATAGTGTGCAATTTGCTAACAGTAGCCAAAACTGGGTATAGATATTATTGCGATGCCAGCTGCAGCATACATAAATTGTACTGCATTGCTAGCCATTACTCAATGATATTAACAATAATAAACTTACTCCAAACTCCAGTTTTTAAAATTATTATTGCTTTCAGCATTGACCTGAATGCTTAATTATAAGCTGTGTGTGACACATGTTGTTTCAGTTAGTAAACTAAGGACTGAATTTAATTACCAAGTGGTATGTTGACATTTCAAAAATGCCTGTTGACTTGAAAATCCATGTAATCAACACTATGGTCGGTGGATTTTATTCGGTATTAGACAATTATAGAAAGACAAAGGACTCTCTAGTTATGCATGGCATGTGTCTTGAAAATGTTGTAGCAGGCACTTGTGTACGTAACAGAATTAAAGGGACTGTCCAGAGTTTTCTGCAATTATACATAGTGGATTTGCACAAGTGTTTTTTAATATGGAACATTTTAACTGAGTCTATGTTAATTGGTATATGTCAAGGCTCTGCAAGGTTAATATTTTACATGTTAAAAATTATGAGTAGCGAATTCTGTTTATCCTACAACACTTTTAAAATAACATTTTCATGCAATATTTAGTAAATTACAGTATTAAAGTAGCCTCCATCGGTAATATGACGTCATCACGATTAGCACAAATATTACTTGGATGTCACGCACTTCAACTAAATGTTATGAATATATATATATATACCTTTAAATTTGCATACCATTATTAACCGGGTTAATACACTAAATTATCACATGGGCTTATGAGATGGATATCATGGGTACTTGTTATGAAAAGTTTGTTTTGTTTAATGACACCACTAGAGCACATTATTAATTAATCATCAGCTATTGGATGTCAAACATTTGGTAATTCTGACTCGTAGTCATCAAAACAAATCTGCTACATTTTTCTTAATGCAGCAAGGGATCTTTTATATAGGTGGTTCGATCCTGCGATGCAAGCATCTCCAGCAATCACTCAACCAACTGAGCTAAATCCTGCTCCGGGTAAGTTATGGGATAAATACATTTATCATATAATATCTTACATTTTCAGTGCAATCAAAGTATATGATATTTTTCAGATCACATATATGTACTTTAAGAATTTGATAACTATGCAAATTAGATGTAAATTAGTCGAGGTCTCGGCACTAGGTTTATTGACATTTAAGCAAACGTACTTGAGTGACAATCCATAATTGACGTATGCATTCATAGTCATCAAATAAACACATTTCAATGGCAATTTGACACTGAAAGCTGCCCAGTGTTCAGAAAACTAAAAATGTTAGGCATAACTTTATTTTGATGTAAGGACATCCAAAATGACATAATTCGAGTTTGACATCATTTCCATTCAAAAATACACCACGCCACATATTCTTACGTCATTTGAATATCTAGTAATGGCGGACTGGAATTAAAAGTTGTGTGTACAGTTTACAAAAACATGTTGTATTAAGCTTGAGCTTATATGATAAAGAGATTATTACCCTCGTGTATTTCGGTATCGTCAATATCATACATGTATATTAGGAATAAAAATAATGTATTATGCGAGCCTCTGGCGATACCGAAAAACACTCTGGTAATAACCTCTATGTATGTCTTTGATAAACAGAGCTGTTTTAAAAACTAAAATTACATATCAAAATCAAACAAATTGTTTAGAATAATTGGTGCCTGTATATTCAATGTGTTTCTGGTCATCCTAATGTGTGTAGCATGGCTAAAACTTCACTTTACTTTAGTGCTGCAACGATAAACCGGTATACCGCGATAATTGATCAGCTCGATACGAACCGCGGTACAGTTTTGCGTATCGCGATTTTTATACGCTATTTTTTTCCTCGTATCTTATTTGACTTGAAATAGGCAAACAAACAAACAAAAACCACATGATTTTATTAATTAGTGATGACAGGAAATGTAACAATCACTTCAAGCGTAGTCGGCTTACTTGTTGGCATACAAAGTGATAGGTCGGTTATACCTGGTTCTAACTTCTAAACAAAACGTGTCAGAAGTCCAATGAAAATAACCAGTTAACGATAATTACAAATAAATGTTTTGTTACTTACTCATTATCATTCATTGTTCATTTACGTTGGAATACGGCTACGGCTATCATCTTCAAAGAAATAAAACAACAAGTGAGAATCACACATCGCTGTTTTTCACTGAAATCGGAATACTTCGGCCGATCGTTCAAAACAACTCGGCCAATAACCTCTGGTTCGGTCGATCTGCCGAAATATTGCGATTCAATACGTACATTTCCGTGTCAAGCGAGCAGCAACGGAAAAACCCGATAGCAAGGATTTCCAAATGTGACAATTTAAAAACAGTTTGACACCGTCACACTGGTGTTCTAGTAGACTAGTATTTTGTTAAAAAATAAAAATGACCAAGAACATTATGCAACTAATAAATGTCGTGGTTTATATAATCATTTAGGTCTATGATGGAATGAATATTACAAATATTTCGATTTATATACTTAGTATTACTTATTTAACTCAAACTAGCTATGTCAAGTTTTATTCACAAAAAACGCGTGCAACAATTATTAAGCAACTGACCATCAAAGAAACGTCGACGTGTTTGATGTTTGTAATGATGGGTTTAGCCTGACAGCTGAAACTAATAAAGATCATTAATAAGTTTATGCATTCTGCTTTCATTTAAAAAAAACATCCATAAACATTAAATTTAAATAATATCAACTATATTGCAATACATATTGCAATACGGTTTCTTATATCGCAATACGGTTTTGACCGTATTGTTGCACCCCTACTTTACTTACCAATACATAATAATGTACATGTAGATATTTGTTGTAAATACAACTTAGGTATTGGAAAGAAAGAAAGAAATGCTTTATTTAACGACGCACTCAACACATTTTATTTACGGTTATATGGCGTCAGACATGTGGTTAAGGACCACACAGATTTTGAGAGGAAACCCGCTGTCGCCACTTCATGGGCTACTCTTTTCGATTAGCAGCAAGGGATCTTTTATTTGCGCTTCCCACAGACAGGATAGCACAAACCATGGCCTTTGTTGAACCAGTTATGGATCACTGGTCAGTGCAAGTGGTTTACACCTACCCAGTGAGTCTTGCAGAGCACTCACTCAGGGTTTGGAGTCCGTATCTGGATTAAAAATCCCATGCCTCGACTGGGATCCAAACCCAGTAACTACCAGCCTGTAGACCGATGGCCTAATCACGACGCCACCTGAGGCCGGTACAAAGGTATTGGAGGTAAAATTTAGTTTTAGTTTATTGAAACAATCAAGAGATCAGAAACACTGATATTCGAAACACGAAAATGCATTTCATATGTAATTTTACAAGCCTTAGTTTTTGAAAAACCCAGGTGAGTGAAAAATCTCTCTTCAAAATGCTATTTAAGGCAAGTGAAAACCAAGCATTATTAATATATGAAGTAAATTGGTAAATGTAATGACTTACATGTATGTTCAGTTTAGTTCATTAGTGTAGTCTGAGTGTAAGAGTGTAGGCAAAGATGTTCTGATTGGATTTTTACTGGTGTATGTCTTTGAAGTTGTCTATTAAACCTATATTTTTCGATTTGCTATCAAAGTAAAGTGATCTACAAGTCATATATATTGAAAGCTTGCATGGAAATTTCACGACATTTTAAAATTTTAATGGACTGCTATCAGCTACATAACTTCATAAGGTATGAAAACTGCTCATTTTGTAAATTATATATATATATGTATGTATATATATATATATATATATAGTGCCAACAAAACATACAAAATTATTCTATGTGCATGCTGAGTGCAACATGGATTGTTTTTCTGTTTCGTCGGGTTGAAATTATGTGTGCTGTACGTGCTATAGGGGTGTAAAGATATATACTTGAATATTCAGTGCAACGAACAGCGATCTATATTGTAGTTGCATTCGTATTCGTCACTAGCTGAACCGAATACACAAATACATATATGCAATGCAAACTGTACAATTTATGTCTCTAATTCACACTAACCTAAAACACAATACCGATTTGATTGTTTTGATATATATATTAATGCCCAAATCGGTCTTGTATTATTCGACCAAGCGCATAGACCAATCGTTTTTTATTCAACCAATTCAACTTGACAGTCGTACCCTATATTTACCTTGATTTCACTTCTGTCAAAAAACGCCCATTATTAATCAGTTTTTACCTTTTAAAAAATATTGTTCTTCCTTTCTGCAAAACCTTTTCACTTTTATATTCATATTCGTCACCTCATATTCATATGTATTATATTCACCACCATGTGTATTTGTTACACCCCTAGTACGTGCACTATCACACTCACGTATCTTAAAAATGAAGGTATCATTTAAATTGTCATTAAAATTAAAATTATATTAGCATCAAACTCAGGATTGTCTCTTTAATTGTGCTTCTAAAATTAGAATGTTAGGCATACAGTGTAACTTAAAAATGTTTTAATTTTGAGACCTGCTTTTGTAAGTAGCATCAAACTTTAAGCTGCTTACAGACCAAGCTTCTAGCTTATGGCAGGGGAGAAATGGAAAATATTTCACTAGCCCGCCAGACCAGAACCAACTAAAATGTACTAGCCCGGCAGACTAGCCCAATATTATTGTTCACTTCAAATGATATATACATATTTTTCTCTTCTTTTTTTTTAATAACAAAAAATTAAGGACAATTGCTAAGTGATCAACATCATGTAGCAAACGAAAACAAGACCCAAACCGCGACTGACAAATCAATAAATGTTGAAATACTCTGATAAATACTAAGTTTTTCAAATTTTTAAAATATAGATTTACAAAATTCAAGTGACATCCTGAAATTTTTTAAACAGAACAATCTATTCAGAAAATACCACAAATTTAATGCAAGAACAAAATATGTATATAACAAATTAAATTCGTCAGTCAGAAAAAGACAGATCGCCCGTCAGACTGGTAGTTGCATTTTTTAACTTGACCGTCAGAATTTTAACTCTCATTTGGCAACCAGGCGAGTACTTTTTGCAGCCCTGTTATGGTAGCCCCACTTCCATGACTAGTGATATTTAATGTTGGGCAAGTAAATAACTACTACTGCCATGCCCGACAAGCTAGTGAAAATAGTTGTCAAATGTTGCATTTTAGTCTATTTTGTAAATATGAATATCCTGCCCCAATTCCCACCCAAATTTCAGTGTTTTTAAGCTCTATCTCCCTGTTTAGGTGACATACATGTATCTGCATGATTATTACTATTAGTAAAATTGTATTTACTTGAAGTAAAGTAGGGTTAGAGAATTTATAATTGTAGCTAGTAAATTCTCAAAATTACTGATTCCATGGCTAGTGGATTTTATAAGAATTCTAGAAGCCCTGCAGATACTTAAACTAACTATTGTTGTTTGCTTAATTATTCTTTAATCAATAGCATTTTGTTTGTCCAGTTAATTACGAACTATTAAAACAATTGCATATGTATAGAGTGATTCGGGAGTCGAAATTTCCCGTTAAAAAGTATATTAAAGGAGGGGACAATTAAGGCATTTGGCCTGGTATGCATGTTCAATGATATACATGTATAATGCACATTATTGCTTAATATTAACAAGTATAATCGTATAGTTAATTAATAAAACAGTTAAATGTGACGGCTATTATATAAAGGGCGCAGCCATTTTGTACCATCCCAGTGAATACGCCCTCTGGTGAGCTGGTGGTTTCGTAATACCTAACGTATCACGTCAGGAATTATAGTCTTCGAACTGAAGAAGGGTCATTCCATGGTATTTGGTCCATGGGTGTGGAAATTTCAAAATGATCTGTTAAACAAAGTTTTTATTATAGCTTAAAGTTAACACCCGTAAGCACATACAAATATACTTTTATTGCCAATTTACTATTTTTATGGGTTTTAATGACGGTTTTATTTGAAAAAATTATTTTTGTAAGCCAGGACGTGACATTTGTTTTTTTGTAATATTTCATTACTGTTATGTTAAATTTAAAAATTAGGTATCAGGACATCATATCTAAAATATACTGCATATGAAAATACTACTTTCCTTTCTTTCATATCGTAATTAGCATATTAAATTATTTTTCAAAATATATAATGTCACGTCCTGGCTGATTTGACATATAAAAGTTAGTTTTATTTTAAAACTATTTTTCATAAATAAAAATCCTTGTTAATTCTCCTTATTTTCAATGTTCCAAGTATAAATAAAAGGTATAATGATGACTGGTTGTATTAAATGATTAAAATAAGCACCTCAAACTTTGAGCCTGGACGTGACATTGAGCCAGGACGTGACATTCAAAATAGCATGTTAAATTGAGTAAAGATTAAAAATGTATTAAATCTCTCTATATAGAGAAATTGGCAAAACTGACTAGATAATGCACATGTACCTAAAAGTAATTAATTTATTTTGTAATATTTTTGCTCTCACCATCAAGAATCAGAAACTTGAGAAACTGAACGTTCGGAGGAGCTAGCATATTAGAATATTTAAAGCGGCAGTATCCGGAATATTTTTATTATTTAAGCATATAGAACAGAAAATCCAATTACGTTTGATGCATATATGACGCCGCACTCCGCATTGGTTACACTACGCTGGCTTATCCAGGTCAAAAACAAAGCCAGTATTTCGAAAGTGGGACACTTTTGACGGGCTCCTACCAATCTCGGTTTTCATTGGCTTATCACAAGTGTGGAATTCCCCAACAAGAGATCATGTGAGATTTCGCAATTTTTTTAACAAATTCAACTGTCTTGATTGAGGGGTCGTCTCATATCTCCAAAACATATTTATATCCATAGAGATATGGTACGTCTTTCCAGGTGTTGGTGGGTGGGGGATTTGCCTTGAAATTTTGACAGTGGCCAGCTGTTGGCATATGCGTTACATGTAACGGGGTGTTACTAATTATGTAACGCTCTAGGGGTAGAGGAAGAGGGTACTGTGTTCGATTTACGTAACATTTTTCAAGACTATATGTTATTTTTATTCATTACTTAGAAAGGTGTTTTTTGGAAATGCGCGGTCAGTCTAGGATCAATCCCCATCTGTGGGTATATAAAAGACCATGGTATGTGATATCCTGTCTGTGGGATGGTACATATAAACGATCCCTTGCTAAAAACAAATGTAGTGGGTTTGGGGTTATAGACTGTGTTGAGCGAAGTTTATATGGGGCCATGCTCCCCCAGAAAATACATTTCAATTCTTTTTAAGCTTGGGCAAGTAAGGGTTTTGATGTCCAATACCCTCCCCTTGCACATGCACCCGATTCCTCTGTAAAATTATATGTCAAAATTACCAAATGTTAGACATCCAACAGCAGATGGAAGGAAGGATAGGTTTTATTTAACAACACACTCAACACATTTTATATACGGATGTATGGCATTGGATGATTATTAAATCAATTTTTTCTAACTTTGATGTCGTTAAAC
Source organism: Gigantopelta aegis (assembly GCF_016097555.1). Taxonomy (NCBI): domain Eukaryota; kingdom Metazoa; phylum Mollusca; class Gastropoda; order Neomphalida; family Peltospiridae; genus Gigantopelta; species Gigantopelta aegis. The sequence continues at coordinate 28,043,916 of NC_054708.1, forward strand.
ACCCCTCCCCTAACTTTACCCATTCCAAACGAAAGAATATTTATTTGAATTTATCGATTTTAACACTTAAAATTAAGAAGTGAAAACATTCATTGTCTATTTTAGTATATTTTATTTTAAAAATATATACATGATTAATGTGTTACTAGTCTAGTATACAAACTAAACTTTGAAAGTTCTACTAACACTTTATAAAATATTAATTCTGAAATAGGAAAGTACGATTGTCGATAATACATTGTCAAGATCAAACCGGTTTAACGAAAGACTGTTGTACCATATCCTCCGTATTTCTCTTTTAATTTTTTGAGATGAACCCTACAATTTGAAATCGGCAAACGCACGTATTAACTGAAACTGATAACAGGCTGTCGTTTGTGCTTTGCCGAGCTATGGCGGCACAGGCGACGAATCAAGCGTATACTTTTGACGATCTCCGTTCATAGCGAACACACACAAGTTTTTTAAAAGTGCATTTGAGCTTGTATTTCATATTTGTACATGTTATAATATGGTAACCAGAGACTGTAATTTTAACATGGATTTATGTAGATCTATACAAATATACCATTATCAATTAATTCTATGCTTCTTTGTTTTGACCAAACAATGAATTACAAATAATCCACCAATTTAAAGAATATACCAAATGTTCCATTTTGTGAATCCAAACTGGTGTACACATACAATAAATACTGTGTCAGAGAATTGTTCAAATAGCGTGCGCTACAACAGCTTGCTCTGAATGTGCACGTAAAGCCCTATGACCTGACCATTGTTCAAATACAATGTGATGCTAAAAAAAAGTTGAAAAAGAAATTTTGACATGCACTGAGGTGAACATTCATAGGCAGAACTATAAATGAAGCTTTACTGATGCGGAACATGTGATTTATGAGAAATGTAGCCACATTTGTACAATCAATGTTGAGCTAAATGCAAAAGTTGATGCCGCAGCCAACGAAAAAGTTATACCTACATGTATACTTCATCTTTTTAGTTTGTACATGTATTGTAAAGGTAAGACAAAAATCACCAGACTTAGCAACATCAGGATAAACAATGTTGTTGACAGTATGGTCACTGGTTATAAAAGTATATTAATATATGAATATTGTATGAGAATGTTTTTTTTACATGACAGTTCAATTAATTAGGATTTTATGCACTTATTTTGATAATAAAAACACTTAAAACAAGTAAATATCATTGATTTCATAAACTAACAGTGTTTCATTAATAGTATTTGATATACATATCATTTATTACTTGTATAAGTGACCAATTACGTCGTCCCAAAGAAAAGAAAAGTATCACTTGGGTATCTGAGTGGTCGTTTTTGCTCGAACGTACCCTACCAATAGGCCTAATAATATGCATTTTTTCTTTGGATTTAAAAAAAATGAAAAATACTATAACTCCATTTCGTTCTATTGATGCAAATTGAAATATATTTAGTTAAATAGTTTATTATACTATCAAGTAATTTATGTTGTTTTACAAGTCATGTTGATGAAAGCGAAGCGCCTTGTCGTAAATTGGAGCGTTTGTTTACACTGTGCATAGAGGAGATGGACGGAGCCGACATCACTTCGCCCCAAGCTATACCACTGGACGTCACAAAAACAAAATAAAATGGCTGCCCCCAGTTAGCAGGAATAATCATGGTTTTTCAGAGTATGACAAATATTTTGAAAAGTCACTAGCCACAGGGCTAGTGGGTTTGTGAAAACCACTAGCCCACCAAGATAAAGCACTAGCCCAAATTCCTGATCAATTATAACTGGATTTTTATATAATTTTTGTAACATTACACATTTACGAGTATAACAGTAAAATAAAACAAACACTTAAATCATGTTGTAACTTTCAGTTTTTTGTCGTGTTGTACGTTTTGTCTTTTGTCAAGTGTGATCCATCGTCATTGTCCTGTTTTCGTTTTTGCCCCCCCCCCCCCCCCCCCCCCCCCCCGGGAAAAATAATTGAGCAAACTCTTGGTTGGTATCTAAAAACACTTTCAAAATAATTAAATTTAAATGAGGGTACGACAGTGTGACACACGGTAATAGATGGTTCAGTGTATTTGGTAGTTGGTTATATATTTAGGGCCTACTATTTATGTCGCCAGGAACGGTGATGCCAAATACAGGGCATTATCCCGTGTCAGACCGATATCAAAAGAATATAACGGCAACATCTAATCCGTTGTTAATTGATGAACAAAAAAGGTATTATCTTGTATCAGCAGGTGTGACGTATTATCCAAACCGCTACACGTAATAGGCCAAGCCGAGTCATTGCATATGCGGTTACCATTAAAGTAAATTGTTTTCCTGATTGCCGATAACCACATGTTAGCGAAGTGTTAAATTAGAAATCAATAGGTAAATAAAACAAACACTGAAATTCAAAGCAAGGCTGGGGTTTACTTGATTGAGATTAACCTGTCGTCGCGATTGGTGATTTCCAAGTTCTTAGCCTAAAACATATGTGCGAGATTAACTACCACGTGACGTGTCTAACCAATCAAAACACGCATGTCATTAGACTTTATTTCCTGTGCCAGAAACTTGAAAGGGAAAGGTAAACAATGCATGCTGTAACTGTGACGATGTAGAGATAGCATGTTACTGCAATTTGCAGACCTAGCTCAAGTGGATTATTATTATATACTGATTGCGTTGTTGATATTATTCGATGACAAACGTCACAATCAAATTTATTAAACGAAATTTCAGCCGAGAGAAAAAGAAAGAAAGAAAAAAAAACACGATCGAGCGATGATGAGAGGAGGGGGGGGGGGGCTAGTGGTTTTGCGTTTCTCACTAGCCCGAACTTAAAAACCACTAGCCACGGGCGTCGGGCTAGCAGATTTGTCGAACTCTGGGTTTTTTTAGTAACTCTAAAATTACGCGTTTTTAATTTATTAAAGTGTCAGTATGTGTTAGTGGTCCGGGTATGCATCTTTCCAACACATAAGGCTCTTGTTTGAGTTGACTCTACCTTTAAGCAATTTTTTTATATTTTCCGGGAGAGTATGAAACTTTGTTCAAAGAGATAAATAAAGCATTTGACCTTAAAACAATGGATTTTATGTGAGGGTGGAAAGGGTGGGGGTGCTGGAGTTACCTGTGATGAGGTTCCCTCTTATATATATGCGGTTGTGACACCATGTTGACATCAGATTTTACATGTCCATTCTTCACAGTTTCACCATTCCCAGTGTCCATGGTAACACTTGCAGCAGTTAGCGTCTCAGTCATATTGAATGATACTCAGCAGTAGGTAGTACCAATGCTAAAATATATAGATAAATTGTTCAATTTATATTAATAAAATGTATCAATAATACATGGAATACCATTCCAGTGAGACATTCTATTTCATAAACATCCTCCAAAAACACCTGCTTGCATCTCATACATCAAGTTTCTAGTCCTGTAGTGTGTATACGACTCATTACAACCAATAATGCAATGTATCTGTCGTGACCTTTACCTGATCAACTATTTTGAAAACAAAAACAATAAACAACATGCATCATGTTATCGTTATCCCTGTATGTTCGATGTTGTTTTTGAGCAGTGACAGATGAACTCAAACGAGCATTTCAAGTTTTAAAAACAAAATGACAACAAAACAAACATTTTAAGTAAATAATTCGGAGTTAACAGCAAGAAACTAGAATAATAGGACATTCTTAACAAAGCTGCACTGGGGTTAAGCCTTGAGATTAACCGATTTTATAAATATTTGTGGCAATACGAAATGGGTGCAGGGACACACTTTACAGTCGGATTTTTATATAATCAAGTCTATTCACACTGTAATTAGTGTGGGAATATCAACAAAAAATTATTAAAAGAATAGCATATTAACAATATATGCAAGTCCACTTACAAATCAGCAATATAAAGTTTATTTCTCTATCGTCCTAGGTCTACCTGTCAAATGTGAATGTGCAAAACAGCTGATCCATGTCAATGCGCTGTAATATTTGCAATAAAAAGAAAACAAAGAAAAATGGAACAGTTTATTCCATTTCGAAACTACTACAGAAGTAGTATGCACTATTTTTGCATTATTGTTACCTAGTTAAGTGATACTTAGAACAAATATCAAAAAAGCATAACGATCTACATTGTATCGCGGAATTAGGTTGCTGGCCACTTTGTACCATGGTAATTTCGTATCTGGCCTCAGATTACAGTTATCTTCCCATTTGGTTGTCGAAAATCCGGAAGTTTCACCGCGCAAGTAGTCTGCTGTTTGACTGTGATTATTTCATGGCAGACAGCTATGAAGTGGCAACTGTTTGACTGAAGTGACAGGGGATATCATGTAGTTTGTAAACATGTGTAACTTGCTGACATTGAAGACTTGTTTGTGGTAATTCTGGCCCATGCAAAAGTAGTGCTTTTTGTGTAAAATGGGTGTACTCCGGTCTGGTTTAGAGGGTGTGTCTGTTTAAACCAATATGCTGGGAGAAAGAGCTGGACAACAGGGGTTGTCCTTTTCAGGGTATGTGTCCCCCATGCAGGCAAAGGTACATACAAAACCTCACGGGCCTGCTGATATTAATAAAAATGTTATAGCCACTAAGGCTATATAGAAACATATAGCGAAATTAATTGTGGTCTGAGGCCATCTAATTTGGTTGTTTCGTGCCAGAGTTATTCGGACCACGGTTATTTAGTACCATTGCAAATGTTGTCCACTTCAGGTATATCATTCTGCTATGGAATATAGTCTCATACTTTGGAATCGTGGTCGTTTTGAACCTAATTCGCTTTATTCCTAAACGAGAAGGGTCATTTTAAGTGTGTGTATATATGTGCAGTCATTGCATGCTCACTTAGGAATAGTGGTTGTTTTGAACCAGTTTTCGTGGTTTTGCTCTATTCCAAATTAAGGAAGTTTTAATTAAACTGTGTAGCATATATTTTTTTAACATTATCCATATGCAAACGTGATCAATTTGAATAATCAATTAAAGTTTGCGTTGTTCCTAAACAGGGAAAGGTCAAAAATGTATGTATCCTATATATTATTTATAATAATTTATCTACCACTTGATATTCTATATCTGATGTAACCATTATATAATATGTACTTATTATGTTGTTTAATTTGTGCAACTGTATGATTCATATAATATGAAATAATTTAAGCGTATTCTATTTCTATTGGGTATTTAACGAGATGGCATGGAAATATTACTTATGAGAAGCACTTCAGTATGAAAGAAAGAAAGAAATGTTTTATTTAACGACGCACCCAAAACACATTTTATTTACGGTTATATGGCGTCAGACATATGGTTACGGACCACACAGATTTTGAGAGGAAACCCGCTGTCGCCACTACATGGGCTACTCTTTCCGATTAGCAGCAAGGGATCTTTTATTTGCGCTTCCCACAGGCAGGATAGCACAAACCATGGCCTTTGTTTAACCAATTATGGATCACTAGTCAGTGCAAGTGGTTTATACCTACCCATTGAGCCTTGCGGAGCACTCGCTCAGGGTTTGGAGTCGGTATCTGGATTAAAAATCCCATGCCTCGACTGGGATCCGAACCCATTACCTACCAGCCTGTAGACTGATGGCCTAACCATGACACCACCGAGGCCGGTCACTTCAGTATGATTGCAGCACCATATATAGGCCTAATAGTTAATGACCATACATTTTTATGCATATTTACGTTTTTGAAAAACAACAATGTTGATTGCTGTCAGTCCTTTTTTAATATCTTCACACCCTTTCTTTTTTTCAAATAAAAATTAATTGTTCCAAGACGATAAACAGTGAATAGGTTCACACTCCTGGTAAGCCGTCTGTAACTAATATAATTAGTCATGGTTTAAAAGTTCCAAAGAATGGTGTAGTCCATTTTGATGTAGGCCTAAGTCTACCCACGATATTTTAGGTTTATGTATTTTGCCGTCAAACGTGTAGCCTAACACATAAATTGTATAATATTGATATATAGTCAGAGAGCCATGGCCATGGCTGAAATATTTGGTCACGGTGAATCTTCTGCAATACTTTTTAAACCATTTTTTAATTTGAAGTTTATCATCTCAGAAGCTATATGAAATGATGGTCTGCTCTGCAAAATCCAGTGCGAACGAGCACATACATGAGCACCCTAGAATTTTCTAAAACTTGTTTATATAAAAGGTTTCAAAGTTGTTTGTGGAAAGTTGTATCTCAAATGATGCAAAATAACAAAATATGTTTTATAATAATAATATACAATAAATAGGCCTATGTATAAAAACAGACTTCGCATAGTTGATAACAAGCCATGTACAAAAGTTACTGGATAATTGAAGGGGGGGGGGGGGGGGGGGGGGCTGACCCACCAAAAACTAATATTTGGTGGAGGCAGTGCTCCTGCTTCCCCCCACCTCCCACTGCAAATACGTTTCACTTTAAATATATCTCATTCCACCATGCTATGGGTCAATCGTAATACACAGCGCCCACATACTTTATTAGTCCAGAGTGGCTGTCAATCACGCTGTACAGGTGTCATTTTCAACCAATTTACTACACAGTATATACATACTGAATTCCATTGAAAACGCACTACCTAATTTTAAGTTGTTGCTATGTGAGATTGTTATAAAACATACAATGCCCCAAACCTTTGTAACCAATTTTTGGATTAATTATTGCCTACCAGAAAATATCCAATTATACAAAAGCTGTTAAATGTTTCATTAGTTCTTATTATATTCTTTTAGTTACAAATCTTACTGGTGCGTTGTCAGTAGTTCAGTATATTTGGAGACATCACAGAAGGCATTTCACAATCCACTATGGCACAGTCTTACCCACTACCTGTTCATTACCTAGGAGCAGTATGTTGTAGTCTTTAAATTGTCATCACACATATACGCAATTAAAAATAACGAATGATGTTCTGTGTAAAAAAGTGCACTTACTTTGCTTTCTTTTACTTCTTTTAAAAAAAAACAGGAATGAAAAAGAATGTCAATGTACATGTATATAGGCACATGGCTCATGCACTGGGGAAAAGGACGTTGTTTAAGAACACCCAAACATATTTTAAACCACAGCTGTTTAACATACCAGTGAATGTGTTATCGTTAATTTATCTAGCTCTTGAGGGTAGAATCTGCCACCACACAGGCTACTCCTGCTATTGAATAGCAGCAACAATGTTAACCCGCTTTCAATAGCAACAATGTTAACCCGCTTTCAATAATATTCCAGTTAAATACATAGGTGCTGACAGGTTTCTTCCTGTAGTGCGTGTATTAGTAGTGAATAAGCAAAATATTTGTTACTGGTGAACTCGAAAATGATCAATGTAAAGGTATTTAGCGTCCAACTTAGAATTCTTGTATTAGAGCGGTTATCTTTATCTACCGTGTTGTGGTCGGCTATTCCGTGTTTTCGCCTTAGGATAACCTCGGACTGAGAGAGCAATCATAACCGTACAAATGTCTGTCTATCTCTCAAACAGCAGAGTACTCGGACTATTAAGAAGGGAGAGAGAGCAATCATAACCGTACATATGTCTGTCTAGCTCTCAAACGGCAAAGTACTCAGGCTATTAAGAAGAAACATGCTACATTTTTCCATTGGTAGCAAGGGATCTTTTATATGCACCATCCCAAAGACAGAATTATCACATACCACAGCCTTTGATATACCAGTCGTGGAGCACTGGCTGGAACGAGAAATAGCCCAATGGGTCCACTGATGGGGATCGATCCTAGACTGACCATGTATCAGGTTAACAAACAACAGAATATTGATTATATAAAATATATTTAATGAAAACGGCACATAAATTTCTCAATTTGTAAATGAAACAAAAGCAAGTCATCTACAACAAACTAAAACAATGCTTATACATGTACGTTTAAAAATTAATAAGCCTACCTATTTGGAATTCATAAGCATCAACCCTAGATTTCACCATTATGGTGTTAATTGCAGAAGCTTAATATAGTCCTATGTTCTATTGAGCCCTGACTAGACAAATAGTTTTTGACAGATGTTTTAACAGAGAAGAAACAGACCATCAGCATAGACGGTTCCAACTCGATACCAAGGAAATATGCATTTTCAACTGCACAGAAAAGCACCTACCACAGAGCACTGGCATCGACTATAGCTCTGAAGCCAATTTCACAAAATATCGTAACTTCACATTCACAGTTACAAGTATTTAGTATTTATCACACATGAAGAAAATTAGGTCAGTATGGAAGGTGGGTAAAAACAACAGAAAATAATTTATGTATACAGTATTTTGAACTGTATTATCTGTACACTATGCAGTTATAACAATAGTTTAACAGTCATAAATGTATGTTTACATGCAAAACTAGGCTACTAAATTCACAACTAAAAACAGTTGGAAAGTTCAAAATAAACTTATTCTCTTGTCTTTGCCATGATCCATATTTTGCAAGTTTATGTGTGTAATGGATACCAAATACTTGTGAACAAACAACTCCTCGCCATAAACGTAAAGTTATGATATTTTGTGAATTGGCTCCTGATGACCATCTGTGAAATTAGCTCTTTTTTTCTTAGTGTAATTAGGAGACTAAATTTTCAGACTATTTTTTTTCGAACTGTTTTTCACTTTCTAGCATTTGTTTCGACATCGAAATTTGAGAAGCAAAGAATGCTTCCCAGTCCACAAAATTAATTTTGTGTCTTGAATTGTATGGTACAGACTTTATTAAAGCCTGACATAAGCAAATATAAGAGATGTCATACAGCGAATGTAACGGGGTGGGGTGGGGGGTGGGGGGGGGGGGCACATAGTCACCACATACCATTATGTTGCTATTAGCAAGAGATCATTTAATGTAAAAAATTCCAGAGACACACATGTAAATTTCTTCTTTAGAGGTGTCTAGAAAGGGTATATATTGGGTTTCTTTTCATCTTTTACCAACATATAAATGTGGTACTAACACATGTGTCAACAGAAAAGTCAATTTGATTGCATACGGTTCATGCATACAACAAAAAGAGAGAGCACTAACTACATTTAACTTTTTCAGATATACAGTCGGCAACATTTTGTGATTTTGATTTCAAAATGACTGATCACAAAGAAATAACATTTGTTAGTCTGGTATGTATTTACAACATGACACAGGTTATGAGGTATTACATTTTCACTCATATTAAATTCACAGCAATAGAAGAGTGTCAAGTCCAAACTGTTTTCAGCTGCAGTGAAGGTTAAGGCGTGTCCACCCTGGGTACAACCTCTGACCTTGTTTGTGCAGAACTAAACTAATTTGGTTACAAAAACACAACTGCATAAATCACTACCAGTGACAAGTGTAAACAAACTGTTTATAAACTTGGTTAAAGGCCGTATAAAAATAATACACATTAGGTGACATTTGGTGTGTGTGTGTGTGTGTGTGTTTTGTGTTTTATGTGTCTGTGTGTGTATGTGTGTGTGTGTGTCTCTGTGTGTGTCTGTGTGTGTGTGGTTATATGTTTTCACAACACAAATCCAAAACACATAGATGAGCATGGCTGAACCTAGTCGTGGTCCGGGGTTCAGTTGCACCTTCAATAAAATAAGGATCACCCTGTACATAACCAAATTAGCCAATTGCTAATTTTTTATTAAAAGTGGCCACTACATTTAGTTTTTGGCTAATGAACTACATTCCTTAAATTAACCACATTTTAATAATTTTCAAGCAAATACTTAACATACATGTACCGGTACATATCTAAAAATTGGCTAAACCAAAATTTGTTCTAGTGTGAGCCCTGAAAGTCCCTTTTTGTCTACCTGAGTTTACTTTCATGATGTCCTCATTCTGTTAGTACTATCACTCCACTTAGTTTTATCACTGTTGACTGTTATCAAGGTATATATATTTGTAGTATAAACTAAACTGTGCCTTCTTTTTAAGTTAAAATGTTGTATAGCCCACTTACTAACAAATTTGATTTGGCAATGCTTTTATCTGTAATATTTGTGAAAATACTGCAACTAAATGAAAATCAAAGCTTTATTTAAAAAAAAAAAATTAATTGTGTATGTGTGTGTATCTATGTATGTATATGTATATGTAGATATATATATATATACTCTTCAAAAAAAGAAACGCAAAAGGGTACAAATGGGTTATAACTCCGATTTTATGTTTCCTACCGGTTCATGCTTTGTGAATATAAGGTCATTGCATGTCCCAAACACATTCCCACGGTTACATTGGATAAAACGCACCTACTGTACAATAAAGTTCCAAAATGTGAATATTCGCAAAAACGCAGCCACGTGCAAACCATGTCACCACTGCACGTGCGTTGTCTGCACGTGCAACATGAACACCGACAGTATAAAAGTGCAGGGTGTTCGCTTGCCTGGCCTCTGTATCTGGCCGACAGTTGACAATCCAGGACATGCCACGTCTCAGTGAACCGCAGAGAAACAATGCCATCGGCCGACTAGACGCAGGCGAATCCAGAACGGCCGTTGCCAGGGCATTCCATGTGTCCCCAAGCACCATCTCCAGACTGTGGGACCGTTACCAGCAACATGGATCAACACGTGACCTCCTTAGATCCGGTCGACCACGGGTCACTACCCCCGGGCAGGACCGCTACATCCGGGTACGCCACCTTCGGGAACGATTGACTACTGCCACCTCCACAGCCGCAGCAATACCAGGTTTGCGCAGGATATCCGACCAGACCGTATGGAACCGCCTACGTGAGGTAGGAATTCGTGCCAGACGTCCAGTTCGAGGTGTCATCTTAACACCACAACACCGTCGACTCCGACTGCAGTGGTGCCAGATTCATCGACAATGGCCTCAACTGCGATGGAGACAGGTGTGGTTCAGTGACGAGTCCCGATTTCTGCTCCGACGTCATGATAGAAGATATCGCGTGTATAGGCGTCGTGGTGAACGTTATGTGGCAAACTGCGTGTAGGAAGTGGACAGATTCGGCGGGGGTAGTGTCATGGTGTGGGCAGCCATCTCACACACTGGCAGAACTGACCTGGTCCACGTGCAGGGCAACCTGAATGCACAGGGCTACATTGACCAGATCCTCCGGCCACACATCGTTCCAGTTATGGCCAACGCCAACGCAGTGTTCCAACATGACAACGCCAGGCCTCACACAGCACGTCTCACAACGGCTTTCCTACAGAACAACAACATTAATGTCCTTCCTTGGCCATCGATATCACCGGATTTGAACCCAATTGAGCATCTATGGGACGAGTTGGACCGACGCCTCCGACAGCGACAACCACAGCCCCAGACCCTGCCCGAGCTGGCAGCAGCCTTGCAGGCCGAGTGGGCCACCATCCCCCGGGACGTCATCCGTACTCTGGTTGCTTCAATGGGCAGGCGGTGCCAGGCAGTTGTCAACACACGCGGAGGCCACACCCGGTATTGACTCCAGATGACCTTGACCTTGGTGGTGTGTCCTATCACTTACTCACAATGGACTAGAGTGAATTGTGAACAATCCTGCAACATTTGGTAATTATCGGACTCACCATTCAATAATTAAATCAATTCTCCAAATGTTACGACAATGTGGTTTTGCGTTTCTTCTTTTGAAGAGTATATATATTGTTAGCTGATATCATTTGTTGCTTACTTTTTACCACACTATCACATTGAAATTATGGCATACATTAACACACCAAAGATGTTAATGTCAGGGTCACACAGGCATTTGACCTTCTAAAGACAGTGACCTGTAGTATACACACTGTGTATGTTTGTTTACTGCTGTCTTCCACAAGGCATTTTCTAAACATTTTAAACAGCCCTCTATGCTAACGTTTCCATTTAGGAGCCAGATGTGGCCTACTCCTATTTTTTATATAAATAGTATGAAATCTTTGTCGACAAATGAAAATAAATGGTTGCATTTGCAATCAAATCAGTCGCAATGTAGAGGGCTGATTTTAAACTACAAGGTTTTTAATAATATATTTATAGCCACATAACCATAATTCAACTATATACCAAAACATTGATAACAAGTGGAACACGACAACGGTGTAGCTGGGTGAATACAGGCGGAAGTTCAATCAACCGCTTGTTGCCAACATTCGCTAGACTAATTTTTAAGTAACACAGTAAACCAATTTACCACTTCGGGAACCAATCAAATAGTTCACAAATGTTAGTGAAACGTTTGCTGGCTGAACTTGGGGCAGTACTTTTCGGATAAAATTAAATATGCAATATACTGAACAAAAACAGAAAAGCCAATATCTTAATAAGTAAACTTATATATATTTTTAACACAGTCAAAAATGGGCCTAAATGTTCACAAGAGATTGATAATTTTAATAGACAGACATTAATGGGATTCCAAATGAATAATTTTAAATAAAATTAAAGAAAACTAAATTAATATTTGCAGTTTTGCTGCTCAATATATTTTTACGTAATGCAGGTTATTTTCTAGAGTCACTTAGTAGATCAAATGATGTGCGAGCCTGTCTTTAACCTCTGTTTAAACCAATAAAAACAATCACAGACACCTTGTCATACAAAAAATATGATGATCATCAATAACCTAAATATTAACTAAAGTCATAATTTGTCAATAATTCTTGACAGTAGATTAATTCACTGAAATTTAAAATTGTTTTTAAAAAAAAAAAAAAATCTGATCTCTAACCTACATTATCACCAAGTCTAGAGGATACACAAAGGTATTCTCATGACTGACCCCCATTCCCTGAACTGGGTCCGCCTCTTCCACGACCAAGCTGTAGGTTCTGCAGAAGAGGCAATAACCCTGGCAACAGCATAGGGTTGTCTGCCCCTTGACCCATACTCATTCCGGGAACGTCGGCACTGTTGTTAGCTGAAGTATTCTGTGGTACTGTCACTGGTGTCATGTTCATGAGATTTTGCAAACCTGGCAAATTTGATAAATTTGGTATGTTGGGAAACTGGGGAACATATGCTACGTTTGGCATGTTTGACATTCCAGGCATGGAAGGGATGTTCTGCAAGGCTGGCATGGATGTCATGTCTGCCGCCACCGCCGGTTGGCCACGGCCCATCGATGACATCTGGGTAATCATTGCGGGAGTCTGCATCATGGGAAACAGCATGGAGAATCCAGACATGACGCCCATCATGGACGGATCCCAGACACCCGTGCCGCTCTGAGACGAGGCCACCGATTGGAGCAACTGTTGCTGCTGCATCATGGTAGCAAGGTCCTGATTGGCTGCTTGCAGTGAACTCAAGGATGGGTTGTTGTGGTCTGCAGGTTTCGTGGATGGCACAGGATTGACAATCATCGGAGCCACAACATTGGTTTTAATGGGCGACCGTGCGTTTGTAATGGATTTCTGGACCTGTAATGGAAAACAAAGTGCCGCCATGTGTACATTGAAACATTGGTTTTAATGGGCGACCGTGCGTTTGTAATGGATTTCTGGACCTGTAATGGAAAACAAAGTGCCGCCATGTGGACAATGAAAGTTTGTGGGGCTTTTCTTAAAGTGACAGACCCTAGTTTTTAAACATTGTACTTTATTCTTTTTAGCTGTAATAGCCATTTTTGACAAATGAAACCAGACACTTTTTAGAGTTTACTGTTTAGATTATATATTTTCATACATCTGACGTGTTTCTGATCATCCTGGTGTTTCCGATACCGTGAAATGTATTTGTCATATTTATAAAAATGCACATTCTGCGATTTCCCATACTTAATATATATTAGAGTATAACTTATACATAATATACCATAATTATTCAGTTTGTTTTGTTAATGACACCACTAGAGCATTTATTAATCAGCTATTGGATGTCAAACATTAAGCAATTTTGACATATATTAGAAAGAAAGAAAGGAATGTTTTATTTAACGACGCACTCAACACATTTTATTTACGGTTATATGGCATCAGACATATGGTTAAAGACCACACAGATTTTGAGAGGAAACCCGCTGTCGCCACTACAGTGGACTTTTATTAGACACTAAGTTTACCTTGTTTTTCTGTTTCAAAAAATGTCTCATTCTTTATAATTATAACATATAATCAAGTTTGGTCTGGTGGCATTTGATTTGGGCAGAAATAATTGTAGCTTGCCAGACAAAATGTCTGGCCAATTTCGACCCCTGATCTTCCACTGTAAAGTATTTCTGCATACCTTTTCTTCAGATGTGTTGCTATCTTGCTCCAAATCAACTGACTGACTGTCATTAGCAAGGTCTGTAAGGAGAAAGAATTTATGAAGTTGACATTCTCTCTGATCAACATTTTAAAGATATTTTATAGTACTTCTAAAAAAAAAAAGAAAAAAAAAAAAAAAAAAGAGAAAAAAAGAGAAAAAAAAGATTTCATTAATAATACTGAATTTTACAAATTATTTCTTTTTATAATTTGAAAAACATGGAATAAACTGAAGTTAACAGTTAACAGTTAACTTCACTGAATGTCAGTACTGTGGAATAAATTGCCAGTTACACGGTTAACTTCACTGAATGTCAGTACAGTTGAATAAACTGCCAGTTACACACTTATAACTTTACTGAATGTCAGTACTGTTGAATAAACTGTCAGTTACACACTTAACTTTACTGAATGTCAGTACTGTTGAATAAACTGTCAGTTACACACTTAACTTCACTGAATGTCAATACTGTTGAATAAACTGTCAGTTACACACTAAACTGTCAGTTACACACTTAACGTCACTGAATATCAGTAGTGTTGAATAAACTGTCAGTTACACACTAACTTCACTGCATGTCAGTACTGTTGAATAAACTGTCAGTTACATGGCTAACTTCACTAAATGTCAGCACAGTTGAATAAACTGACAGTTACACACTTAACTTCACTGAATGTCAGTAGTTTCACTGAATGTCAGTAGTTTAATAAACTACCAGTTACTCAGTTAACTTCCTGATATTGTGGATGAGGACTTTTGTTACAGTTATCATTTGCTGTTACAATTTATGTTATTTATTTATTTCCATCAGTAAATTGATTATTTTCGATCAGAGTGAGTGAGGAGAGTAATAAAAATAAATAACAATCAATCTGTATACAGTACAGAGTTGTCTTAGAATCCATGCCACCATCCCACCACTGATAGCATTAGTCTCACAATTCATGCCACCATCCCACCACCATTGGCATTAATCTTACAATACATGCCACCATCCCACCACCATTGGCATTAGTCTTACAATACATGCCACCATCCCACCACCATTGGCATTAATCTTACAATACATGCCACCATCCCACCACCATTGGCATTAGTCTTACAATACATGCCACCATCCCACCACCATTGGCATTAGTCTTACAATACATGCCACCATCCCACCACCATTGGCATTAATCTTAGAATCCATGCCACCATCCCACCACCATTGGCATTAATCTTAGAATCCATGCCACCATCCCACATTAGCATTAGCAGTGGTTTAAGCCAGTTTAAAACCTAGCTTCACTTTGTTGTAAATGGAGTTGTCTACCTTTCTCCATGGCCTCCAGCTCGTCAATGAGCTCTTTGGTTTTAGTGATCTGCATCTCCACCTCATTAATCTGGTTCACGGAATCCACATGGCTCACATTTTCTCCCATCAGGCTCTGGATGATCCGTTTCCTGTTTGACAATTATACAATCCATAATTATCTACTCATGTCACAAAGCATCATAATTCATTGCCTTATTCGTGATATACCGGTAACATCCGACTCTTCATGACATAAGACATTGCCTTTTAACACAAAACACTGATGACATATATTCAGAAACCTAATACTGCCAATTCATGACAGAAAATACTATCATTCATGCCTATCCATGACACAAACATGGATGATTATGTGTCTTCAGCCACAGTTTACAGCATGTTTTTTATTACTGTTTGCACAAAACATGACTTAATTGCTCTTTAATTCTTTCTCTTTTTTTTTTCTCTTTTTTTTGTGTCAATTAGATGTTATCATAGGTAAATTGAAACTATTTCTGGGTGGGTTATATTTTACCCTGTTACGCTTAATTCATCTTCCAGCAGTAATATTCAGGCCTCTGAAAATGGCGATAATTTTGAGTAACCTATTTTTTTTGTGCGCGCAAAATTGCAAGCACCATTTACATGGATATAATGGGTTATGCAAAAACCAAATGGATTACAAGGATTTATTTCTGCGTAAACGATAAATGGGTCATGCTGATTTTTAACTATCAGAGGCCTGATCTTCCATTTATGAAACAATTATCAAACAACCTTTTCTGGGTAAATTTCATTACATTTATCTGTTGAGATTTGTTTTATAGTGCAAATCAATTTTTCCCTGATCAGTAGACTTTAAAATTATATATAATTTAAAAACATTTTTTTTTTTTTTTTTAAACCTCAGATAAGTAGTACTACTTAGTTTCAATAAGATATTTTTAATTTTCTTCATTAGATACATTTTGTTTATATGTTTATTTTACATTCCTACTGAAACAAAATGACTTTAACATAATTCTTACCTTTTAAACTGAAGAGCTTGCAACGTTAACCGCAGTTCATCCAGTCCCAGCAGTGGATCTTCAAATTCTCGGCTCAACTCGGAACATGAGTCCGATTCCGAATCCACTCCCTGACGTGAAAACAATGACTTCAATTACTCAGTAACTCAAACAAAATAAAACCTGTCAAAAACTATTCCCTACACCTATCTTCACTTAAAGTGGGGGTTTTATCAATAATTTCAGAAAAAAACAAGAAGGAAACTAAACTGACAAAAATGTTAAATTTTTATGTGCAATTGGTAAAAATATTTGTCATGATATAAATAAAAGAGCAAAATTCACTTACATTGAAGAATGTCGTCTGCTCAAAGAGTTTGAAATTATATTAACATTCTCTAACGTTTTATATCCTACATATACATAGGTACATGGAAATGGAAATGGTTTATTTAACGACGCTACAGGTACACAGATACAAAACAGAACCATCAAATATAGTTTTATAGGATAAACTAATCAAAAAAATGTTGGCCAACCATCAGTTTTAGGAAAATTCATACTAATTTAAAAAATGTGACATAATTAATAACCCCGCCATTTTTTATTTTATTTTAACTACTATAGCAAGTTTCTCCTTTCAATGTAAAGGCTGGTTATATTTTAACAAGGTACGGTAAAATAGAAATCCCAATTCATCTGAGACTACCAAGGGCTCAAAACTCATCAGAAAAGTATGGTGCCCAAAATATAATATCTGGGCCATTAAATTTTAATTTTCACTAGCCCAAATTTGCTTTAGATAGCCAAAACACAACTATTCATATTTCAGGTTTGTTTTAAAGAATTGAAAACATTTAATTATCAATTGTTTTAAGTAAGTATAAGAAAGTAAAGTAATATTTATTTGAGGAACCACTTCTAGAGAGCAAAGATACCAAGATATACACATGTATAATATTGAAATAAAATGTTCCAAATGGTTATGAACTGGACCAGGGAAGTCTTTGTTTTATTATCACTACACCTAACTACATCCAGTCTACAACATCAATGTTTATTAAGGTAAGCCGATACCTTTAGTTTTGCAAACCACAAGCAAGATTTTAATGTGGAATAAATATATGCAATACAATTATTAACAGTTATAGAAAGAAGATTGCCCAAATAATATTATTTGGGTAACTAACACTTTTTTTTTAACATTTGAAGTCTCCCAAATGGAACTTTGGTCACATTTGGTGACCTGGCGACTGGCAGTTTCGGGCCCTGCTACCAAAGATTAAAGATTGTTCTGTTTAACGGACACAGCAAGAGCACATTGATTTATTAATCATTGGCTATTGGATGTCAAACATTTGGTAATTATTTACATATAGTCAGAAAGGAAACCCGCTACATTTCTCTATTAGTAGCAAAAGATCTTTTATATGTACCATCCTAGACAGAATAGCACATACCACAGCCTTTGGTATACCAGTCGGGGTGCACTGGTTACAGTGAGAATTAGCCCAATGGGCCCACCGATGGGGATCGATCCTACGGTGACCGCACATCAGGTGAGCACTTTACCACTGGGCTACGTTCAGCCTCTCTTTGATGAAGAGTCACAGGAACCTTTTACTTTTCACTGGTTAGTGTGAAAAATAGCCCAATGGGCCCACTGACAGGGATCGATCCTACGGTGACCGCACATCAGGTGAGCACTTTACCACTGGGCTACGTTCAGCCTTTCTTTGATGAAGAGTCACAGGAACCTTTTACTTTTCACTTGTTAGAGCGAAAAATAGCCCAATGGGCCCACTGACAGGGATCGATCCTAAGGCGACCGCCCTCGGTCCTGCTGCCATACCTTCCAGTACGAGTCTTCGGGACTGAGCGCCTGCAGTGCTGCATCAATCGACTCTTTCAACTCCGAGGACGAGTGCTGGAACACAGACAGGATGGACGGAAGACTGGAAGGAAGGAAAAGGAAAGGAATGTTTGTATAGCTTTGCCTGAGTACATTTTAAAGCGGCTATGTCTGGAATATTTTTATTATTTAAGCATTTAGAACAGAAAATCCCATTACGTTTGGTGCATATAAGACGCCGTACTCCGAATTGGTTTCACTACACTGGCTTTTCCAAGTTAAAAATAAACCCACTATTTTGAAAATGTGACACTTTTGCCGGGCTCCCTCTGGGCTAAAAATAGTACGGTTCGGCTATTGTTGCATTACAAAAACCGAGCAGATTCTAGCAGCCAATTCCTAGCAGCCAATTACGCTAGCAGCCAATTTCAGCAGACCCTCATGGCGACGATCTAAACACCGGACTCATACGCCTTTCGATTGTTACCTGTATTTCACACACTTTTATACACACTGTTATGCTAATTTTTAATTATTCACTACAACTTAAGAATTTTAGAGTTTTAAAGAGTATCTTTATATAATAACAACACAAAAACAAAATAACAACCAAGACTCATTTTCACAGTCTTATTGTTACTAATATCCGTATAAAAAATACAACTTAACCGTTTTATTAAGCACTTTTATAATATCTGAAGTATCACTTTAAAAATCCGTCTGTACTACGGTAATATAGGATGTCCAACTAGTATCATATAGCTCACACCACAACACACATTATAAAAGGCGTAATGGTCCGGTGTTTAGAACGTCGCCATGCGTGTCTGCTGAAATTGGCTGCTAGCGTAATTGGCTGCTAGGAAGTGGCTGCTAGAATGTGCTCGGTATTACAAAATGGCGAGAATTGTTCTAACTGGCTAGTAAGCATTTGACGATATGCGTTAATGACGACAACTTGCAAGTGAATTAAAAGTGCAGTTATGCTTGTATTTGAACTTAGAACTTGACTGTATACGATTGAAACCAGACATTGCAGCTTTAAACAATGGCTGATTTAGTGTCAAACATATACAGTGATACCTCAAGACCGGACCATCTGTAAACCGGAATTCCCTCATATACCGGATGTTTTACAGAGTCCCTTCTTGAAAAACAGTACAGAACTTACCCTCTCTAAACCGGATCCATCTATAAAACCAGACTTTTGTCTTGGTACCAAGGGTCTCTGGGTTAGAGGGTTTCACTGTATATCATTTTCAACATTTGGTTTAGTGAGAAAGAGAGAAAAACCATGCTACATCCACCAGAGCTACTCCTACCAATAAAGCAACAAGAAATTTTCAATATACACTTTCCTGTAGACAGGAGAGCACATACCATGTTGTTTGATGTACCAGTTGTGAGGTACTTTTTGGGATGCTAAACAAGAATTCTGTGGAATTAAATGTTTCAGCTGCCATAAACATTTTCGATGCACAGTGATGAACACCAATAGGTGCAACTACAAAGTGAAATGTTAATGCAAACATTGTGACATGTGCTGTCCTGTCACCATTGGAAAGTAATACCTACATGTTTATCTCGCCTTTAAAGGCAACACAAAAATCTTAATCCATCACAGGCAATCGATCACACAACCAATCGCACCTCAGGCAAACACTGAGCTACATTCCACCACCCCTGATAATTAAAGACCGGAAAGGGATTATATGAATAAAAATTAAAATTCTGCTGAATTAAATGTCTCACCTACCATAAAGTTATTTGACTTCACTGACCGTTGCATCCATAAATGTCCAGTTCAATGCAGATTAAAAAAAAAATATATATAAAAAAAAATATATATATATATATATATATATATTAAATATTAAAAAATTATATTAAAATTTTAATTGAATTTGTTGGTCTTCAAATGCATTGTGTTGAACATCCATAGTTGCTTCTTATAAAGGTGAGACAAAAAAAACCCAATGTTAAAGCTGCACACCCTAGTTCCATCCAGTGAAAATAAATTATAATTTGGTTAATCTACAAACCTGTAACACACTTAGATCACATTTTTATCAAATGGAGTGAAAAAGCAGGTTTTATATCGATAAATACCATGGGAATCCCCATGTCCCAATTGCTTGAAATAATTTTGAAAGTTTGTATTCTGATGTCACCGGTAGATGTCGCTCGAAGCACAATGCCTACGTCACAACAAATTTCACAGACTTGGGGTGCATTCTTTTCACCTCTCCTGGACATGTTCCAACTGTTCTGTCCTGGTTGTATCCCCTCTCCAGATATCGTAGGACGTAGCAAAATTATTGGTTTTAAGGGTTTGTAACGTTTTGTATTGAGATACTTACTTGTCTGAACTTTATTGTTACTGAAAATGTTCATGAACTGTGAAGAAAAATCTCACAAATGAACAACAACGAATCGGATGTTGATTGCGTGAACCGTGCACGAGAAAACAAACCGAACCAAAATGATAACGGTCACATGGTATACCAACGTCTGTGACATTGAAATGGAAATATCCCGTCTAAAAATAGATTAGACCTTGTCTGCTCAACGTTTTTTTCTCAAACGTGCATCCGTTTTTCAGAAATAAGAAAAATGTATTTTGTGGTATTACAAACACCAGGATTACCAGGATTACCAAAAAAAAAACTTCAGGTGAATGGAAATGTATATTCTAAATAATAAACGTTAAGTAAAGTGCAATTTTATTTGTGAAAAACTGGGTTTAATAGCGAAAAACAACACCGTAATGGTTAACAACTAGCCGTAACTAGGGTGTGTCCCTTTAATATGACCATTACCTGAAAAGAAGTGGAGGGTTTAATAAAGTTTTTGTAAGTACTCCTTTCTCCAAAAGACAAATGGAGCCGAATTTACAAAGCCTGTTTTTCTCAAACATAGTTGTTTAAGAATTGTAAATGTTTGTAGTTACAGGTTTAAGACCAAAACAGGCTTAATAAATTTGGGCCATAACAATTCATAAAAAAATATATATGATAGTAAAGGCAACTGCACCTTTACTATTAAAAATATATAAAACAGACAGATAGAAAAGATTTGATTACACAGTGACTACCATTTTGTAGCAAGAGGTCTTTGACTTGTAATAGACGGCACATAACAGGGTTCAGTTATGAAATGCTGAGAAGAAACCTGTCACTTGTACACAAACAACATCTGATTAGTAACAGAGTTAGATGATACTCCACTGTAAGGAGATAAATGTAACATGAACATATGAATTTTCTTTTACTTACGCATCAAGTGGATAAAGAGTAAGAAATGTCTTATCTTCGACACATTTCACACCATAGCTGAAAAAAGAGGAATTCTAATTAATCAACACAAAAATAATATGAAGTTCTCTCTCTCTCTTCATCTCTAACTGTGTCTCCCCCACCTCCCTCTGTCTCTCTCCCCCCCCCTCCCTCTCCTCGCTCTCTCTCTCTCCCCCTCTCCTCCCTCTTCTCTCTCTCCTTGCTCTCTCTCTCTCTTGCTCTCGCTCTCTCTCTCTCTCTCTCTCTCTCTCTCTCTCTCTCTCTCTCTCTCTCTCTCTCTCTCTCTCTCTCTCTCTCTCTCTCTCTCTCTCTCCATATATATAATCTGCCATTCTTCCCTCAGAACACTGATTTATCTCGTAATTGTTTTGATAATTTCTTTCTCTTTTAAAAAAAATTTGGGAGGGTCTTTCTGGTGTGTTTTTTGTTTTATGTTTTAATGTAATAAAATAGATCCATGTTTAAATTAAAATAATAATAATATCATGCTTACTGACTACCTCACTACTAAAATAGTAGATTGGTTTATAGAAAAATTGTCTTGATGATGACAGGCTCATACATAGAACATAGAACATGTACATAGAAGTTGCAACTTGCATGTCAAAATGCAATCATGGATGCTTCAATGGCTTCACAATGATTGAGGTATCTATTCGCTCTACATTATATATATGGATACTAAATTATTGAAGAATAACAATACAACCTTCAGTTTGTTTATCTACAAATAATGTGATAACAAACAGAAGTATTCTCACAGATTATTTACACCAAGTATTTTCAACCAAGTTCATTGACCCAGACTTCAGTGCTTCTGCCAGAAAGACATTTTTGGATATGGTGCTATGGAATTGAATTCAACCAGTCAACCACAGTCAACAGGGGCTCCCCAGAAATAAAATGGGTTACATTTCAGGTTAGGGTTAAGAAGATCATACAGTAATGATAAGAGAGATAAATTTTGTCAAAAGGTCAACTTTAAAATTATCTGCAAAACATTTTGGGTATGGCACCATACTCGTTTTAGCCTCTGACAGAAACTCTGCCAGTGGTGAAGTCATCATGCTGGTAGGAGATGGGTTCAGGCTCTACTACTAGCTTCTAGTACTGGTGACCGGCCTCGGTGGCGTAGTGGTTAGGCCATCGGTCTACAGGCTGGTAGGTACTGGGTTCGGATCCCAGTCGAGGCATGGGAGTTTTAATCCAGATACCGACTCCAAACCCTGAGTGAGTGCTCCGCAAGGCTCAATGGGTAGGTGTAAACCACTTGCACCGACCGGTGATCCATAACTGGTTCAACAAAGGCCATGATTTGTGCTATCCTGCCTGTGGGGAGCGCAAATAAAAGATCCCTTGCTGCTAATCGGAAAGAGTAGCCCATCTGTGTGGTCCTTAAAGGGACACACCCTAGTTTCAACCCGTGAAAATTAACACTAAGTTTAGTTAATCTACAAACCTGTAACACATTTGGATAAAGTTACAATTGGGTGAAACCTGAGTCTGTGACTTTGAAATGGTGAAATACCCTCTAAAAATAGACTAAAACTCGACTCCATAACTGTTACTTCTCAGACGCACATGCTTTTTTAAAGATATGAGAAATGCATTTTGTGATATTAAAAACACCAGGATGAACAAAAACACTTCGAATGTACGGAAATTGACAATCTAAACAATAAAATCTAAGTAAAGTATGATTTATTTGATCAAAAAACGTTATAATGGTCAAAAATATGCGTTAGTGTTTAAAAACTAGGGTATGTCCCTTTAACCATATGTCTGACGCCATATAACCGTAAATAAAATGTGATGAGTGCGTCATTAAATAAAACATTTCTTTCTTTCTTTCTTTCTAGTACTGGTTTAAAAATTGTTGATGAGCAATAAACTGCTCTTCTGAAATTAATGTAGGAGAGCAATTGCTCTCAGGTCAAAGTCACAGTAATTTTGAGTAAATTGTTTTTAGCAATATCACTGTGTGATGAAGCGTGCACTTTTTTACCCATGCAGAAATCGTTTTACGCGAGTGTATATGAATGAGAGCAGTTGCTCACATCAGATCATAAAGACTGCTCTGAGTGGCCACTCAGTTCAGTACGGAGGGTCTATGGCAACCACTGACCTTTAATGAATGGATGATGAATGAATGAATGAATGAAAAGAATGAATGAAAAAATTAATGAATGACTGAATGACGATGAATTAATATTTAATGACACCCCATCACACACACAAATTGGCTTCTGGGTGTCAAACAAAGGTACGTGATAACATCAATTTAAAATTCCAAAATTATTAATACAAACTTGGATTTACCATCACGTTCGAACTATACCTACGAAGCGCCCATGGTAGGATAGTAAGGGTGATTGCACTAGAACACAATTATTTTTTTACAAGCTCCCCGACAAATATGGTAATTCTGCGCTTGTTTGTCAACGGTTCTTTCTGAATACCCTGGGTTACAAACATTAATTCCTTCAATCCTTCTATTAGTCATTACAGATGCGCACACGCACCATTAAAAAAATACCTTTCTACCGAATTGACTATCACTGATATGTATGGCGATACGAGTCGTACCGTTGCGTTATCAAAGATATGAATATAAGCTTTGCCAAACTCGGCAAAGAAGAAGCAGTCTATTTTGTTTAACGACACCACTAGAGATCACTGATTTATTAATCATCAGCTATTGGATGTCAATCATTTTGACAGAGGAAACCCACTACATTTTTCCATTAGTAGCAAGGGATCTTTTATATGCACCATCCCACAGACAGGATAGCACATACCATGGTCTTTGATATACCAGTCATGGTGCACTGACTGGAGTGAGAAATAGTCGTGCGATCTGTGCGTGACATATACCAAAAATCATCAGCATGTTCCAGATGAAGACATGGCATTATGTGAATTATGTTCTGAATGGGAAATTCACGTGGAACATGCAAAAAACAGCAGAATTGCTTATAAAGCCAATTGTGAGGAAACACACGGCGAGAGAAACAATATTTTCTGCAGATATCCAAAAAATAATAATGCTGCCTAGCATGCCTGGTGTTAAAACATGCGTCTTTAGCAGGCATCTTGTTCTATTTCACGAAACCTTTGCTCCTCTTGGTGGAAAACGTTCAGGTAAAGCTCAAACACCTGTTGGTATACTGTGGCATGAAGTGATTGCAGGTCACAGTGCTGATATCACGAGTGCTTTTTGTTGATGTGACGCGTTTTTCACCACATGACTACATGTACGTGCTCACTAGGGGGCGTATTTGCAGCATGGAAGAAAAATGGCGGCATCCTTTATATACAATAGCCAACACACTTTTTGTTGTTGTATTAATTGAATATACCAATGTATTTGTTGATATTAAGTAATACTGTACATTAAATATCATTTAATATGTCTACCAAGCCAAATGACATGTTTTATTTAACGATGCACTCAACACATTTTATTTACGGTTATATGGCATCAGACATATGGTTAAGGACCACACCGATATTGAGAGAGGAAACCCACTCTCGCCACTTCATGGGCTACTCTTTTTGATTAGCAGCAAGGGATCTTTTATATGCTCCATCTCACAGACAGGGTAGCACATACCACAGCCTTTGATATACCAGTCGTGGTGCACTGGCTGGAGCGAAAAATAGCCCAATGGGCACACCGACGGGGATCAACCTCACACCGACTGTGCATCGAGCGAGCGCTGTACCACTGGGCAACATCTCCTTTAATGCCAGCAAATAGATATGACATTTTGTGAAAAACTGCCAACTAACGAGGCATCAAAAGATTTAATCAGTGTTCAATAATTAAATCATTCATTTCATTGCATTTTATTTTCGTGCTTACAATAAAAAGTTATATTCAATTAAGGTTCAAGCACACTCTCCTGGGCACACACCTCAGATATCTGTCCAGGATAGCGGGTTAGTTGTTAGTGGTTAGCAAGAGAGAAGAGAGTGTAGTGGTCTTGAGTTGTTGAAACTCACTCTGGGTGGGAGCCGGTACCGGGCTGTGAACCCTGTACCTACCAGCCTTATGTCCGATGGCATAACCACGACACCACCAAGTTCTTAGAGACTTTAACAAGAGAGATAAGAACATTAAAGAAACTGCCACAAGGTGTTCAACAGTTCTCTATCTTTTTCAATAAATACCATGTTCAATTTGGTAATAAAGAAATACAAGCTGCGTTTTATCATGTTATTACATTGTGATTTTGTATTCTTTTAAAATGACAAAAAGAGGTATGTAACACTACCAATAAAAATAAGCTTAATTAGATTACGACAGGCATTGCGATAACACTCTTCCATATAGAGGCAATTGCAAAAAAATGGAGTATAAGTTTTAAAATTCAATCAGCTTTGTGAAAAAAGTATTAAAACTCCATTTTCTAAAAGGTTTTAAATTGTCACATACATGTTTTTGTCAGAGCACAGCTGCAATAGTCCAGACTGGTAATATGAGCTGAGCATGAATCTCAATGGAGTTTTAAAAAAATGCTTAATGACACCACTTGAGCACACTGAATTATTAATCATCAGGGCACATCAAACATTTGGTAATTTTTTTTACTCATATCATTATAGTCATATCTTGAGGAAAAAAAAAAAAAAAAAAAAAAAAGAGAGAGGAAATCCCCGATACATTTTGTCATTAGGTCAGGTCAGGTCAAAGGGCTTTACGTGCACATTCAGAGCAAGCTGTTGTAGCGCACCCCTTTGCCATTAGCAGCAAGGGATCTTTTATAGGCACTTCCCACAGACAGGAAAGCAAATATTGTGGTGCACTGGTTGTAACGGGAAAAAAACAAATCAAACAATGGGTCCTCTGAGATAGTTCAATTCTAAAGGAAAGCACCTCAGCCAAGCGCTCTACCGAATGAGCTTGATCCAGCACCTCATTGGAGCTGAAGCATAAAACAGGGATGAAAATAACACTGGGCTGAAAATCTGGAAAACTTTACAGGATCTTAAAAAGTAAGAGGTTATTATTTCTTGTTCCAGCCAATGCACCACGACTGGTACATCATACGCTGTGGTATGTGCTATCCTGTCTGTGGGATGGTGCATATAAACGATCCTTTATTACTAATGGAAAAATGTAGCGGGTTTTCTCTCTAAGACTAAATGTCAGAATTACCAAACGTTTGACATCCAACAGCCGATGATAAATACATCAATGTGCTCTAGTGGTGTCATTAAACAAAACAAACTTTCATCAAAGAACACAGACAGGCAGTTTTTCAAAAGCACTAGAATCAGGAATTGTGAAAAACAGACTTTCACCACTGATGGAAATAGATTAAACTGACTTGAATAAAGTACCTTATGAGCTCTGTAAACAAAGAAGGGTAATCATCTTTTGAAACCGTCACTTTCTTGCGATTCATTGTCTTGCATACGCGTTGTAACTGAAAATAAAAATGAAGCCGATATGATAAAGCTTAATCATTTGGCCAATGTACAAGGTGAGCCCTGCCAAACTCGACCCTCACCCAGTTCTGTTTTTATTTTTATCAAGCCATATTCTTTTTCTTAGCAAGACATTTTTCTTTTGACCCGCTATTAAAAAAAACCCCACAGAACAGCAGACCATATTTTACTTCCTACAATGTATTTCGAACACTGTATACAAAAGTAAATGTACATCTATACTTAGGATGAAAATCCCACTCCACCCTTACTTATAACAGTGTGAAATGTAATGAAGGCAATTTAAGCTGAAAATGACGGAAAGGTATATGATCTTTCAATAATAAAGGTGAAACAAAATAAGTGAATGGCCTTTCTCTTGGTATTCAGTGATGAAAGCCAATATAGCACAAGACAGATCTGTGTGACTGTTAATTGTTAACCTAACAATACCAGTCAGCTCATTTGCCTCTGAAAAAAAAAAAAAATTGCCCTTTTCAGAATTCTGTGACCCCCACCCTATCCCTCCCTCCACCTGTACAAAATCCTGAAACATTTGCATATTTAATTCTGTATTTACATAATTATATAAACTCTATTTATTCAATTTCTAGTATGTAACGTCAATCTTCACTTAAGATGAAAATGGACATTTAATTTAATGAATATATACTGTTAATGGCATTACACACTGTTGATGAAGGTAGCTAGATCCTGCTGAAATGCTGAATACAAATTATAACCAAATTAATGAAATGCTTAATATTATGAAACTTGGCATACGGTGATATGGTAGTTACATCTGATCCGTTTAGAGATGGATGGGAGAATGATATCAACTTTAATGAATTATCAATATAAAAAAAATCTAATCAAAACTAACTCAAAAAAATAATCTAGATAATTGAAAACAAGAGACTTCTTGCAGTATTGAAAATGAGTATAACTGTACTGGAAAGTATGGCAACTGTTAACTCTTATCCACCCAGCTTTACAACCAGAAAACGTCATCACTGACTGAAGTATCCAATGTGAAATATGTAATTTTGAACCTACATTTTTCAACCTCAAATTGTAAACCCCCCCCCCCCCCAACTAATTTAACACTATTTTGATGTGTGTCATAGTTTAGAGGACATATTAGTGAGTCTAATTAACAAAATAAAATTTACAGAAGAATTTATTAATATTTTTTTTTAATATATTTTGTAAATCCTACGATTATGATCTATGATGTCATTGTTTATGAGTTTATTTTCACTTTCAATCGACGATGAGTAATCCATCCATCATCTACTTCAAAGTCTGTATTATCAGTTATTTTCGGCTAATACATCTTTTACAAATCTTCAGTTTTCATTAAATAATAATGTCCAACATGTTTTAAAAGAAATAATAATACAAATAGAGAGAAATCAAACCCATGTGTACGTTACGTCATCAATAACGCTTACACAAATTTAAACCGTTTTTTGTTTTCTTTTCGATATTACAATAACAACTTAAGTACGAATACCAGTAAACAAAAGACACTCAACATGTTCGATTGTCATTCTACTATGTTCTAGCATTCACATAATCAAGATAGATAACTCCTGTGAATGTTGACAGCTATGTTTTCGAAGACCGGTCGCGCCTCAACAACAGTCGAGAATGGGTTTTACGATAGTTTTGCACGTCTCGACTGCAATTGAGAATGGGAGGGAAAGAGTTAATGTTTAACAATTTTTTTAAATACACCATCCAAACTGTCAACCATTTTTTTTTCAATTAAAAAAAATAATAGTTACCCCCCCCCCCCCCCCCCCCAAAATACGGTATTATGAACATTATGAAAACCATGGCTACCACCCATTAAAATGTTCAAAATACATTACCATGGATCTCAAAATATCGGCTTGCCAAAACAGGGCTGATATTTCAGCTGAGAGGATGTACAACTCGGACTGTAAGCTGACAATGTGAAGTGTCACTTCCGATGTCATTTCACACCTGAAAGCAAAAGTCAATAACTATACCATGATTATCTCAATCAGAAATCAGATCCCACTGTTACTCTGCCAACCCCTCAATTACTTCAAATGCATTAAGGCTCGTTTGATAATAGCCGAGTTATGCCAGCAGTGGTTTGACGGGTAAAATGAAAAAAAAACCCAGACATTATTTTTTAAAATTCAATTCAATCTATAGCATGGGAAGGTTCACTCCCACCCCATTATTATTAGCAAGTATGATTCAAATTTAATTATAAGTATTGTCTGTTATTTCTTTTCTGTTCATCTGGGTATGAAAAAAATAATTCTGCAAACTTATGTCAAAATGGCTTTGCCGATTCAAACAGTTTGCGGATGATTTTTCTTGTTCATACCCCGATGAACGTACATGTAAAAGAAAATTTATAACAGACA
Source organism: Gigantopelta aegis (assembly GCF_016097555.1). Classification (NCBI taxonomy): domain Eukaryota; kingdom Metazoa; phylum Mollusca; class Gastropoda; order Neomphalida; family Peltospiridae; genus Gigantopelta; species Gigantopelta aegis. Next base: position 28,073,415 of record NC_054708.1, read on the forward strand.
ATCCTTAATTATTATTTCTGCGAAACAATTTTTTTATTAATTCAGCCAAAGGTATTTCTAAATGTACTTATGTATATAATGAATGAATGAATGAATGTTTAACGACACCCCAGCACGAAAAATACGTCGGCTATTGGGTGTCAAACTATGGTAATGCAAATAAATAAAGTGATGATCAACATCAATATAAAAATTCAAGATTTAAATAAAAACGGTGTAAAAACACAAATATCACAGATAGATACTGAATTTTACTCAAAACTTCAATTTTGTGCTGTATTGGTCTCAAAGAAAATGTTATACCCCTGTACCACGGAGAGCTTACAGCACGCGCAGGGGTTATGTATATAATGCTAAATATATTTAAAATATTAACATAAAATGTTTTTAATAAAACATTAAAAAGCAGAATGTATGTTTATTTTGTCTGGGGGTAGGTGAGGGTAGGGTGAAGAACATACAGAATTCTAGGTCTTGCTAAATCTGAAAACTAATTGGAGTCCCTTTAATACAAAAATATTTCTTTATAAATTCTAGTCAGTATAATGCACACTTACGCTCTGACAAACCGTTGATTGCCAGATTCCGGAGGCTGACTGGTGGATTGAATGCTTTGTTTTGATTGGTCATTGAGGTTGGTGGAGTGCAGATCAGGAATCTGAGGATTAAAAAATATATAAAAATAAAAAGAAAATATAAAAAAATATCAGTGATCTGTGGTGTCACATTCTTTAACATCATCTGTAAAAAAAATTAACTGCTACTTGATTAAAAGATTGTGTTGATATTAAAAGAAAGGAATATTTATCATTCATGTACATTAGTTCATCAAAGGGGCGGGACATAGCCCAGTGGTAAAGCGTTCACTTGATGTGCGGTTGGTTTGGGATCGTTCTCCATCGGTGAGCCCATTGGGCTATTTCTCGTTCCAGCCATGGCACCACGACTGGTATATCAAGGTCATGGTATGTGCTATCCTGTCTGTGGTATGGTGCATATAAAAGATCCCATGCAACTAATGGAAAAATGTAGTGGGTTTCCTTTCTAAGACTATGTCAAAATTACCAAATATTTGACATCCAATAGCTGATGATTAATAAATCAATGTGCTCTAGTGGTGTTGTTAAACAAAACAAACAGACAGTTCATCAATGATTTATTTGTGCTAACATGCATCATTTCCATTTTATTCATGCCAGTCGTTCGTGTACATCCAGCAAAATTTTATACAGAATTTGTACAAAAATATAAAATGGTTTCATGCAGTTTCATGCAGTTTCATCAAAGTTTTCTTTGGTGTTATTGTAGTCAGCAGTGATTAATATGTGTGTGCATGATTCTAGAAATAGGGGAGGGACGTAGTCCAGTGGTACAGTGTTCGCTTGATGCATGGTCGGTCTGGGATCGATCCCCGTCGGTGGGCCCATTGGGCTATTTCTCGCTCCAGCCAGTGCACCAAGACTAGTATATCAAAGGCCGTGGTATGTGTTATACTGTCTGTGGGATGGTGCATACAAGAGATCCCTTGATGCTAATCGAAAAGAGTAGTCCATGAAGTGGTGGACAGCAGGTTTCCTCTCTCAATATCTGTGTGGTCCTTAACCATATAACCATAAATAAAATGTATTGAGTGCATCGTTAAATAAAACATTTCTTTCTTTCTTTTGTTAAATAAAACATTTCCTTCCTTCATTCCAGAAATGTTTTATTTGTGCTGCAGTGGGCACACAAAAACCTACAGTGATTTTTTTTAAGGTTCATGGGCATCGTTTCAGCAGTGATTTAATTTGTGCTTCATTAGGCGTATATATAACATGTGTATGCACACATTCCTCCAAGATTCATCTACTTAATTCTAGTTATACATGTATGTCATCTGAGCTGGGAAGTATTGAAATTTCAGGCTCAGTATCAGTATTATTGGGGTGATTTATCTCAGTATCGGTACAGCATTCAGTATGGACACAATATCGATATCGAGTGGTATTTTCTGTATATTCAACTTTAAATTTTTCAATATTGAAATTTTGGTATTTTAATATTTGCTCAGTACGGTAAATTAATATTGACATGATACCGATACCCGACGTTATATATGGTATATAGCCAGCTAAAGGCGACATAAAACATGTACATTTCCTTTAAGATTCACAATGAACATTTCTTTGTGCTTAATTGTGCGTCAAAATGCATCATTTTCAGCAACATTTCCTTTGTGCAACAGTGATCTGCATGTGTACGGTACATCATTCCAGCTATGTTTTATTTTTGCTACAGTGGGCATATATAAACCATGCAGTGATTTCTTTAAGGTTAATGAACATCCTTTTCAACAATGTTTTATTTGTGCAGTGGGCGTATAACATGTACAACACACATTATTTCAAGATCCACATGCATCATTCCAATAGAGTTTTATTTGTGCTAAATTAAGTGGGCATAAAACATGTCCATGCACAAATTCCTTTCACATCCATGTGCATCCACCCAGCAATGAACATTTATTTCTGCAAAAGTGTGTATAAAACTGCATAATTTCTTTAAGTCTTGCGTGCGTCGTTTCAGCAATATTTTATTTGTGCTGGCGTATAAACCACACACACATGCAGGTACATCAATCCTACAAGTTAGACATCTATTTGTTTTGAAATTATTTTTTTTGAAAATCAATATACAGTGAAACCTGTCTAAACCGGATCACGCTGGGGACCTAATATTTTTCAGATTTAGACAGGATCTGGTGTTTAGAGGGGTCGTCTTTTAGGATCTATAAAATTTGAGACCATGAAAATTCACTGGTTTTGACAAGATGCCGATTTGTTCGGGGTCCGGTTTAGACAGGTTTCACTGTAAGTAACACGAAGAGTGAAACAAATGAAAATAGTCACACACAGAATGCCCCCCCCCCCCCCCCCCCCCCCCACACACAGGGCATTTAGTTGCTGGGATATACATGTTGTACATAACAATGCAGAAAACCTGTGGTAATTGCATGCAGGTATTGATTTGTACTCCGATCTTCATGAACTAGGACGTTTGTCATGCATACCACATAACAAAGGAATCTCCATCTTGGTTTGATATTAGGCAAAATTAAAATATCTTCTGAACTAAACTTCGTTTTTAAGACTCCAGCCAGTGCACCACGACTGGTACATCAAAGGCTGTGATATGTGCTATCCTGTCTATGCGATGGTGCATATAAAAGATCCCTTGATGCTAGTCGAAAAGAGTAGCCCATGAAGTGGCGACAGCGGGTTTCCTCTCTATATCTGTGTGGTCCTTAACCATATGTCCAACGCAATATAACCGTAAATAAAATGTGTTGAGTGCATCATTAAATAAAAACATTTCCTTTATTTTTAAGACATGAGTATATACTATAGTCCTTCCAACAGGGAACGCCTTTTTTCATACTATGGAATTTACCACAAGTTATTTATTTCTGAGCAGACTTTTTTCTAAATTGCACACAAAAAGATGTGTAGTATTTGTTTTTTTAATTTCCAAAACACTTTACTTTTCTTCTTACATCAAACAAAAGCTGAAATTATTTACAAAAAACATTTTTGTGGGAGGATGGAACAAACTATAAATGACATTGCATAGTTAATTGTTGCCTATAAAATAACACTAATTAAATGGATTTTCCGTATAATGATTGAATGATTGAATGAATGAATAAATGGATGAATGAATGTTTAACAACAACTCTTCACAAAAATACACATCAGCCCTTGACTTGAGTGTCAAACAATGGTAAATAAATTTTCATGATTATTAAATGAGGTCTTTACCAGCAGATATAATGGAGAATGCATAACAAAGTGTGAATTCGTAAAAAGAAGAAGAATTAACAAGCCCCATTGTACTTGTTTAACAATGTATATGTGTTCAGTCAGTTGTCGGTTCAAATCCCTGACCTGAACGTACAAAAGAAGTTCAAACTGTATTGTTCTCAGCTGTAGATTCTTGAAAAATAAATTACCGTCAGAACAATAGCATGACGTCACAGGTGTGGATTAATTTAAGCTGAAATAATTTTAGACAGCAGCTAAACAATGTGTGGCCTATGGTGACGTCTGAACAAAATTCCTTGAGTGCATGATACCCTTGTTAAAACTGTTGACTTCTCATCTATAGATTAAAGGTGCAGTCTTGTAGATTAAAAAACGTGAAATATATACTACGGGCCAAATTTACAAAGCCTGTTTTTCACTTACATGCATAAATTTACTGGTCTTCATAAATTCAGCCCTACATGTATAATGTTCTACAGTTAATAGTCACATTCATATGCCAATTTGTAAAAAAAAATTGGGGGGGGGGGGGGGGGGGGGGGAGGAGGGGACATTTCCGATTTATTTATGACCAAATAGCATGAAATGAACACATTTTGAGACAAATTAAATACCATTTATATATATTTTGAGACAATATCATGGCCTTAGTTATAGTAGATAAAACAATAACCATGTGTTTGACATCCAATAGCTGATGATTAATAAATCGATGTGCTCTAGTGGTGTCATTAAACAAAACAAACTTTAACTTTTAGTAGATCAATTGTCATATGTGACCCTGCTTTTAATCTGTATAATCACCTTTAAATATTGTGATGTCATTGGGGTTTTCATTAATATTCGTCACATGTAAATTTTGCCAACAACTGTCAGTTTCTGCAATGCATATACATGTACATCTGCAATATAAATAATGCATGCATGTGCATAAATTCCACAACTTGAGGCTTGGTGGGAACGACAAAATTTATACCTGCACATATTTGTCCTCAGTTTATGGCAATTTGACACCATCAAAACAATAAAATATCTAGAGTTTGTATAGTTGCCCAACATATACTATTCACACAGATATACTAATAATTAGTTTGATACCGCAAAGATTGTACCGACTTGTTCTAAGAACATACCGGTAGGTCTCTAGTTAAGCTGTGTGACCGGCCTCGGTGGCGTCGTGGTAGGCCATCGGTCTACAGGCTGGTAGGTACTGGGTTCGGATCCCAGTCGAGGCATGGGATTTTTAATCCAGATACCGACTCCAAATCCTGAGTGAGTGCTCCGCAAGGCTCAATGGGTAGGTGTAAACCACTTGCACCGACCAGTGATCCATAACTGGTTCAACAAAGGCCATGGTTTGTGCTATCCTGCCTGTGGGAAGCACAAATAAAAGATCCCTTGCTGCTAATCGGAAGAGTAGCCCATGTAGTGGCAACAGCGGGTTTCTTCTCAAAATCTGTTTGGTCCTTAACCATATGTCTGACGCCATATATAACCATAAATAAAATGTGTTGAGTGTGTCGTTAAATAAAACATTTCTTTCTAGTTAAGCTGTGAGTCACTGGATCAAATACTGAAGTGCAATATAAATAAGGTTGGACAATGGTGTAACTGTTTAACACAAGAATGCAAAATCGAACATGCAAGAATGATTATCAGTACTGATAAAAAGTTTATTGAAATGTACAGTGGTTTAGTTAAAAGGTTTAAAAATTAATTGCACATACATGTACATGTATAATTTATTACGTTCTGATGTCACATCCAGGTAACAATCTTTTTTTCAATGTGCCGAGGTGTCATGAATCCAAATTAACATTCTCTTTCCTTTTCTTTTACATACATTGCATAATACAGCGAAAGCCCCCAAACCCAAACCCTCAATAAACCAGAATTCATTCAAACCAGACGGTTTTGTCAGTGTCTTTTTTTAAATATTACTTTTTATAGTTTGTATATTACATTAAAATATATTTAATTTTATGGATGGTTACAAATTATTTTAATGTCTTATAATTACATGTATATACATAAATGTAGCCATTGACAGAAAGAAAGAAAGAAATGTTTTATTTAACGACGCACTCAACACATTATTTATACGGTTATATGGCGTCAGACATATGGTTAAGGACCATATAGATTTTGAGAGGAAACCCGCTGTCGCGACTACATGGGCTACGCTTTCTGACTAGCAGCAAGGGATCTTTTATTTACGCTTCCCACAGGCAGGATAGCACAAACCATGGCCTTTGTTGAACCAGTTATGGATCACTGGTCGGTGCAAGTGGTTTACACCTACCCATTGAGCCTTGCGGAGCACTCACTCAGGGTTTGGAGTCGGTACCTAGATTAAAAATCCTATGCCTCAACTGGGATCCGAACCCAGTACCTACCAGCCTGTAGACCGATGGCCTACCACAACGCCACCGAGGCCGGTAGCCATTGACAGAGCACTGTGTGAGATTTATGATATACATGTACTTGTACATATTACGTCTTAGAGAGCAAAACTGCTATCTTGTTTCCATTAGTAGTAAGGGATCTTTTATATGCACCACCTTACAGACACATATATATATATATACACATACTGAGAGAAGGAAATATGGGAACACCTGGCCTGGTGCTTATGAAACTTTTAAAGTCCAAACTCGAGGCTCTAACAAGAGTCTGAGACACTAATGTCATGAAAATGTGTGTGACATCATTCGAGACTGTGTCTGAACTCCACTCGTTTTATAAGCATGGGTCCTGGTACTGTACACCAAAGTTATTACTAGTGTCATAATGTCGATATAAAGAACACAGATATAATGTGGGACTGAATGTCAGTAATGTGAAATCGAATGTTGGTAACAATCACAATCAGTAACAATAACACAGTTAACTTCCAGACACTGTGGATGAGAGTTTTGATTACAGCTAGTCACTCTCTCCTGTTATAGTGTTGATGTGATCCCTCATTTCTCTCCATTATAATATAACACAGCAATATCCATAATTTATCAGGGTTTCTGGCAGAATTTTTTTTTTGGGTATGGCACTATGGAATTGAATACAACCTAGTGATTTCCCTAGAAATTTGTCAAGGCATGCTAGACTAAACACTTTTGGGGCATTTTCACCATTTTCAGGGCACTTTTTTTTCCATTAAAAATACACAAAAACTAATTGAAATAAACATTAATGTAATTTATGTGCTTGCTTTAATAAATGAATGCAAAACATATAAAAGGCATATTTTATTAATTAATAATACCTTTTTGGGTGTTTTATAAAGGCAATTTTAGAATGAATTAGTGAAAAAGGCTTGTTTAATCTCAGGGCAGCATGGTGCTAATTAAGGCAAGATGGTGCTAGACTAATGAGGCATGGTGCTGCACCATGCTATAGGTTGCACTATACCAATTAATTTCTGGCTGGGTCAAAGTTCAAGGTGTACCAAACTTTTGATAGAGAAGTTAACACCACAAGTCCTGTGATTGGTTATAAATGTGAGTGTGTTGGTTGTAAAAAAAAATTGTTTTATCTGGGCTAAAAATGTATGCAATTTTATTTGATGTAGTACCACCGTGTCAAGTAGCCTTGTGCTTGGAACATGACTGGGGTACCTGTAAAAAAAAGTACTCAAATTTTGTGCGAAACTAGGGGTGTTGCAGAAACATCTGGTTATACCGAAAATGAGCCATGAAAGGTACCATTTTCTGCAGTTAATACTTTGAGGTAGGGGTTGTAGTACTGATATTTATGGGTCACAGTTTGGTTGATATATTGCATATAGTGTTTTTAAACACAAACGTTAACATGGTCGCCAATGGGATTTGAATTGGTATAGTTCAACCTAAAACAGGCTAGGGAAAACACTACAACCAGTCAACAGGGGGTATGGGAGACCTCCCCATAGAAAGAAAATGGGTTAAGTTTAGGGTTAGGATTAAGGAAATCATACAGTAATGACAAGAGTAATTAATTTTATCCAAAAGTTAACATAAAAAAAAAAAATCTGTCAAATATTTTGGGTATGGCGCCATACCCATTTTACCCTCTGGCAGAAACCCTAATAATGTGTTGCTGATCAATTTAAAGACATCTGATTGGCTGCTCAGTATAATGATGACCTACTATATACATATAGACATCAAAGACAATCAATGCTCCGAACCTAACATCACTGTGACCAATTTCCATGTACATGTATGATGTATATAATGTATAATTAAGTTAACTGTGCAAGTGCATGAACATGCACTATAAATATGTGTTAGCTGGAGGAAAATTCTGAAGAAAAAAAACCCCATTTTAAATTCATAAAAACTTGTTTTTGAGAATATGTAATAAATAGAATACTAGTAATGTCCTTTGACATCATTTTCATATCACAACTTGTTTTATATATCCAACTTACATGTACTTTTGATCTTTATATATAGACAAGTTTCAAAACATCTCATAAAATAAATGGCATCTAATGGACACTGGTAATATTCTCCATTTTCACTCAGTGAGTGACTATACACCATCAAGCTTCTCGTTCCATTAACAGTCCTATATGACATAATTGTTTTAAATTAATGTCTAAAATTAGTCACATTCTGTATTTGCACATTCAGATAAAAAAAAATTTAAAAAAAATTGTTTGTTTGTTTGTTTGTTAGTATTCCATAGCATTCCATTTCATAATCTTATGCTTCAAACCCAAAATCTCAGAAGCACAGAATCCTGCTAAATGTGCAGCCTGGTGTGTGCTATTGTTTGTTCTCTAATATATTATTACAAAGGAGGACAGCCAATTCTCCAATACACTAATGTATTCCACCTCAGCCCCACCCCCTTAAAAATCAGAGCTAAATTGTTATGTGGCACATATGTCATCTATGATCTACTGCTGACAGTCACGTGAAATCAAAGACTTTTAATTATCTCGTCGACCGAGAACTAACATTTCATCACAAAGAGACGAGAAGCCTGTGTGATTATTTCTGTAGAGAACACGAAAGATGTATTGACCACGTTAATGCTAAGCACGTTTAATTCCGCTATTGTCCTTTCAAACTGATGGTGCTGTATGTTTTCGACATCACCATGGCATCAAATAGTATCATTAACAGTTATATGTACTGGCACCATTAGCAAACGTAGGTGAACAATATGGGTTTTTTGTTCTTTTGGGTGGGGGGGATATTGAAAACTGCAAATCTCATTCAGCATCAAATAATATCATTAACAGTTATTTGTACTGGCACCATTAGTAAAAGTACGTGAACAATATGGGATTTGTTGTTTTTTTGGGGAGGGGATATTGGAAACTGCAAATCCCATTCGTTGCCATATAAACATTATGCCAATCGTGTCATTTAAGTCAAAAAGAGTGGCATGTAGCTCAGTCGTCATAGTGCTCGACTGAGGTGTGACGAGTTAAAAAGAAAGTTAAAGTTTGGTTTGTTTAACGACACCACAACAGCACTTTGATTTATTAATCACCGGCTATTGAATGTCAAACATTTGGTCATTCTGACATATGGTCTTAGAGAAGAAACCTGTTACATTAAAGTAGTGAGGTATCTTTTATATACACTATCCAATAGACAGGATAGTACATACCAAACCTTTGATATACCAGTTGTGGTGCACTGGCTGGAATGAGAAACAGCCCAGTGGGCCACCGACAGAAGGAAGGAAGGAAATGTTTTATTTAATGATGCACTCAACACATTTTATTTAAGGTTATATGGTTAAGGACGACATAGTTATTGAGAAATAAATGAATGAATGAATGAATGTTTAACAACACCCCAGCAAGAAAAATATACCCGGCTATTGGGTATCAAACTATGGTAATACAAATAAATAAGGCGATGATCAACATCAATATAAAAATTCAAGATTTAAATAAAAACAGTGTAAAGAACTGTGCAAAAATACAAATATCACAGATAGATACTGACTTTTACTAAAAATTTCAATTTGTGCTCTATTAATTGGCCATTCTCAAACAGAATGTTACACCCCTGCACCACGGTGAGGTTACAGCACGTGCAGGGGTTATTGAGAAATAGCCCAATAAGCCCACCGACGGGCATCGATCCTATAGATCAATGGTGCATCAGGCAAGTGCTTTAACACTGGGCTATGTCCTGCCCCCTAAAGTGTGATGAGTTGCAGGATCTTGCCTTCAGTGAACCCATTCCAACCATTATATATGCAGTGATAAAAATAAACAGAATATTTAACTAGTCGACCGGAGAAATACATCTAGAAAGCTACTTGTCCGCCAATATTTTCACGTGTCAAAATAAATGGCTTGTTTTATTCAAGAAGTACAAGAACAATGTTTTTTATTGATCAAAATGAAATGGATTTGAAAATGTTCACTCGTCCAACAAGGTACATTTTCACTTATCAGGATAATGGACAAGTGCTTATCTTCCTCGTTTTGTTTATGTATTTATGCAATTCATCTTTGTACATAATATTTAGCATGATGTGTGTATGTTAGTTGACTGGACCCGATGTGAATTGAAATTATATTAAGATATGTTATATTTATTGTTTGCAATGAATAAAATAAAGGATAAAGGATAGTGCAAGAATATCATGTTATCGACCTTAGTATGAGTATACAGGTAGTACTAAACCAAATAACTTCCGGATGGGTCAAAATTTGAGGTGCACCAAACTTTTGATAGAGCAGTTAACACCACAATTCCTTTGATTGCTGATAAATGTGAGTGTGTTGACTGTAAAAAACGTAGTTTCATCTGGGCAAAACATGTATGCAATTTTATTTCATCTAGTACCACTGTGTCAAGTAGTCATGTGCTTGGAACATGTATGGGGTACCTGTAAAAAAAGTACTCAAATTTTGTGCGGAACTAGGGTAGTCATCTCTGAAATGAGCAGCTTGACGCTCAATTTTTTCTGATTCACTTTAAGGATGAGGGGTGGTAGTATTTATATTTGTGGTGTTTATGTCAATTGATATGCTGCAGGTAGGAGTTTTAGCCATATACTGTTACTATTGTCGTCTATGGAATTTGATTTGGAAGTATACACCCTACAGGTGAGAAAATAATGCCAACAAAGATGATATGCCCGTACATAAACAGGGCTCGAACTTAACAAGATTTTGAGATATAAATTGCTGTGGGTTAGAAGCATCACCGATGGCACTTTTGTGCTGCTGGATAAAAATTACTGCCATCAGTAAACTCCTCAACAGCAGCAAACTGAATATATCTGGTGTACATGTACATTATATCCCAGTATTTAACATTGTACATTTAAGTAAGTCTATATGCAACAAAATAACCTTTCAGTCATATTTATTTCCTGTAAAAGTCACCTTTTAAAAAACAGCCATAGGCAGGCTTAAAATTGCCATCGGTGGGCCGTTTCACGCACGGCAATTTTTCATTTAAATGCTGTGGGTGAATAATTCTTAAGTTGACGCTCTGCATAAAGTTGAAACATACAGCCACAAGAACTAAAAATATTTCTTACCACCACCCACCCACCTTCCCCCAATGTGCCTGGGAAAACTACCACACATAAATAACATTGCTGACAATTTCGAAAACATACATGTATGCAGCTATTAGTAAAATATCATATTTCTGCAAACAAATGTCAAATGTCTATTCGAAAATCAATATATTGCATATTTAATAAGACACATTTTGCCTTTCCAAAAAATGTATAACATTTTAGGAATATTAATAACATCTCAATTTGCACTGAGAGCCATGAACTATAATGCAGACCTGTCAACCCTCCCGGTATTTGATCAAATCTCCTTTCACCTGTGCGGGAGACAGTTTCTCCTGTTAAATGACATTTTTGTAAGCATAAAAAAAAAAAAAAATCGATCCTCTTTTGTCAAAATAACAGAAGGGAAGTAACTCTGCCTTTTTTTTCTCATTCGGAAAATGTCGACTACTTTCGGTTTCCGAGAATGTAACAGGCCGAATTGTCCCGACTGTTTAACCTTTGCCGAAGTGAGAATTGTGGGATAGCCTATTTATATTGTTAAAAAAGCACATGAAGTTTATAAAATGACGTGTTATTATAATGTTTGTTGTCATCGTAATGGCTACGAAGCGTGTGTCGCTAATTCAACAGGTTGTGTATTGACATTCAGTGTTGCCATATAAAAAAACAAAAAAACTATCCAATTTAGTTCTAATAACACCTCTGAATTGTAAAATGTCTTCCCACTGGATTACATAATGATAATGCAACTATGATGAATCTGAACTGCCAGACTCCCGAGTTGACAGCGATACACATGCATGTTAAAATCACATGTCACAGCAAGACAACGAAAAGACCAATTAGCTGTATAAACAAACTTGTGTCAGTTAATTTTGTATGTTTGTGCGGTAAAATGTTGGTTATAAGGGTACACTTCAAGAAATAATTTTTGTACAATTAAAAAATGTTGTGTTTGACTTTGACATAAAGTTACTCACGGAAATGGGTATAATTCTGGTATATTTCACACGATTGTCCGTAATGAGGTTTTACTTATGATTAATGAAAATTCAATGTTTATTGCATCATTATAATGATTTTAAATAAGTACCACGCCACCGTTCCTCATTATAGTAAAAACTGAATATTAATTTATAAGATTTATATAAATTTGTCTTTGGTACTTAGGCACACTAACCACAAATGATAATGTAACGCAACCTGTAATACCGTAAATGTACTAATTAAAAAAATTATTTCTTGTTCATGTTCTTAACATTTTTGGATAATTTTTTTTTTTTTTTAAATATGTATTAAATCATAATAATATTTAAACTTAAAAAAAAAGAAAAAAAAAGAAAAGAAAAAAAGAAGTTTTAATAATATATATTGTTTTTAATGCCAAGATCTAAGGTTAAGAAGTATATATGACATTATAAAGTATTCATATAACTTATTGTAATAATGTTTTTTTTAAATCTTGCGATTTTGGGTTAAATTGTGTGAATTTAAAAAATCTCCTGCTTTTTGACAAAATCTCCTGCTTTTTCAACACACACCTCCTGCTTTCTCTTGACTAAAGGTTGACAGGTCTGATAATGTAAATGAATAAATCACATACACACCGATGACTCTGTCAAACACCTGTATGGATATGAGTTGTGTTAAAAACACATCTGTAAACATACATGTGTATTGATGGCATAATGGATGATTTTTTAATGTTTTTTTCTACATTATCACCCAGGCAACAAAACATCAGTAACTAACATCAGTAACTAATATTGACTGTTTGCTTTGACCAGCTTTGTTATGGTGTACTAATGTACATATAGATCTAAATGAACAGCAATTTTAAGTGAAAAAAATAAAAAATCTTTATCTCTTTTTTTTAATTTGCTGCTCACATCTGGCCTACATGTTACTGTAGCTTAATGACACCCCAACCCATTTTTAAGTACAGCTATTGTGTGTCAAACATGTGGTTGTTTCAATATTTGGTCAAGACAGAGACAGCAAGAGGAGGGAAATATGCTGCAGCTATATTGGCTATTCCTGATGAAAAACAGCAAGGGATTTTTATATGCATTTTTTCATAGTCAGAACAATATGCTCTCTGGCCTCTGGTACAAGTGGTGGGGAACTGGTTGGGACCAGACTGGGGAAAACAACGGAGTTCATCCATCAAGGGGGGTCGATCGTGTGATCTCAGGTGAGAATTGTGTAGCCAAGCTACATTAGACTCCTGGATGAGATGGAATGAAATGGTTTGAGGGTTAGATAAACGGATGGATGGATGGATAGATGGAATGGTTTGAGGATTACATAAATGGATGAATAGATAGATGGATTGGATGGATGGAATGGATGGATGGACAGATGGATGGATGGATGAATGGATGAATGGATGAACAGATGGAATGATGGATGGATGGATGATGATGGATGGAAGGAAGGAAATGTTTTATTTAACAACACACTACTCTTTTCGATTAGCAGCAAGGGATCTTTTATATGCGCCTTTGTTACACCAGTTGTGGAGCACTGGCTAGAATAAAACATAGCCCAATGGGTACACCGACGGGGATCGATCCTAAACTGACTGCGCATCAAGCGAATGCTTTACCACTGGGCTACGTCCCACCCCGGATAATAGATGGGTGAACAGATGGAATGATGAATGGATGGATGGATGGACGGATGGATGGATGGATGGATGGATGGATGGATGGATGGATGGATGGATGGATGGATGGATGGACAGATAAATGGATGGATGGATGGACGGATAGATGGATAGATGGATGGATTATGTGAACAAATTTAAAGGTTACACCAAATATAAGATGGATCAATTGGATACAAAGTAAAGAAATGGATGGATTGATAGAATGAATACAAGATTGATTGATGGATTGGATGTAAAATGGAGCTATGGAATGAATACAAGGAGGATCAGTAGAATGGATGCATGGTGGGTCAATGGAATGGATGCAAGGACAATCATTAGAATGGATGCAATGTGGGTCAACAGCATGAATGCATGATGGAATGATGAATGAATGCAAGGTGGATTGTTGGAATGGATGCAAGGTGGATTAAAGGAATGGATGCATGGCGAATTGATAAATAATGCAGAGTGGATCAATGGAATGGATGCAAAGTGGATTGCTGGCATGGATGGATGCAAGGTGGATTGACAGAATGAAAGACAGGTGGACACATCTTTTAGAATGCTGGACAGCAAACACCTACAATCTTGAAAAGTGAAGTTTAGAATGTGTACGCCAATCTGCAGCTGGCACCTTTTATAATAACTATAAATTCACATCACATAGGCTATTCCTTTTTTATATAATAATTATCCAATCCACATCAAATACCAGGGAACAATGTGTACTAATACTGCAGCCAAATACCTACACAATGACAGATGAGAACAGAATGAAAAGTATTGAACAGCCACAAATAGCATAAAGTATTGATGAGTTACCTTTATAATCTCCCAGGATACCGGAACGGGATAAACAATTCGTGTGATGTTCCTAAGTAATCGCAGTCCGTAAAGCAAAGATCTAGCATTCAGACACAATGAAAACTACGCAGCAGTAAGGATGAAGCAGAAAATGTTACACTTTTTTGTTTTAACTGAAACTACATGTACATCATCATTTTCAAAATATGGAAAAACAAAGAGTAGCAATGATTTGAAAAGGTTTGTGTTTTCTGTGTGAAAAGAACTTGAAACACAATCTATGGAACATCAGCTAGCTAACAGGTGTTAGTAGATGAAAGAACTCTTTTAATTTTAATAAGAAGCTTTTACAGATATCCCAAAGGAATTGTGGACAAGTTTTAAACTCAATTCTAACGAGAAGTTGTGCAAAATGTTCTGTGCATATTACTGTCCTACATACATGTACCAAAATCTACACGTATAGAAGGAGGACATCCAGAAAACCATAGTTTGGGAAATATTTTACATGTATTACTGTCTTGTTTACAGGTATCTATAGAAGAGGTCTGGAAACCATTTTACCTGTATTATAACTGCTATTTAATATAGCTGGAACAAGTGTGCTGTCCAATTTATTGTCACAAGAGGTGTGATGCGTGATTGGACTTTGTTATTTAATACAGCTGGAACACGTCTACCCTGTCATTTATTTATACCAGAAGACTACCATCTGATCCATTTGTACCAGATGAATGGGATTATGCTCAACTGCTACTTTAATCTTTAGCAAACAAAGTGTTAAACATTGTGAAGAGCATCAAGTGTTTGTGTGAGCCCATATTTCCCCCCCCCCAATATAACATTCAATATATTTGACATAGCTGGAACAAATGTGCCATCCAATTTATATAACAGATTAAATGTTATAGAACTGTATTATTTCCAACAGTTGAAAGATGAGACAACAGGTCAACTACAATGTATACTAAATGAAATGTGGAAAATACACTAATCTAATCCGTCCATCTCATTGTCCTAGAATTATTATTATTATTATTATTTTAATAATTTCAGTTTGGTTTGATGTAAAAAGAAAAGTAAAAGTGTATTTAAAAAAAAAAAAAAAAAAAAAAAAAAAAAAATACATTTGTGTGCAATTTAGAAAACAATTGGCACAGAAATAAATAACTTGTAATAAATTTCATAGTATGAAAAAAGCATTCTCTGTGGGAAGGACTATAATTGTTAGCACTCCCAATATCTCAGGCAAACTGTTGTAGTCATCTGTAGCAGAACTACACTTACATAAGTAAATATTGTACATTGTAGTTACCTAACGAACAGTGAAAAATACACTGTGTGCTGCACCTGGCTGTAATTAGAACTATCACAAGATACCAATAGCACTGTATTTGAATTGGCAAACATGGATAGTGAACCAGGAGCTGAAGATAAGATTGGTCAGGATGAGATCCCCAATAGCCAGGATGGTGATGAGAACAACACTCGTCCTAAACCGCAGGAAAGATGGTGCCAGATCAGAAAAAACCTGACACTCATTCGAGAAGGTCAGTATTTAATTTAGACTGTTGTTGTACTAGGTTAACAGCAAGGATAATTGGTAAAAGGGCTCTAACATATTGGTTGTACCAACAGCAATTGCCATCAGGGTTTCTGCCAGAGGGTAAAACAGGTATGGCGCATTACCCAAATATTTTTTTTTTTTAATTAATAACTCTTATCATTACTGTATCATTTTCTTAACCCTAATCCTAAAATTAACCCATTTTCTTTCTGTCAACTGTGACTGCATTCAGCACACACATTATAAATAATCAATTCCACAGCGCCATACCCAAAAATGTCTTTCTGGCAGAAACACTGGCCATGTATAGCTGTAATATCAATTTACATAGATCAGAGGCTTTGCCAATTAATGCATTGATAACAGGGTGGGTTTTTTTGCTACTGAATAAAAAAATATCATCATCAGTTGCAGGGATAATTTTTGGTTTTTAATTTTATGTTTATTTGTTGTAAAGATTTCTGGCTTCAAAATGTTTAAAATCAGAGGTGCAGAAAGTACTCGCCTGCTCGCCAAATGCGAGTAAAAATTCTCACGGACGAGTTGAAAAATGCAACTATTAGTCCGACGGGTGATTTTTCTGACTGATGGTATTTTGTTTTTATTTTATAAATTTTGAATTTTGTAAATCTATATGAAAGAACTGTGAAAAACTATCTTTATTAGAATATTAAAAAAAAAAAAAATCATTTGATGTGAAGACAGTGCATGCATATTATATTATTATTAAACATTAATATATAGTTCTATAAGCTGGCAGACTAGCTAGTATAAATTCTGGCGGGCTAGTAAATTTTAGTTCGTTCTCATACAATGTACCTGCCCATACATACCATGACATGTGACAAATCATCAGTTATTCATTTTAACTATCACGTACTTATATGCATAAAACAGCTATTCACATCAAGCTAACAGTTATTCACACAAAACTACCAGTTATACTCATACAACTACCCACTATACACACAAAACTATCCATTATTCACAAAATATATGAATGAATATCGAAGTATTGACTTAATTTTAATACATGTGTATTGAAAAGGTAGCAACAGTTAAAATAATGATGACTATCAACTCATTAAATTTATAACCTTTTACATTCTTCATATATATGGTGATTTAACACCAGAGAAACAGAAAGAGAGAGGCAGACAGCTAGAGAGAGAGAGAGAGAGAGAGAGAGAGAGAGAGAGAGAGAGAGAGAGAGAGAGAGAGAGAGAGAGAGACAGAGACAGACACATTTGGTAATTCTGACATATAGTCTGAGAAAGGAAACCCGCTACATTTTTCCATTATTAGCAAGGAATCTTTTATATGCACCATCCCACAGAGAGGATAGCACATACCACAGCCTTTGTTATACCAGTTGTGGTGTACTGGCTGGGCTATGTCCCGCCGCATGTGAGAGAGAGAGAGAGAGAGAGAGAGAGAGAGAGAGAGAGAGAGAGAGAGCATGATAGAAAAACAGAAAGAGCGAGGGAGTGAGAGAGCGAGGGAGGGAGATGGAAAAGGAAGAAGTAAAGGAGCAGACGTTGCTTCCACACAGGCTACTCCTTTCAAAAAGTTATCACGGGATATTTATATGCAATCTCTGATAGATAGGACAGTACATACCACAGACTTTGATAAATCAGTCATGTGGCACTAGATGGGAAAGAAAACAACCTAAGTGCACCGAGGGTGATCGATTCTTTGTCGATCAATTGTACCTTAAACAATGGATAGGACAGTGCATACCACAGCCTTTGATAAATCAATTATGGGGCATTAGCTGTGAAAAAAAAACAAAAAACCGAGTGCACCGATAGTGATCAATTATTCGCTGACCCATTGCACCTTAATAGAGCACTCTACCAGTGAACTACATCCAACCAGTAGGTTGTCAGTGTGTATTACAAGCATATAATTGATAGAAACAATCGCTTTGTTAAAACTGTATAAAACTTTTGAGTAACTGTCATGTTAATCTAGCTTTACATACAATTTAAAACCAAAACCACATGTATTTTGGGTTATAGTATAATTTTATTACTACATAACGACTGTTGAAGTGTTGTTGTGGCAAACACTTAACAGTAAAACATTTGTAGTAGTGTTGGTATAAAGTACTCCTACTGGCAGTAGCCATTGGGAATTTCCCTATTAGCTCAGTTGGTAGAGCGCTGGACTCTCTTACTGAGAGTGCGTAGATCGATTCCTTCAGAGGAGGTTGATCTTTCTGCTGTAACTGTTTCAAGTTACAAGCCCCAACACTTTAGGCCCTCATATTTCCATCCTTTGGGACATCCGACTTAACAGTTCCCACCCCCACCCCCCAGTTTAAAATATACTCTGCAGGGCCCGTTCCACGAAGCAATCTTAGCCCTAAGATTACAATAAGCGCATAGCTACCCTATGCACTTAAGTTGATCTTAGGGCTAAGATCGCTTCGTGGCATGGGCCCTGGCCCATGCTATTAAGGTGGCTGCTCGACACAGGTTGATCGAACTCGTGTAGCTGTGCCCAATCAATGAATGTCTCTATTTGATACTGCAGAAAAAGCCTCGTATACAACAGCTCTGAATACCCCATTGTTGGCCAGGAGGCTTTACTGCATTTAATTTGGGCAACATTATGAGACATGGACGAGTTCCTTTATCTATTCAAGCAGAAAGTTCAATTTTACCATTTCAATGTGATCCCACTATATAGCAGGTCATATGAATGACATACACTCAGGCAAACACATTAAACTTGTCCAAAAAACGTGTTAACACAAGTTGACATGTAGCACAAATTGACATGCAGCAACATTTACCAATTTAAAAAAAAAAAAAAAAAAAAAAACTTAAAAGAGCAACTGGAGCATGGCAAATTTATACTTTTCCATGCTACTTAGAAAGGTGGTGTGATTACAGTGCGTACACAATGGGGCCCCAGACACTGCCCCCACTCCAATAAATGACTGGTTTTTCTATTGAATCCGATATCTACCTTAGCATTCCAAGTATCTCTAGTCCACAGTCAACCAGTGATAAATTCTAAGAGCTGTTTATTGTGTTTGGCACCGTGCCAGAATATACCAGGACAAGACGTCAATACCAGAATGATAGCTAACTGGTCATTTAAACAAGGTCAGTTGGCTCCAAAGTAGGGATATAATCTACTCCAGAGAGGCTGCTGTTTTCATAATACTGCAGCCACACAAATAGTACTTCTTGTGATGAGCTGTCTTTAGTGGAACAATACCTTTTTTTTTTCACCTGCCAGGTAAGACAAGCATTTGTTTACAATTAGTACGAGTGCCCATTTCATATGACATGTTAAAATGCATGAATTATATGTATACATGTATGTTTAAAAGACACCTCACCAGAAAAATAGAGATTGGCTATTAGATGTCAAACAAAGGTAAAAAGTAAAAAAAAATGCATATTGAAAGTAAAATGAATGCATATTGCAATAAATATTTTAGGTAGTCTCTTGGTGTTATATACATGTATTACGTACATTAAATCAATAAATTTGACATACAAATAACCTGTAAAATCTAAACAAGAGATTAATTATTTTGGAAAGTATGAACCTGTTTACAAGAAAGAGATCTATACAATGTTATCTCTGTACTGAGCACAGTGGGGTGTGTAGCTGTTAACAGGAGAAGCTGACAGCATTTGCAGAAACAGCAGCTGCCTAAATTGCTGCATGCATGCTAGTCCTATACTAATGGATCCTAATTGCACATGTATGTTATAGTGTATTTCAAGTAAATGTGGGTTTAGAATTAAAAGTAGTATAGTGTAAACTAGTAGTCAGGGGTGGGGTGGGTGGGAAGAGAAAGAGAAAGAGAGAGACAGAAATGGGGAAGGGGACAAAAGGACAGACAGAGAGAGAGAGAGAGAGAGAGAGAGAGAGAGAGAGAGAGAGAGAGAGAGAGAGAGAGAGAGAGAGAGAGAGAGAGAGAGAGAGAGAGAGAGAGAGAGAGAGAGAGAGAGAGAGAGAGAGAGAGAGAGAGAGAGAGAGAGAGAGAGAGAGCGAGAGGGAGAGCGAGAGCGAGCGAGAGAGCGAGAGCAAGAGAGAGAGAGAGAGAGAGAGAGCGAGCAAGAGAGAGAGAAAGAGCAAGAGAGAGAGAGATTAAAAGAGAAAAAAGTTTTCATGTTAAACCGTACCAGGGTTTCTGCCAGATGGTAAAACAGGTAATTTTTTTAATTAACCTTTTGACAAAATCAATAACTTTTATCATTACTGTATGATTAATGTTGGCTTTAAATAGTTATAAAACTATTATTTTCATATGTGCAGCAGTATGATCCCTTCAGGAAGGAATGGAAAACAAAGCGAACAGAGATTATCTATATAAATATATCGACCACTCTGTTCCATTGGATTCATCATTTTGTCTTCTGTAGAATCATACCCAAAACTTGCCTTCTGGCTGAAACCCTGCTTACTTGTGACTACATGTTTCTTAAACGTTAACCGTATAATCAAGTCAAGTTAAAACCAGACCAAATTGTTTTTGCGAAGTTGTAATCAATAAACCCTATTTTAATTTTCTAAACGTTGTTGAAAATCTTGCTTTAAAATTGCTTTTTTGGCTACAACGAAAAAGGACCAATTTAAGTGTTCACCAACTTGAATAGTGATGCAGTTTGTGAGGTTTTCTCTTGAATAGTGACATAATTTGTATGATACCACCCATCTGCTATATATAGTATGTACTAAAAACACTAAAATGACGTAATATATAAAGCATTCTTGTTTTAATTCAGATAAAATTTGGAATATTTAGCATAGGTATGTTGCAAGACAGTTTGAAAGCAAAAATAGGAATAACTCTTTTTACTTGTTACTGTAAATACAAAGAATACCGTAAAATAGATTTAAACAGTACAGATCATAGTTCATAATTATTATAAGTTTATTATAATGTTGACCTGGGATGAGGCTTGCCGAGTGCCAAGGTAGAAAATTCCACCACAGAGGGTATACTTTTCTATCCCACATGACCACATATGATGGGAGTCTTTTTCTCTCATCCATTCAGTAAATAAACTATTATTTTACATGAACACACAAAGTTGGCTGACAAAAGCAACTTCTTTTTTTTACCATTTTATCATCAATAAACTACATTATCATATTTGCCGTGTTTGTTTCACATGTTAAATAAAATGTAACACTACAAATTAACAAGATAGCTTTTATAATGAAGGCTTTAATAACAAAATATTGATTCCAAATTGTTGTCTGATGACCTCACATCACCATCTCGCATTAATATGACATCACATAACCAACAACGTCCTATTAAGCACAAGCAACTGATATCTCATGTGGCATAGACATTTCATACATACACGTAGCTTTCTTTCATGGGGGATTGCTCTAGCTGTTATAATGAAGGCTTTAATAACAAAATATCGATTCCAAATTGTTGTCTGACGACCTCACATCACCATCTCACATTAATATGACATCACATAACCAACAACGTCCTATTAAGCACAAGCAACTGATATCTCATGTGGCATAGACATTTCATACATACACGTAGCTTTCTTTCATGGGGGATTGCTCTAGCTGTCCTATAATCCTGAAGGGGGGGATGTAGCCCAGTGGTAAAGCCCTCACTTGATGCATGGTCGGTCTAGGATCGATCCCCGTCAGTGAGGCCCATTGGGTTATTTCCTGTTCCAGCCAGTGCACCACGACTGGTATATCAAAGGCCATGGTATGTGCTATCCTATCTGTGGGATGGTACATATAAAAGATCCCTTGCTACTAATGTGTCAAAATTACCATATGTTTGACATCCAATAACCGATGATTAATAAATCAATCTGCTCTAATCGTGTCGTACGTTAAACAAAAACAAAAATATATACTTGAGGATAAGATAAATGTACATGTATGTCTTTCATGGCCTATCAGGTTATTGTTCTTAACAATGAGAGCTAACTCTATTGTTATGTTTATAAACTGATTATTTCTTTTCAATAAAATAAAACTAATATTTTGTGTAACAAACAAGTGTTTATCTTGCAATCCAACAAGAAGAGTAGGAGAAAACAAATTTATTCCTATATTTTGATATTGTTCATATCTGGTATAAACAATCCAGAGAAAAAGTCTGTTACAGCATTATGTCATTTGAAATATACTTTTACATAATTTTATAAAAGCACCATATTGAAGAAATTATTTCTTTTCCATGCACTTGCCAGTGGGCAGTCCACTGGAATTGCTTGGTGGCCCGAGTATGAAAAACCCCACAGGCTTCAGGCATCAGACCACCGATAGATCCTCTGCATGCAGTGACTAATACATGTGTATAACCGTCTTTTTCTTTGACCTAATGTAATACATAACACAATTTGGCACCAAGAACATTAACAAAAGAACTATCAGGGAATATTTTGTTTTCCAAATTTTGATTAGCGACAGTTGAATAATTTAAAACTAGTATTTAATATTTTAGAACTGTGTAATGATCTCTGAAACTTTCATTGCAAATCATGAAGTGATTGATCCTGAACAAAATGTTCTCTGCATATAAACACACATTATGATTGCTTATTACCTAAATACAGAACATGTATCACTGGATAGAACTACATGCATGTGAAACTTACAAGAACATGTACCTGTATAATTATGTAAGTTAAGTTTTATAACAGTAAAAATAAGTCAACAAAGAATACTTTATTAAGTAGGGCTGGTAGTAGTTTCTATAGGCAGCGACAACAAACATGGAACTCTGTATGCCATTATTAAGGTAATCAAACAAACTGCTACCAAACATAGATCTACATTACAATGTTATATCACTGTGAATAAACATTGTATTCTATACACCAAACAGGAGTGGCGTCAACACAACAGAACATGTTCAGTTACAACCAGTATTAAGCGTCATAGGGTTTCCATTTGATCATACCACCATTCACTTGCATGTTTTGTAGTATAATTACTATCAAATGTTAGAATAATTCTGCGGAAAATGTTACAATATTAAGAGACTGTGACTGCCAGATATATTTAGTATGTACGTGCAGAAGAGAAAAAAATTCTTTACTTAAAACAAAAACAAAACACTAGAGCCGTAATTGATTTCTTAATCATAAGCTTAAATGAATGTTAAAACATTTGATAATTCTAACATATTATTCTAAGAGAAAACCAGCTACAGTACTCCATTGGAATTGGAATTGGAAAATGGTTTAAACGTGCACATTCAAAGCAAGCTGTTGTAGCGCATGCCTGTCCTGGACACAGGTACCAGCCTCAGACGGTTCCTCCGTCCAGGACAGGAAAGGGTTGGGGTGGGTGAAGGAGGGACTGCCTGCACTGGCAGGTGCAAGGGAGCACCAGCAGTCCAACCGTAGTCGGTAACAGGCAGGTGGTGGTGTGGTGGTGTGGTGGTATGGTGCTATGTAATTTGGAATGTCCCATAGGATTAAGCCAAAGGGAAATGAGTGCACATTTTGATGGAAGGAAATTTGGTGCAATTTTGATGGTCATTCTAAAAATAAAAGGTAGGGAGGTAGAGAATTTAGTAGGCCGAGAGTAGCTCGTAGAATACTCCACTAGCTGCAAGGGACCTTTTATACGCATACTTCCCCACACACAGAACAGAACATACCACAACATTTCATATACCAGCCAGGAGGCACTGACCGAAGAGGTTATCAGTGCTATGAGTATGACCCAAGGACATAAAGTGAACTCTCATCTGACTGAGCTAGATCGAAGAACGGACATGTAAAAAACAATACAAGATGACCACAAACGTTAATTGTTGACTTATCCATCCTTAAGATCCGGGTCAACCAACATGTATAATGGTTATCAGTGTTAGAAATAAGCAGAATATTTCACTAGCCCATCGGACAATTACATCTACAAATCTACTTAATTGTCCGTCAATATTCTTACTTGTCCAAAATAAGTTGTTAGTTTTATTCAAGAGCAAGGACAATGTTTTTGATTGGTCAAAATGAAACAGCATTATAATGTTTTACTTGTCCACTGGACAACCACTGAGGTACATTTTGCTTGTCCCAGCAGATTATCACTTGTCAGGACAAACGGATAAGTGCTTAGTTTGAACACTGGTTATTACTGAGTACTAGTAATTAAAGACCATAACAAATAACTGCAAAAGAGTACCTACTTAGACTATTTAAATACTTCCAAAGGTCAATTAACCTATATGCAACCCACAGAAAACTATAAAACATATTAAAAAAGCATTTCAGTGTTATTTTTTAATGAAGATCGACCTACCTACATGTATTTGTCAGACCAGGTTATATTAAGCTGCTACAAGGAATAAACAAATGAAGAATGGACGTGTTTCACCTTAAGTTAGAAAATAATGGTCACTTTAAGTGACAGACCCTAGTTTTTATTATTTTAAACTCTACAGTGTATTGTTCATTATTAAAGCTATTTTTGACAACTGAAATCAGATATTAGTTATATAATATTGTTCAGTATCCATTTAGAACTGCACATCTTATGTGTTTATGGTCATTCTGGAGTTTGTAATGTCATGCAATGAACTTTTCATAATTTTGAAAATGCAAATACCTCTAGTCTAATTTAGAGAGTAGATGTATTTCTCCGTTTGAAAGTTAAAAGTTTTTTGTTGTTTCTTAACACCACAAGAAAGAAAGAAAGAAACGTTTTATTTAACGACGCACTCAACACATTTATTTACGGTTATATGGCGTCAGACATATGGTTAAGGACCACACAGATTTTGAGAGGAAACCCGCTGTCGCCACTACATGGGCTACTCTTCCGATTAGCAGCAAGGGATCTTTTATTTGCGCTTCCCACAGGCAGGATAGCACAAACCATGGCCTTTGTTGAACCAGTTATGGATCAATGGTCGGTGCAAGTGGTTTACACCTACCCATTGAGCCTTGCGGAGCACTCACTCAGGGTTTGGAGTCGGTATCTGGATTAAAAATCCCATACCTCGACTGGGATCCGAACCCAGTACCTACCAGCCTGTAGACCGATGGCCTAACCACGACGGTACTGAGGCCGGTTTTAACACCACAAGAGCACATTGATTTATTAATCATCGGTTATTGGATATCAAACATTTGGTAATTTTTTACTTGTGGTCTTATAGAAAACCTGCTACATTAATTATTCCATTGGTAGCAAGGAATATTTTATATACTAATACACTTTCTCAGGCAGGACAGTACATACAACAGCTTTTAAAATACCAGTTATGGTGCACTGGTTGGAATGGGAAAAACAGTCAGAGAATATGGGTCCACTAAGATAAATTTTGTCAGAGTATAAATTTCAAACACACTGATATTTTGTTGTTCATTATATAACTCTTCTTACTGTACCAATACTTGTACATGTATGTGTATTTTATATTTCAATCACATACAGTTTATCAACATTTACATTTAGGAGTAGTTGTAATTTTATTTAATAACTATGTGTACAACAAAGTACTATTCTAGATTTTCTGGCATATATGGCAACCTCTGAATACTTACCCTCAATTTATTTTGATGCCTGTTTATCTATTGCATCAAATCAATTGACAGCAAAATCAGTAGTTTGTTGAACTTCGTGTTTCGTTGTGGGGTTTTTTCATTAATAAAATATTACGTTAACTGATGAGGAGACAAGACTGCCACTATTATTAGTATTAATGATTTTACGGCAACAGACAATCCAATCGGCAATGTATTCTAAAATTGATGATTGGTTTTATTCTCGACATTACTTAATTCACCGTCCATATGAGTCTCCACTTTCACTGCATTGGACTTAATTATTAAACAAGTTAGAGCTGTTCTCAAATTGATCATCTGGGGAGGGTCACAGGGCACCATCATTTTTTAATGCCTAAATGGTATGTACAATGTTTCACGTCTATGCATACATGTACTTAGTGTAAACAAGAATTTATTTTGACCAAAACAAATTGTGTAATATTGATATTTTGTTGGAAAATAGCTATAGGTTTTCAAATGTTCAGATAATTTGGCACAATTTTCTGAACACCCAGAGCTTTGATGGTGCGTAAACAAAATTACCTCCCATGATGCACCCATCATTGGGTTCAAGTCTTGAACAGGCCTTAATAAAATATCTTCATACAAAAGAAGCATCATTGATCACTATAGCAACTGTAAACAATTTATGTTGTTAACACCACATTCTTCAGGTACATATACATGTACCGAGCTTGTAATGTGTTAAGAGTTAAAAACTACAGATGCTCTTAGCACAAAAGTGCTACAGGAAAAAAGTGACTGCAGCAAACAGTATACGCTGCACGGAGAAAAGTGAACTGTCATGTAATGCGAATCGCGAAAGATTGTAACATTTAGCCAATGAACAGATCAATATGGTGCCTGATCAATATGGCATTGTAATGGGCAGGTAGCTATTGTGTGCAGCATCAGTCGATCTACTTATGTGTATAATAATGCCATCAATCATTACACATGTATGGAAATAGATGGCACCAGACATAATAGCCATACCTGGGCACAGGCTCCTTATAAGAAAAAATCTGAGATGAAAATAACATAAGACAAAAAATCATGAAAACTTTGCAGGGTCTTGTGTGGGTTTAGTTTGAACATTTTATCAAAGAATAAGGACAGCAACAATTCTCTGGTAGCGCTAAAATGAATTCAAGTGGGGAATATTGGGTGGGGTGGGGTGGGGTGGGGGGGTGGGGGTGTTTTTGTCAATCCAGTATTTCAGTTTTCATTTATTTATTTATTATTTTATTAAATACTTATACAATTATGTATTATTTTAATCTAATTATGCATGTACATGTACATGTTAATGATATATACCTTTGTCATTTATCATTATGTATACATGTATATGCAAATACGGTATTTTAAAATAGAAGGAAGAACTTAGGAACAAATCTATTTACTGTGTAGGACTGAGGGAGGGTCATGAGCCATGTGTGATTTCAGTCAGGTTTCAGTAAACAATTTATATTAAAGTTTGTAGTCATAATAGCTGTTGATGATGGTATTGTGGTCTATCAGAGTGCGCTGTGCAGCCAATACCTCTGACTTCAGCACTCAAGGTTTCTGTTAGGGTTACCTCACCCTTAGTCCATATCAGTATAGCCTCTACCCACTGACCAGTCCAGCTTTGGTGTCCCTAACAGAAGCCAAAGCTCCTGCTGGCATAGCTCTCTGGGTCACTGATACATACAAGCCCCCTCCCCACGTCAAGGAATGGATTATGAAGGGGATATTAAAGTTTTATCTGGTGTATATACCTTTTGGGTGTAGCTAGCATATAATTTCTCACAACACAAATATTTTTGTTCTTTAATTTTTGAGGAACACTGGTTGCTTGAGGACAGCAAAAATACAAATCAAGTATATCCAAAATTGCTTCTTTCTTTTTTTTTGGTTTCTCTAAACATCTAGTATTTTTTGTTTCAATAAATGATATTTTAATACACAAGACCTGGCTGTTATAATTACATGCCAAAGGATGAATCAGAAATAGTTAGTAGAAAATTAGCAGTTTAGTAATGGTACATAATTATGTCCAGATAAGATAATAACCCAACTATAGGTATTCATCCATACAGGGTCTTGATATCACACCATTGTTCTAGCAGATTATTTGTTCATGAATCTACAGCTGTGAAACAATGCAGTGAATGTTTTATGCATTCTGATCAGGGATTTGAACCCACAATTGACAGAACTTGTACATTTTAAACAAGTACAGCACTTTAGCCCATTGGACTTCCCATGTGCTTCATCGAAAGAACATGTAATTTAAGCCTTTTAAACCTGATACTGGTAATAGTAATGTATTCAGATGGAATACAATGAAGATTTCCAAATACTAAATAGAAAGTAAAAGATTACATGTTATGAAGGAATGAAGGAAAGGTTTTATTTAACGACGCACTCAACACGTTTTATTTTACGGTTATATGACGTCGGACTTATGATTGAGGACCACACAGATACTGAGAGAGGAAACCTGCTGTCGCCACTTCATGGGCAACTCTTTTCAATCTTTAATATGCACCATCCCACAGACAGGATAGTACATACCACAGCCTGTTCCATCAGTTATAGAGCACTGGCTGGTACGAGAAATGGCCCAATGGGCCCACCGACAGGGATCGATCCTAGATCCTAGATCCATCGGGCACCAGGCGAGCACTGTACCACTGAGCTACATCACGCCCCTAGATGTTATGCACATGAATCATGCTTAATACCAGTTATCCACTCCTGAGGATTTACTGGCTGTATCATTCAGGTTATAGGTTCAAAAGGATCCTGTTATTTTGGGTCATTAGTATTATACCTATTCCTTGCTATTTTAATCCATTTAATTTGGCATTTTTCATGCCATTTTAACCCAAAAAAAAATTCATTTAAAAAATATGATATAGAAGTGAATTTGGCAGTCATGTTAAATTTAATAATGTATTATGTTGGACAATATACCCGGTGAGGCTCTTGAATTATGTTTCACTAATCCACACTTTCTTGTACATTCTCCACTACATACACATATATGTAAAGCATTCATATATTGTGAAATACTTTATTCCTATGGGCACAAATGTTTGTGGTTTTGCAAAGATACACATTTTGTAATATACTGAAATTGCTGGATCAAAAAAATAGTATCAATATATTCTCGTAACAGTGGTCTCTCCAGTATTCAGGAAAGGGATGGAGGGAATTGGTAGCGCTGGTTCCACTTGTAGGAAGGGATAGTACCTACGACTTGCAGGGTAAAATGTTTTGTAAACGACGGTGAACCTGATTACTCTGGTACTAGTGGTAGTTCAAGACGATGGCATAACTTGTGAATTTGGATGGCAGCCTAAATAAATGGATGGCGGGTATTACTATCGCTTCCAATGGATGGCGGGCGTATTGGAAATTAGTCTTAAGAGATGGCGGGCCCGCCATTGCTTATGACATGTAGTGAGACCCCTGCATAAGCACATCTTACATGTTTTGTTATGTTCTTGAATTTCTTGAACACACTTGTCCATGAAGTAGACCACCACGAACAAGTGATTTCACACTTGTCAGAAAATTTTAATTGTGTTCATTTACCACTGCTGCACCCATCCATTTCAGTAACATGCACATTCATGTATACTGCAACAGCTAGGAATGATATTGTTCACCATTTTCATTTTATTTCAACTTATTTTCGTGCTTATATCCAATTAAGGTTCAAGCACGCTGTCCTGGGCACACACCTCATCTATCTAGGCCGTCTATCCAGGACAGTGGGTTAGTTGTCAGTTGGTTAGTGGTCAGTAAGAGAGAAGAGGGTGTAGTAGCCTTACACCTACCCACCGAGCCCTTAAGAACTCGCTCTGTGTGGGAGCCCGTACCGGGCTGTGAACCCTGTACCTACTAGCCTGTAGTCTAATGGCTTAACCACAACAACACCAAGGCTGGTTATTGTTCACCACATAATTCACAGATAATCTAACACACACAAAGTAATAAAGCAGTTGAAAATTAAGTTAGCTTAATCTGTTGTTAAGTTAAATTCTGCATGACCAAACATTAAATCAATATTATTATAAAGAACATGTAGAGAGATGATTGCATTACAACAAAATCCTAACTTGTTTTGGTATTTATGTACAATCATACAAAAGGAGAAATATTTAGTAACCAGTGTTTCTGCCAGAAAGAATTTTTGGGGTATGCATGGCGCTATGGAATTCAATCCAACCAGTCAACAGGGGGTGGGGTGGGTGTGGGGTGGGGGGCCTCCCCTAGAAAGAAAGTGGGTTAAGTTTAAAGT
The DNA here is from genome assembly GCF_016097555.1 of Gigantopelta aegis. Lineage (NCBI taxonomy): Eukaryota > Metazoa > Mollusca > Gastropoda > Neomphalida > Peltospiridae > Gigantopelta > Gigantopelta aegis. Next base: position 28,103,551 of record NC_054708.1, read on the forward strand.
TTGGGTTAAGAAAATCATACATTAATGATAAGAGTAATTAATTTTGTCAAAAGTTTAACTTAAGAAAAAAATTGCAAAAACATTTGGGTATGGCACCATACCCATTTTAAAACCCTCTGGAGGAAACCCTGCCCTGGTAACATATGGTTAGGTTTAGGGCAGTTCCAGTACTGATCAACGGAGGAGGCAGGAGACAGGAGGCACAGTAATTATGTTATTTTATGTCTTGTGAGTCTGCTGCAGTTTGTTTACTCTATATGTACAAGGGGCGGGACGTAGCCCAGTGGTAAGGCGCTCGCTCGATGCGTGGTCGGTCTGGGATCGATCCATGTCGGTGGGCCCATTGGGCTATTTCTCATTCCAGCCAGTGCACCATGACTGGTATACCAAAGGCCGTGGTATATACTACCCTGTCTGTGGGATGGTGCATATAAAATATCCCTTGCTGCTAATCGAAAAGAGCAGCCCATGAAGTGGCGACAGCGGGTTTCCTCTCAAAATCTGTGTGGTCCTTATAACAATATGTCTGACGCCATATAACCATAAATACAATGTGTTGAGTGCGTCATTAAATAAAACATTTCCTTCCTATATGTACACGTACCATATACATATTTAGTGTAAATACAATTTTATTTTGTGGTTGGGACAACATACATCCATGTACAAAACAAGAATTTTGCAGAATTAAATGTCATCTAACATAAACTTACTCAATGTCACTTACAGAACTTTGCATGCATAAATGTTTGTTTAAAAAACTTATAACAAATATTTCAAAATCAAAAATGTTTTAACAACATGCATTGAGATAACCATGTGCAGTACAATGTAACTGGCGTCGGTGGCACATCGAACTACAGGCTGGTAGGTACAGGGTTCACAGCCATGTAATGGCTCCAACCCAGAGCGAGTTCTTAAGGGTTCAGTGGGTAGCTGTAAGGCCACTACACCCTCTTCTCTCTCACTAACCAACTAACAACTAACCCACTGTCCTGGACAGACAGCCCAGATAGCTGAGGTGTGTGCCCAGGACAGTGTGCTTGAACATTAATTGGATATAAGCACGAAAATAAGTTAAAATGTCAGGGGATAATATTTCGAAATCTGAGGTAACCGGAAGTCGGTTCACGTGGTTTTTACCTAGGTAACCAATTGTTGGGTTACGTGAATTATATTTGCGTAACCTGTGGATTACCTGATCGGTTACCTCAAAGTTACGTTGAAATTATATTTTAAATACATAATTTTTAGCTCAAACATAAAGTTAAAACAAAATACAATTTTTTTTTTTTTTATAAAACAGTTTCTTTAATGCTTGCAAATCAAAAGAAGTGACTTGTAGATGTTTCTTTTGTTTTCGTACGATCGTAGCGTTGTAGATTTATTATCATTATCATCATCATTCACCATTTGCCATCGGGATCGCAAAAAGTAATTTTTAGTTGCCCGAATCTAAAAACCACTGTCCTCGGGCATCGGGCCACCGTATTCTAGAACCTCTGTGCAGCTTGCGGAAGTTAATACTATTGTAAAAGGACTAAATATCAACCCAGTACTGAAACAAAATAGATACATTTGGAGGGAAAATGCCCATTCCATGGTGCATGATTAAACTAATAATTTTCTTTCATAAATAATAAATAAAGGCTACCATTTGTCACTGATATGTAAAATTTAGTATACAGCAATTAAAAAAAGCCCACCAAAAACCCAAACAACAAATGTCCAGTTCCTCTGAACTATAAAACAGGCTACTCATTGGTGCATGATTAGATTAATAAAAATAAATCTTATAATAACATAAAAAGAAAGATCACAATTTGACACTGATATTTTGCGGTGGCGATGCTACTTTCACTTTATCGCTGGTACTTCTATACTACAGTGACGTTCCAAATGTTTGTTATTTAAAGCTCATTATGCGATGTTAGTATTTGTGACATTTTTGCATTTTTGTTTACGTTAAAACCGTTTTCAACCTTTGTAAAATTATAGGCAATCCAATATTATGTCTACATATATTCCTTTAGAGATAGAATAGCAGCAGATAATTTAGGCGTCTTAGCGGTCCGTGCACATTTCTTTAAAACGTTTGGCTCGACTCTATACTGAGTCTTTGGTCGCAAGTTACAACCGTTGCAATATACCGTTGTCTACTGGTTTGCCGCGCATCAAGTATCTAAAAATCAGTCGAAAACATTTGTCGGAATACTAGTAGTATGTCTGCATGAATAAACTTACTGTAATCATGAAGTCTGAAAGTTTTAATTTCTGAATGTCTACAGATCACGACATAACCGATTTGCGGTACGCGTAAATTTAATTTTGCGTAACCGACATGCGAACAGAACGGCGGTTCGCGTGAAATATTGTGCCCTGAATGTAGATACAACTACATGTATAAGACATGTTTTATTGTTCTTGAACGTACATGTATACATATACATGTAGTTTGCGAGACAACTAGTTTCAATTAGTAGCACTGTTTTATATGTACCATCGCACAGACTGGATAGTACATGTATGTGCATAGCCTTTGTTCACCAATTGTTAAGAACTGGTTAGAACAGGAACTAGTCCAACAGACATCAATCGCAGATCAATCAGCATCAAGCGAGCACTATTTAGCACTGGGCCAAGGGTTGACATTTACAGGAAGCAGGCAGCAAATGCCATTCAAAATGCAAAATGCATAATATGCTTTCTGATAATCCGCTTAACAAGCAATGTTTGCTTTGAGTCTGACAGTGTATCAGATGTATTGAGAATTCTTAATTTTCACAAGGGATAAAATAAATCTTATGCTTTTATTAACATTTGTGTTAAATCACCAACATTGCTTTTAAAATTTAATATTATTTATACAAGTATAATTTCTAGAACTGCTTCTGTTTCTAGCATGGCCTTGAATCTTGAAATATGAGCAGCAAAGAGTGCTTCCCGCTCCTCAGATTGAATTTCAATCGTTGCTGGGCTATTTCCTATTTCCACAAAATTTGACGCTGACGCTGCCACTAGAGAAGTAATACCTACATATACATCTTGGTTTTAACTTTGCCAATATGAGATAAAAAAAAAAAATGTGTTCTTGATCCACCCCTTGGTAGGCCTGCCATGAGATTAATTTTGAAACTGTCCTAACCATGATTTAAACAAGTGTGCCCCGATCTGCACAAGTTATTTTCACGTGTAATTGTTTTCCTACTTACAACTGACCCAGTAAAGTCACAGGCACTCCAAAACACTTACACACCAAAGTTGATTTATTTGTTTACTTTACAGCTTACAAGTATCAAGTCACTGACCGCATCAGGGTGCATTACAAGGAACATATGCCCCAGACACTGAATTTAATTAAACTGTCATTTTGTTTGATTTATTTAGTTTCTTGGTTATATCCAATTAATGTTTAAATGCACCATCCTGCGCATACATGTACCCTTCAGCTACCTGTATCTATGGCCGTCTGTCCAGGTTAGTGATTAGTAAATGATGACAGAGAAGTTAGTGTAATACTAATATATAGCCAGGTTATCTCCCTACATAGCTGTGTGGACATTATCAGCTGAAGCAGGTACTGGGAAAGGAAACCAGCACCGTAAATCTGACTGCTTAACCATTTTTTTCGCCATCAAGCCAGGAAAACCACATACTGTTTGGTGTACATGTAAACTTACCAACACAAATTGTCCAGAGTAACCTCTGCTTTGTTTATGGGCTTTATAGTTCATAACTCTCTTAATTTTCTTTCCAATATAATAAACGAAAATATTAAAAATCCCTGCCACATATCATATAATGAAGGAAGAAATGTTTTATTTAACGATGCACTCAACACATTTTATGTACAGTTATATGGCGTCGGGCATATGGTTAAGGACCACACAGATATTGGGAGAGGAAACCCGCTGTTGCCATTTCATTGAATACTCTTTTCGATTAGCAGCAAGGGATCTTTTATATGCACCATCCCACAGACAGGATAGCACATAGCACGGCCTTTGATATACCAGTCGTGGTGCACTGGACAGAGCGAGAAATAGCCCAACAGGCCCACCGACGGGGATTGATCCTAAACTGACCGTGCATTAAGCGAGCAGTTTACCACTTGGCTACGTCCTGCCCCCTCACATAATGAAGTGTCTTACCTACCATTAATGATCTTATAACGGCTCTACTTGCAGGTATCATGGAGGAGCACTGCGAGGTGGTCCCCAGACCGTTCCTGTGCTGCCGGCTGTGCGGGGACGAGTTCCAGCAGCCCAAGATGCTGCCGTGCCTGCACTCGTTCTGCAAGACATGCATCGAGGGCTACGTGGACTCCAACAAGGACGAAGACAGCTACTTCGCGTGCCCCGTGTGCGGCACAGAGACAACCATCCAGGAGGAGCACGCCGAGAAGCTGCCCGACAACATGTTCGCTCGGAGACTCAGCAACCCCGTCGTCCACGTGCCTGTCTCCAGGAGGGACAGACAGCTCCAGTCGTGTCGCACTTGCCAGCAGAACGGCAGCAGAGCGGAGGCCGACATGCACTGCATCAACTGCGATGACTTCCTCTGTACGACATGCTCAGAGAGTCACCAGCTGGAAGTGGAGACCGCCAGCCACAAGATGCTGAGCATAAAGGAAGAAGGCGAGCCCAAGTCGACTGGGTCTTCCACGCCGACCGATCCCGACATACTGCCACGCTGCTGCGAATACTACGATCCCTACGACATCGGCTCCATGTTCTGTGTGGACTGCAACATGACGCTGTGCTCAGAGTGTCACCCAAAAGACCACAATGATCACAGGTGTGCTGAGCTCTCTGCCGTGGCCGATAACTTTGAGAACAAGATAAAGGTCCCCATATCAGAGTTGGCCCACGATGCTGAAACGCTGAACGCCTCGTTGTCAGACCTACAAATGTCCAGAAACATTATCAACGGTGAGCAGAGCGAACTACGAAAAACTGTCCACAGCAGAACTAAATTCCTCTGCAAGATGATAAAGGAGTACGAATCATTTGTGCTGGAGGAGATCGACAAGCGGTACAATAACTACCTACAAAACATTGAGGAACAAGAGTGTGAAATAAATCTCCGGCTTGAATCCATCCAAGCTGTTACGGACTTCACAGAGAAGCTTGTTTCGTTTGGATCATCGGAGGAGAAGGTGGCCATGCGGCACAGGATCGGGAGGAGGGTGCGTGAGTTGTGTGAGGAGGAGCTGCCGATGGTGCAGACAGAAATGACGAATCACTGCCTGTACCAGCCGGACGTCAACGTGGAAACCATCTGTGATCTGTTTGGTGAACTCAAGGCAGGGAAGAACTCCACCAGAATGAACTCGAGAAAGACCAGTGCAGCAACGTCTGGCCTGACGAGCACCAGTGACTCTGTGGATCAGAACAACACGGAACTCACCGAGCTGGAGGAATATGAGGACAGGGATAGTGACATGCTCAGCGCCAGCTACGCGAGCGATCCCTTCCGCAGCAGCAACACCAGCGACCAGATGCATCTCCTGGCATCTTCCAATGAGCCGGTGGAAGAATCTTCATTTCAGTCATCGGGCCAGGATGACGTCCCGTGCCAGAATCTGACCACGCCCCAAAAAGAGCTTCCCTTGCCTGTGAACATTCAGAGAGACTGCATCAAGGGTGTTGCAATAAATGCCAATGGAGATATCGTCATAGCGACTGTTTCCAACGGAATCAATATGATATATTACATAGAGAAACGAGGCATAGTTCGAGGACAGATCCAGATAGAGAAAGGTTGGACGATCCACTCGGTGGCAGCAGACGGCAAAGTGGCACTTATGATTGCAAGGGGAGACAATCGATACAAGGTGAGGGTCATGTCGGCTGATGGGTCGGGCGCAATTCTAGCAGACGTACATCTGGAAAGTTTCGGTCTTAACTACATGACGGCCAGTTCGTGCTGCCAGGTGATCGTCTCATCCAGCAGGTACACGCACCGGGCCCACACGAAAACATCAAAGTCGGGCGGAAACATCGCCATCTACAACCCTGACAGTCAACTCGTGAGACGAATCACGAATGATGATTTCATCGAACAAGGCCTCTATCTGCTGGAAAAGCCGTACACAATATACGTGGACACGAAAAACAACATCTTCGTCACAGACTCTGGCAGTCATCTCGTGTGTGGATTCACTCAGAATGGAGAGCTGTTGTTCGAGTATGGAAACACAGACCATGATGAGGAGATATACCAGGGGCCGGATGCCGTCTGCACAGACAAGCAGGGGAACGTGATCGTCACGGACAGACGCGAGGGAAGGATTGACGTTCTCGATAAACACGGTCACCTTTTGAAATGTCTCTATCCCGAAGACAACATCAAATCGGTCTCAGTTTCTTTACCAGAAAACTTGCTCATGGTTGCAACAGTCGAAGGAACAATAAAATTTTACGAGTATTTGTAGAAGGAGACTATTTTTATTTATTGTTGTTTCTTTGATGCTGATTTGTTGCTGAAATCGTACAGTAGGCAATCACTATAATTTTCACTTATTTATTAAACTTCTTACAATCAGTATATTTTGGACATACACGTAATATGATATAACCAATGCTGGTGACACAGAGTATTACAGGAACAGTCAATCTCCAAAAGTTGGTATGTTATATACATTTAAGTCATACTTGAACATAATCAAATGCTAATTGTAAACTGATGGCGAGTGTGTTTTGTATTGTGACTGGTTAATTACATTCTCTTTCCGGGATCAAATGAAAATAACACCCGGAAAGGTAATGACGTCATTAGCAATTGGAACAGGCCAAGTTAACAGTTAATGGTCTACAGTTAGATTGTAGCCAGATATTTTTTTTAACAAATACCAAATATACAGTTGGTTTCGTAGAAAAACGATTCAGTTTACAATGGACATAACCATATGGAGTTTTTAGATTTGTGGGTGTTATTGTCCATTTGATGGCTGCAAATGTTTCATTTTTCACCTCAGGCTAACACCTTCGGTCAAAAATGACATTTGCGAAATCATATAGACAGTAACACCCACAAATCTAAACACTCCTAATTAAATTTGGCAAAAAACACAGGGCTATCTCTGGGTGAGCAGAAAATTTCAACAAATTGATTTGTTAAAGTTAAAAAATGTAAGAAACCCTTTAATATTCTACAAAAAAATATCACTTAATACATGAATTTATTTCCCCAAATTAAAATAAAATTCACCAATTGTTTCTAAAATTTGCAACTGGCAAATTTGGCAAGTGCCAGAGCTAGCCCTGAAAAATATTTGGTATAAAATAGTAATTTTAAAAATATAACTTGGGGTGGGTGAAACTTGTTATTTGACTGAAACAAAAACTGATTTCAATTTTTATTTCTCCTCTGTATATTTATATTCATGACTAGTCGCAAGTCCTTTAAGATGTATCTGATATTATATGATATGGCGTTTCTCAGGCGATGTACAACATCAAGTTTAACTTTACATCTTCTTTCAATTTACTTGGTAATTTGTACCTACTGGTAAAACTATAATAATTATTCCAAATCAGTTAATTTTTGTTTAAACAATACTTAATTCTCTACAGAAGTCTAAAAAGTTAAATTATTCCAATTTTCTACTACAGTGAAACTCTTCTAAACTGGACACGCTCGGGACAAGTAAAAAGTCTGCTGTTAAGATGTGTCAAGTTTACAGAGGTTCTCTTCTGCACAGGTATTTAATAGGGAACTATGAAAAAACGTCCGGTTTTGAGGGAATTCCAGTTTACAGAGGGTCCGGTTTTGAGAGGTTTCACTGTACTAAAAAATATTACTTTGTAGGCTTGTACATGTAATTCGTATTAACCACTACACCTGAATCATTATAAAGGATTTAAAAGCACATATCCTGTGATCACAACACAAATGTGAATGTGTGTTTATACATGTATTGTTATGCATTGTGATATATTTCAGGCAACTGAATTCTAAGGATTGAAACTACATGAAGAATTACATGTATGACACTTAGTAATATTCAGTCTGCAATGTAACAGTAAGGTTTACTAGACAGTGTTCTCGCTGCTCCATTTAAGCCCCACTATTGCATTTTGCCGCCCTTTCACGTTCTGCCGCCCTCCTTTATCTTTCTGCGCCCCTCTTTTATTTTCATGCACCCTACTATATTTTACAGGGTGTGGTACCACGCAGCCACCCTCCTTTAATTTTCACACAGCAAGAACACTGTTAGGTCTGGTAAAGATGGTAATATAATTAAGAACAATTTATCCCACAACAGCAGCCTCTTCACAAAACAATGACAGGACCCATGCTTCCAGACACAAGACGTTAAATAATAAATCTCCATCGTTTATCAACTTGCTACTGACATGGGCATGACTATATTGTTGTCTTTTAATTAGATATGTGTGCTTATATCCAATTAGGGGGCGGGACATAGCCCAGTGGTAAACGTTCGCTTTATGTGCGGTCAGTCTGGGATCAATCCCCATCGGTGGGCCCATTGGGCTATTTCTCGCTCCAGTCAGTACACCATGACTGGTACATCAAAGGCTGTGGTATGTGCTATCCTGTCTATGGGATGGTGCATATAAAAGATCCCTTGCTGCTAATTGAAAAGAGTAGCCCATAAAGTGGCGACAGGGGGTTTCCTTTCTCTATATACATGTGGTCCTTAACTATATGTCATATAACCGTAATTAAAAATGTGTTGAGTGCGTCGTTAAATAAAACATTTCCTTCCTTATATCCGATTAGGGTTTAAGCATCACAACTGTGCACACAACTCAGCTCAACTTCTTGAACTCCTGAAGCCAGTTGTTTAAAGAATAGATACCTTAATCATTGGTTAACAGAAATTTCCAAATACCATGGACTGAATCGGTTAAATAATACTTCAAAACATGTTGAAACTTGATTTAGAACAACCAAAGGTATCCATACATTTTTAATTTAATAGTTAATTTAAACATGCTTTAAACAGCTGGACCCTGGGGTTTTTGAAGAATAATAAAATAAAAAATAAAAAAACATTTTATTTACAGTTATATGGCATCAGACATATGGTTAAGAACCCACATATATTGAAAGAGGAAATCCGCTGTCGCCACTTCATAGGCTATTCTTTTCTTTCTTTTTTTTTCTTTTAAATATTTATTGCCCCAGATATTTATATATTGATAATGTCTGGGTTGGGAAGGCAGCAAGGGATCTTTTATATGCACCATCCCACAGACAGGGTAGTACATACCACAGCCTTTGATATACTAGTCGTGGTGCACTGGCTGGAACGAAAAAAAGCCCAATCGGCCCACCGATGGGGATCGATCCCAGACCGACCTTGCATCGAGTGAGCGCTTTGCCACTGGGCTACGTCCAGCCCCTTTCAAAGGCTACGTCCAGCCCCTCTCAAAGAATAAGAAAGAAATGTTTTAATTAACGACGCACTCAACACATTTTATTTACGGTTATAAGGCGTCAGACATATGGTTAAGGACCACACAGATTTTGAGAGGAAACCCGCTGTAGCCACTACATGGGCTACTTTTTCGATTAGCAGCAAGGGATCTTTTATTTGCGCTTCCCACAGGCAGGATAGCACAAACCATGGCCTTTGTTGAACCAGTTATGGATCACTGGTCGGTGCAAGTGGTTTACACCTACCCACTGAGTCTTGTGGAGCACTCACTCAGGGTTTGGAGTCGGTATCTGGATTAAAAATCCCATTCCTCAACTGGGATCCGAACCCAGTACCTACCAGCCTGTAGACCGATGGCCTGCCACGATGTCACCGAGGCCGGTCTCAAAGAATAAAGTCTAGACACAGATACATCAAACATTTGTGTTTAATTGATGATGTCATGACCAATTTGACTGGGTTTGCTATCCACCATGAACAAATAGCACACCAACTACACATCGGTAAATTATTATCAGATACATCTAGTCAGCTAGTCTGGCTGTCTATCTTGATGATTATTTTAATGTGCTTTCCATACATATTACATGTATAACCACGGCTCAAAATTCATTTTGTGAAAGGGGAAATAACTGCTGCTTTGAAACATATTAGAATTAGTTTTCTTATAAGACTCATATTTTAACTACTTAACAACAATGTGAAAGGTTAGAGATAAATGTCGATAAAAGTTTATCGTGTTTGAAAATTAGGAAAATATAAATATATCTGGAATACTCTCCACATGGGAAGCAAAGGTCTTTTGTCAAGCTGATTATCAGGAAGTGCATATTTATTTTATTGTGCATTTTCATAAGCGTAAATGTGTGGAAATATTTCAATGAATATTTTCTTACAGGAATGTCATATCATATATATTAAGTATGTGGACAAATGACATACTGGTAACAACAGTAAATGAACTAAGATGTTTTTTAATCGGGAGAAAGCAAAAACTTTGTGTTTATTGCAACAACACAGCATTGCACATGAAAATCGTTTTGCATATGCTTTGCCTGCACTGATCTCCCTATGAAAGCAACAACAAAAAAGAAGTTTTCCTGTCTTTTTTCAATTTGTTTTTGTGTTTCAAATGTATTTTGTTACATTTTCCCAAACAAAATCTTCTTTCAGTTATAGTTGTCATCAGTAAATCATTTGTCCACATATACATGTATACTATATATGATATGACATTTCTACAAGAAAATATCAATAAAATACCCATTGTGTTGTTTATTCCCGATTCGTGAACGTGCTTCTATCCTATTAAGGTTCAGACACATCTCTCCCACACCCAGTCTCTGGCATGGCTCTCAGTAGGTATATACCTCTCAGTATATATACTTAACAGTTCATTTCATTTCAACTTATTTTGGTGAGTATATCCAAATACAGTTCAAGCACACTGTCGTGGACACACACACACCTCAGCTATCTGGGCTGTCTGTGCTATCTGGGCTGTCTGTCCAGGACAATGAGTTAGCTGTTAGTGGTTAGTGAGAGAAAAACAGGGTGTATTGGTCTTACACCTACCCACTGAGTCGTGAAAACTCGCTCTGGGTGGAAGCCTGTACCAGGCAGCAAACCCTGTACCTACCAGCCTGTAGTCTGATGGCCTAACCACTGCACCACCAAGGCCGGTGCTTACAGTTAACAGTGGAGCACTTGTTACAAGAAAGAGAACCCATAAGAGAAACATTTAAATTTTTGGTCTTCATTCTTAACAGAGTTGTCTCCCCTTACAATTTTCAGGGGGGGGGGGGGAAATCAGCATTTTCTTGCATTATAAAACAGACCGTCCCGACAGACTTAGATATGTTATTAGTAGATAGATAACATATCTAAGTCTGTTACACTGTTTATCAGCATTTTTTATTTTTATAATTCTCCGTCCATACACAATTTTAATTATGCCAAAAATTTGCTAATTTAATATTTCATCCACATCAGTAGATACATGTAGTGTCTTAGTTAGCGTAATGGCTTCATATTGTTTGTCTATCACATTTCAAGTTATTGTAATGGCTTCATATTGTTTGTCTATCACATTTCAGTTATCTCATATTTTTGTTATACACTATTTATTTAATGTGCCAAATTTACGAAGCCTGGGTTATTTTTCTTGAACACAGTGTTAAAGCATTGTAAATACATGCAGTTACATCATGCATGTAAGACAAAAAACAGGCTTTGTAAATTCAGTCCTAAACGTTTTCATTTGTGTACTTATGTCTTACTTCCAGTGATCTCATATTTATTTGTTGATATTTGTCCATGACAGCTAGTACATAGAAAGCCATTTTGTGTTTGTGATAATCAAATAACTGTCCATTAATAAAGACTTCCAGTCATAATCAACATTCAGTTTGTTTATTACTGTGTGAAATAAAAGTCTTATTTATGTGGTTACTGACTTTCAATTTTGTTTCATACAAGCCAATAATAGCATACTGGACCCATATTCACAAAATATCGTAAGCCTAGTTTTACACGTAAACGTAAATCTACGACTGAAGAGCTATTCACGAAACAACGAAAACGTAAGTTACGTGTAAAGTTGGACGTAAATATAAGAGTGCCTCAGGTTGCAACTAACGCTGCACGTAAGTTGTGTACATATAATAAATCAAGCACGATCGCCGTTATTTACTATTATTTACGGAAACTAGCAGTATTTCCAATAAATGAAGCAATTTGCGATGGCGAACGCCCACGGATTGAACATATTTTTGTTCGTGATCGAACGGATGTTTTTTACTCGGCCAATTTCTCCTGAGTTATCTTTTCCTTTTTAAGAAATGTCCTCAAGTTCGTACCAAAACGCGGATCCCCACCAATACCAAAATGCCATGGTTCACTGTTCGCAATGTTATTGTTAGCAGACGACAAACAAAATTGCGTTTTGCGCATTTGTTATTTACCCGGTAGCCATCGTTTCTAATGTGTTTTTGTGAATTACTCCAGTGAGAATGTTAAATCGTAGATTTACGTCAAACTAAGTTACGTTTACATTTACGACCATCTTTGAGAATAAGGTGCTTCTTGCACGTAAACGTAAATCTACGGCACACTTAAGTGCTAGTCGTAGACGTAAATTTACACTTTTTTGTGAATATGGGTCCAGGACTTTTAAGAGGTCAAGTAATTAAAATTTGTTTTTTAAAACGATACCACAAGAACATATCGATGTCTAAAACATTGGTCATTGGATGTCAAACATTTTCATTTCAACTTATTTCCATGCTTATATCCAGTTGTTAGTTGGTTAGTGGTTAGTGAGAGAGAAGAGGGTGTAGTGACCTTACACCTACCCATTGAGTCCTTAAGAACACTCTCTGGGTTAGAGCCGGTACCAGGCTACGAACCCTGTACCTACCAGCCTGTAGTCCGATGACTTAACCACTGTGCCACTGAGGCCGGTGTCAAACATTTGACAAATCTGACATACATGTATGTTTAGAGGAAACCTGCAACATTTTTCCATGAGTAGCAAGGGATCTTTTATCTAAACACTTTCTCACATGAGGACAGAACATACCATGTCCTTTCACAAACCAGTCATGGGACAAGGGATGGGATGAGTAGAAACCCAATCAGAAAATGTGTTCACCGACTGATGTTGAATCCTTCATACCAAGAACTTCAGGCAAACAAATAAATAAATTACTTTTTAATTTTGTATGGCAAAACAAACCTGACTGGATAAAAAGAACAATACTAGTGCAAGATTATGAAAAAGGTGGGCTTAAAATGATAGATATTATACATTTCTCTACAGCATTAAAACTGACTTGGATAAAAAGACTGTTTGGGTCAAATTCTAAATTGGCAAATATGTTTCAGTCTATAACAGGTTTAACAACCAGAGACTTGGTTATACAAGGTGATTTTTTAATTCAGCTTAGGATAAAGAAAATTAAAAATATGTTTTGGAAGGATGTATTAAATAGTTGGATTTTATTTCAACAAAAATTAACATTTCAAAATGAAGAAGAAATTCTAAGTTTGAACATTTGGAATAATAGTAATATACTAATAGACAGAAAACCTATATTATATAAGAATTTCATTGAAAAAGGCGTTATATTTTTATATGATTTACTAGATAGCCAAGGGCAGTTTATGGATTATAACACTTTTAATGCAAAATATAATATACGATCAATTTTTTTAGAATATGCGTCTTTAATATGTGCAATCAAATTATTTATACCAAACAAAACAAATTTAAATAAACAAACATACGAAGTGCCTAAACATCCAGTATTTCCTTCGAAAATAAAGCTTCTTGCGAAAAACAAATCGGGAAGTAGAGAAATATATAAAGTACTGAATAATGCTACTGTAGTTCCTACATCACAATTGAAATATTCTCATGAAGGATGCTGTTTTCCTACTTCAAAATGGGCAAATTATTATAGTCTTCCATTTATGATTTTGAAAGACCCAACTCTACTATAGTTTCAGTACCAAATTTTACATAGGATTATACCAACAAATTTGTTTTTATATAAAATAAAGTATATTGCTTCCAGTACTTGTAACTTTTGTAATCAGCAACCAGAAATATTGCAACACTTGTTTTATGATTGCCCTAAAGTCAGTGAACTTTGGAAAACTATAGAACAATGGTTACAACAAAAAGACAAATATATTCAGTTTGATAAAAGTATGGTTCTATTCGGCAGCATACATACAAATCATAAATTTGTGAATTGGCTCATTGTCAATGTAAAGCATTATATATATAGAACAAAACTTCAAAAGAATATACTTCATATAACTGGAATTAAAAATGTAATTACAGATAAATTACAAATAAAGAAATACATACTCTATAAAAACTGTTCACATAAAGAGTTTGATGAAAACTGGGCATCTTGGCAAAGATGTCTAGAAAATTAAACTTAGCCTTAATAGTTAAAAATAACTCCAATATAAGACACATACTGTTGGTGGTGGGTTTTTTGTAACCTAAAAGCCAATAACGTTTGTTTTCTATATTTGGAAATATGGATTTTTCTTTTCTTCTTTTCTCTCTGTCTATCTGTTTAATTTCTTTTTTATTATATATTTAGTCTGTCATTAATTTTGTGCTCCAAGTTTGACTGTTTCAATTAACTAGTAATTTTATTGAATGCACTTTATATTTATGTATCTATTGTAAAATAATGATTTCAGGGCCCCAACCCTGACATTATCAATATATAAATATCTGGGACAATAAATATATTTTAAAAAAAGAAAGAAAAAAAAAGAACTTCAGGAAAACACAGTCTACTGACTGACTTAGATACTGCCCCCTCTCAAAAAAATTTAAAAAAAGAACTTCAGGAAAACACAGTCTACTGACTGACTTAGATACTGCCCCCTCTCCAACTCACCAGTAATTAAAATTATGACTTTAAGGGCAGCGGTCATACCAGAGCCGGTTTAAGACTCTGTAGGGCCTGTAGCACAAATAACAGTCCCTTTCCCAGGATATATATTTTGCAATCACTTTGGGGAGAGGGGGAAAATGACATGATGAAAATAAATATACACATCACCGCGGGGCCCCCTAAAGAGCAGGGCCTGTAGCATGTGCTACTAGGATAAACCAGCTCTGGGTCATACAGTAGTTGGCTTACTAAAGTCATGGATTATGTAAACTGAAGTAACACTAGGCCAAATAAAAAAGTATGTTTGGGTCTGGTTACATATGAAATCAAATTTGGATATGTAGGTAGGTAAGCTATAACTTTTTATTATTATTATTATTTATTCCTAAAATCTGTCAAACTTGTCTTGGCAAAGAGCAGTAAAGTGACAATTTAAAAAAATGATGCGTCCTCTCACCGTTTTGAAGATCAGGTGGAAAAAGGTTTAGGATTGGTGAAAATGGTTGGTGAAAACAATTATGGTTGGTCGGGCAACTGGAACCATACATATTTTTTTATTTGGCCCCATGTGAACATCTCTCTTCAGTAATGCTCCCTAACACATTAAAAAACGACTCAAAATATCATCAACAAAATCTTAACATGAAACTGCACGATATATTTGGATCTACATCAAAGTCAGGTTAAAGCTGTCCTGGGCACACATATTAGCTATCTGGGTTGTTTATCCGAGACAGACCATGATGGGTGGTGGTTCATGAGAAATTCAGTATAGTGGTCTTTAGTGCAATAAATATTAATAAAACAAATTATTCTTCAATAAAACCATAACTGACTCTAGTAAAAGTAATGCACTAGTTAGGGCACCAGGGTTTCTGCCAGAGGATATGAAGGGTAAAATTACCTACCCTAAAATCTTGTAAATTACTGGACATATTTTTATAATTTTTAGAACGATTACAGTAAGACAACTGCTGTGTAAAAGTTATCAAGGTACATGAAATGCTGTGTCCAGTTTCAAATGATTTCAAACCCATAACCACCTAGAAGGGGAACTTATGATCTGTTTGTGGCGGGACATAGCCCAGTAGTAAAGCCCTTGATTGATGTGCGGTCAGTTTAGGATCGATCCCTGTCAGTGGGGATATTTCTCGTTCCAGCCAGTGCACCACGACTGGTATATCAAAGATTGTGGTATGTGCTATCCTATCTGTGGAATGGTGCATATAAAAGATCACTTGCTACTAATGTAGCGGGTTTCCTCTCTAAGACTACATGTCAAAATAACCAGATGTTTGACATCCAACAGCCGATGATTAATAAATCAATGTGCTATAGGTGTGTCGTTAAAACAAAATAAACTTTATGGTCAGTTTTGTTTTTATTACGTACCCTCAAATTATTTTCTGGCAGAAAGTTTGGGCACTGGATGGCTGTGATCCACATGTAGAAAACTTATAGAATACTAAACTTACCGTGTTAGAGTCTGCCTTCTGGAGATGGTCGGGGGAGAAAATGGCGTATTTCTCGTGGACCAGAAGGTCGTTGATGTGAACGTCCATGTCGGATGTCGTATCGGTCAGACAGATCGACAGAACACGGTCCTGAAACACAGAGAGAAAATCAAACATCTGGAAAATAAAAACAACACAGTTAATCTCTATATTATGACCAACATACCCAGTCCTCGGCTTCGAAAAACAAAGGCGAGTAAAAAATCGCACATCTCAAAATGCTTAGGCGAGTAAAAAATTGCACTCATCAAAATGCTAAGGCGAGTGAAAACCAAGCATTATTAATTTATGAAGTAACTGATACATGCAAATGCAACACCATATAACCGTAAATAAAATGTATTGAGTGCGTCGTTAAATAGAACATTTCCTTCCTTGCTCTTGAGTCTGAGACAGTAATGCCATGACAACACTATATAACTTGCATGTGTGCAAAGTCATTAAAGATTGAGTCTGGAAGCACGGGCCCTGTACTTTTCAATTTGAGACAAGTTGTTAGAAAAATTTACTAGTCCTACACTAAATTCCACTTGTCCCGAGCAAGTGGAGAAGTCTTAACATAAGAGGCCTGAATAGTATGTAATTTTGGTAGAACAGTCATTCTGTGGAATGGGGCTAAGGACAACTGTATAATACATGGCCATAAAACCGAGATTCTGCTGTAATGTCAGGATACCTTGATTCCAGTGACCAGAGCTATCAGTGGTTTACATCGGCAGAGGTCAAGCATCCTTTGTTTGGCTTGTGATGTCCATGTCTGAAAGTAAAACAAACATGAATTATTCAGTTTTACATTCAATACAGTGGAGTATGAAAGGAAGGTAAAGGGATGTTTCTTTTAACAATACCTCAGCACAAGTTAAACTAAGCCTATTTGGTGTATACTACATGGCTGTTTCGAAACTTATTCTAGATCAGAGAGGAAACCCACAACCATCACACATCAGTACTTCTACTGAGGAGCAGCAAGAATTCATTTATTAGCATGATACAGGACAAGACATACCATGGCCTTTGACATACCAGTGATGATCCACTGACTGGGACAGGAAAACAAAACAGTTCCACCTTGAATGTTAAAGTTTGTTTCATTTATATGCAGGATAGCACATACCACAGCCTTTGATATACCAGTCGTGGTGCACTGGCTGGAACAAGAAATAAACCAATAGGTCCACCGACAGGGATCAATCCTAGACTGATTACGCATCAGGTGAGCGCTTTACTACTGAGCACCCACCCGGAATGAAGCATACTATATAATCAGAGAAAGCTGTTGTTCGGAAATAAACTATCTGTCATTTATCTATCCATCCATGTCAGTCCAAAACAAATAATAAAGTTTTACTTACACCACCAAGTGGACTGATATTAGCAAGACGTGACTGAATCGCTTGCACTGGCAGCCGAAAATATCTAGATCTGAAGACAAAAAAAGAGAAGAAAAAAAAGAGCGATGTTAACTTTATAACAAATATATCTTGGCCTAACAGTATGTTGCTTAATCACTTTTTCTTTCTCAGCTACATGGAACCCAGAATTTTACTACTACTGATAATGTTTGACTGTATTTTGTATGATGTATAATAAAAACAACATGCAAATATATAACTCATATGAACAAATAAGATTAGCATTAGTTTTTTTTACTGTATATGAAATTAAAATTCATAATCCAAATTAAAACTGAAGGCACTGTCCTAAGTTAGCTGCCATTGTAAGATGTTTCCAACTAACTTCTTTTTAATGACTACGATTAAACATTAAATATATTTTGTGTAAGTTTATTTGTTAAAAAAGACTTCAGTTGTCACAAACGTGTTACAGGTAGTACTAAACCAAATAACATCCGGCTGGGTCAAAGTTCGAGATGCACCCAACTATTGATAGAGAAGTGAACACCACAAGTTCTGTGAATGGTAATAAATGTGAGCGTGTTGGTTGTAAAATAAAAATAGTTTCATCTGGGCAAAAAATGTATGCTATTTTATTTCATCTAGTACCACTGTGTCAAGTAGCCTTGTGCTTGAAACATGTATGGGGTACCTGTACAAAAAAGTACTAAATTTTGTGCGGAACTAGGGTAGTCATAGATACTACTCATTATCTCAGAAATGAGCAGCTTGACCCCCAATTCTTTCTGATTCACTTGATTTGGCAGTATACACCCTACAATGGCAACAAACAAAAAAGACTCTTTTAGCATAGCAATATATTTAACAATATTTAATATCATCAACAACTGTTTTACCAAAATGATTTATATGCATGCATATATTATTTATGTAATCAAATATCCCAATAACACAATGTTTATTTTCACTGTAATGACTTACCTCAGGAGTCGCAATGTGTTTTTATGCACAGAACAAGTGTTTCCATAATCAACATAAAATACCTGAAATACAAAATGAAGCCACTAAATTGAAGGCAATTGAAAACATTCTAAAACTTTATTTAAAACAAAAACCGGAACATTATAGTAAAATTCCATTTAAATGAAAAATAGTGATGAAGGTACAAAAAAAAATAGATATTCAGGTTAGAGAAAATGTTTATGGTTGGGTAAAATTTGACCCTGTATATTTCAGAAATGTTTGTATATATTATAACATACATATATTATATAGAGGATAATAAACAAGTTACCAGTTATTAAATTTATGTCCAAAGTGAAATAATTTTCAGTTGTCACGAGCTTCAACGGGTAACAAATGAAAATTATTTCACGAGGGACATAAATTTGATAGTAACTGGTGCCGAGTTTGTTATTCTATTTATTATCTGAGCTATTTTATCTTTAAAAGCCTTTATTTTCGACACACATGCACGTACATGTATAGAAACGATATAAACCACTTTACACACTGTTCTGAGTAGTGCTATAACTTTGTAGTTTAATGACGTTCATAGATAATTTTCAAAAACAAAAGTTCCCTTTATTCTGATACAAAATCTATAACGAATTGCATTAAAATGACATTTTGTTCTAAATTTAACACCAAAAACAGACAGACGTAAAAGCAAACTCTTTAAACTACATGCCGTCATTGTGTGTGCTTTCTCAGTGAAAAATTGATTTTTATTTTCCCCATTATCAATGCCTGTTGGGGTAATAAACTGAAGAAAGAAATGAAAGCATAAATTAAAAAGAAAGAGTATGGTGAAAAAATATATAGAGGATACTTCCAGAGTGTCTTGTGATATCATAATTTATCAGCATGAGTTGATAAAAGTATGAAATCCGAGGCTTGCTGAGGATTTTTATAGCTTTATAAACAAGAGTTGACAAATTATGATATCACAAGACATGAGAGGGTGTGTGTGTGTGTGTGTGTGTGTGTATTCTTTTTATCATCCATTATCATTATTTTCGTTTGCGACAATTGTAAACAATGCCAATAATGTGGGTTGAATATCACTAAATTTGTAGACTCGTTAACTAGCAGAACGACAGTGGCGTGACATCACTAATGATAGGTTTGGCGCTGAAACATACACAGTGACATAACAAAAGAAGCAATACCGTATAACCGGAAATTTTCGTGGTCTTAATTTTTCGTGGTTTGGGGTATAAAAACATTTCAAGGTTTCTTATTTTCGTTGTTTGCCAAATCTAAATTGAAAGTGATTATATTTTCGAGTTTTAGCAAGTCTAGTTGCGAGAATACTTGCTATTGTTGATTAAAGTTTCACCTAGGATGCCAGTTGTTCGATACTACCGACGTGTAAAGTTAAACAATAGCCTAATTGGCCACTGTGATACCCAGTATGCTATTCTACTATTCAATTATATTCTACAAACAGTGAGATTCACGCAATAACTTTTTAAAAATTCTAACTTGTTTTGACTATACTATTCTCTTGTCATATCCGGTGGACTGCGCATGACAGGAAATAAAATGTTCCGGTAAATTGTCAGTGTGTTATGGTTTTCACAATAAATATTTTAGTTAGAATTTGTTGATTTTTTCAAATATTTTCAAGGATTTATATTTTCGATGCGGACTACTTACCCTCGAAACCCACGAAAATAAAAATTTCCGGTTATACGATATCTCCTAGGAGAATATCACAGGAGATATCGCAAATTATAGTACCAGAGATATCTCCTACAAAACCCTTTAATGGATGATAATATGAGTTATTCTCATTTATATAATAAGATAGGATAGCAATGTTTATTTAACGACACCTCAGCATATTTTCAACTACAGCTACATTGTGTCTAACGCATGGCTATTTCGAGAGAGTGCAAGAGATGAAACCAGCTTCTGCCACATAAGCTACTCCTACCAAATACGCAGCAAGGGATCTTGTATATGCATGTATCAGTTGTGGGGCACTGATTGGGATTGGGGGGGATGATTTCATTAGAAGTTAAAATTTGATTTGTTTAACAACACCACTAAATCACATTGATTAATTAATCATCGGCTATTGGATGTCAAACATTTGGTAATTCTGACACATAGTCATCAGAGGAAACCCGCTACATTTTTCCTAATGCAACAAGAGATCTTTTACATGTACTTTCCCACAGACAGGAAAGCACATATCATGGCCTTTGACCAGTTGTGGTGCACTGGTTGGATTTCATTGAGGGAAATCAATCTTGTGACCCATTGCACCTCAGTTAAGCTACTTCAAAAGACAAAAAGAAACATTATCCCATCGTGTGACAAAACAGGAAGAAAAGCTTTCTTGTCAGGACAATAAATACAACATGCAATTCTTACCTCGACTAAATCGATGTCCCGGATGCCAGTAATAATCCCCCGGTGCCAGTTGTTATCTTCCGGGAAGAGTACTGCACATGCCTGACCTATTGCAATTAACGACTCCGGCATTCGGTACTTCTCTCCATCGGCAAACTTGTAACGCCTGTGAAAACGTTAAAAACATTAGATGTTAAAATTATTTCTCTACCATTGTACATCATATGTTTTACAGAATGCTTGTCAAATATTATCATTATTTTAACAGCTGCCACTGAAGCTTAAACTGATGAGCATATAAAACTATATTGTCACTGTGAATTGTTTTATATTATTAACATGAGAAAGAGACAGAGAGACAGACAGACAGAGATAAGGACAGACATAAACACTGAGACCATTGTTTCTCCACAGACTCACAAGGTGGTCTTTAAACATACATTATCATATAATATGGACTCTAAACAAGTTATTTCATTTCAACTTATTTTTGTGCTTATATCCAATTAAGGTTCAAGCAAGCTGTCCTGGACACATAATACAGCTATCTGTACTATCTGTTCTGGGCAGTAGATTATTGGTCAGTTGTTACCGAGAGAGAAGTCTGTGCAGTGGTCTTAATACCAACCCACTGATTCGTTAAAACTCGCTCTGGGTGGGAGCAGGTACCGAGCTGCAAATGCAGTACCTACCAGCCTTATTTCTGATGGCTTAACCACGACACTACCAAGGTCAGCAGTAAAAACAGTTATTTCATGGGGTGGCCATTATAGAGATATAATAATTATATAAGATGGCAGTGCTCACCCTGTTTATTGCCAAATTAGTCAATTGCGAATTTCTATCAAAACTGGCTGCAACATTTAGTCTTTGGCTAATATAATGTTCCTAAAATGAACCTCATTATAATACTTTTCAAAGATATACTCTACATATTTGAAAACTGGCTCAACCAAACTTTGTTCCAGTGTCAGCCCCGAGATGGCCTTTACAGTCAGGTCTCTATAGACAGTAATATAATTTAGCTTTTTGTTTTAACGACACCACTAAAGCACATTGATTTATTAATCATCGGCTATTGGATATCAAACATTTGGTAATTTCGACATATAGTCTTAGGAAGGAAACCCGCTATATTTTTCAAAAACAGGACACCACATGCCACGGCCATTGATATATCAGTCGTGGTGCACTGGATGAAGTGAGAAATAACCCAATCGCCCCACCGATGTGGATCGATCACAGCGTCAGTGCATCAAGTGAACGCTTTACCACTGAGCCATGTCCCATCTCCTTATAGACAGTATTATAAATGGTGGTTTGCACAACGGGTTTTACTGATTAATCTTACTCTAGTGAATCCATCAGACTCTCGAGAGCTAGCGTGGTTTGCGCTCCTCGCAACTGAATCCAGAACATCGACGGTGAACAGATGTTCGACACGTATATCTCTGTGTAGTCGGTGAGTGACGGAAGATCGACTGATACATATGCCGCCCCGGGACCCACAGAGTCTTCTGGGATACCAGCTGTCCTGGGAAAGATCTCCTGAAATTACCACATAAAGCTGTGCATGACAATTTAAATATACAGTGTCTACCATAAATATCCATCTTCTAGAATACTAACTGTCCCGGGAAAGATCTCCTGAAAATACCACATAAAGCTGAGCATGACAATTTAAATATACAGTGTCTACCGTAAATATTCATCTTCTGGAATACTAACTATCCCAGGAAAGATCTCCTGAAATTACCACATAAAGCTGTGCATGACAATTTAAATGTACAGTGTCTACCGTAAATATCCATCTTCTGAAATACTAACTGTCCCGGGAAAGATCTCCTGAAATTACCACATAAAGCTGTGCATGACAATTTAAATGTACAGTGTCTACCGTAAATATCCATCTTCTGAAATACTAACTGTCCCGGAAAAGATCTCCTGAAAATACCACATAAAGCTGAGCATGACAATTTAAATGTACAGTGTCTACCGTAAATATTCATCTTCTGGAATACTAACTGTCCCGGGAAAGATCTCCTGAAATTACCACATAAAGCTGTGCATGACAATTTAAATGTACAGTGTCTACCGTAAATATCCATCTTCTGAAATACTAACTGTCCCGGGAAAGATCTCCTGAAATTACCACATAAAGCTGTGCATGACAATTTAAATGTACAGTGTCTACCGTAAATATCCATCTTCTGAAATACTAACTGTCCCGGGAAAGATCTCTTGAAATTACCACATAAAGCAGAGCATGACAATTTAAATGTACAGTGTCTACCGTAAATATCCATCTTCTGAAATACTAACTGTCCCGGGAAAGATCTCTTGAAATTACCACATAAAGCTGTGCATGACAATTTAAATGTACAGTGTCTACCGTAAATATCCATCTTCTGAAATACTAACTGTCCCGGGAAAGATCTCTTGAAATTACCACATAAAGCAGAGCATGACAATTTAAATGTACAGTGTCTACCGTAAATATCCATCTTCTGAAATACTAACTGTCCCGGGAAAGATCTCTTGAAATTACCACATAAAGCAGAGCATGACAATTTAAATGTACAGTGTCTACCGTAAATATCCATCTTCTGAAATACTAACTGTCCCGGGAAAGATCTCTTGAAATTACCACATAAAGCAGAGCATGACAATTTAAATGTACAGTGTCTACCGTAAATATTCATCTTCTGGAATACTAACTGTCCCGGGAAAGATCTCCTGAAATTACCACATAAAGCTGTGCATGACAATTTAAATGTACAGTGTCTACCATAAATATCCATCTTCTGAAATACTAACTGTCCCGGGAAAGATCTCCTGAAATTACCACATAAAGCTGTGCATGACAATTTAAATGTACAGTGTCTACCGTAAATATCCATCTTCTGAAATACTAACTGTCCCGGGAAAGATCTCTTGAAATTACCACATAAAGCAGAGCATGACAATTTAAATGTACAGTGTCTACCGTAAATATCCATCTTCTGAAATACTAACTGTCCCGGGAAAGATCTCTTGAAATTACCACATAAAGCTGTGCATGACAATTTAAATGTACAGTGTCTACCGTAAATATCCATCTTCTGAAATACTAACTGTCCCGGGAAAGATCTCTTGAAATTACCACATAAAGCAGAGCATGACAATTTAAATGTACAGTGTCTACCGTAAATATCCATCTTCTGAAATACTAACTGTCCCGGGAAAGATCTCTTGAAATTACCACATAAAGCAGAGCATGACAATTTAAATGTACAGTGTCTACCGTAAATATCCATCTTCTGAAATACTAACTGTCCCGGGAAAGATCTCCTGAAATTACCACATAAAGCAGAGCATGACAATTTAAATAAAAAGTGTCTACCGTGAATATTCATGTGTCTCTAAAATATTTCAGGGTTCCACAAATCCACAAGTTCTCGGTCCTGGCTAGTGAGTATCTGGTCTGGGCTAATGGAAATAATCAACTCTATCACTATAATATATAAGGCACTAGCCAAATCTAACACCGACTATTTATATTAATATGCTTTACTTTAAGGTCAATAATATGATTAAAGAAGGGTCATTTTCTTTCGTGTCTTATCAAAATGTATGTGAAAGTTACAGTTTGTTTTGTTTAACATCATTACTAGAGGACACTGATTTATTAATCATTAGCTATTTGATGTCAAACACTGGGTAATTCTGACAAAGAGGAAACCTGCTACATTTTTCCATTAGTAGCAAGGGATCTTTTATATGCAACATCCCTTAAACAGGATAACACATACTACTGACTTTGATATACCAGCCGTGGTGCACTGGCTGGAACGAGAAATAGCCCAATGGGCCCACCAACAGGTATCGAGCGACTGCTTAACCACTGGACAATGCCGCACCCACCCTCAGGTAATGTGAAATACAATCAATTGGATGTCATCATGGCACTAGCAGCTATGTTCCTTCTCACCTCTGGTGAAAGATGAGGACGATATTTTTCAAGCAAGCGATCAAACTTTCGAGAATCTTTTGTTTCAATTGCATACAACATTAAGCGGCCTGCAAAACAATGAAATATGTAAAATAACAAATTTGGCTTATTACACAAAAATACAAGAAACAGCATGATGATGTGTTTACTATATTCTAAGGTAATCAGAGAGTAAATATTTATTCACATTTACAATACAATGAACTTAAGTTTTAATCAAAGAAGATTTCTTTACATTGCACTTTACATTCTCCTATGCATCTATTTCACGTATGCAAATTTATGCAGTTCAGTGCACATTTCTTGAAGCGATGTAATGTTTCAATCAACATACCTGTTAATAAAACAATTAGGCATGTTATAAAAATATAGTTGATAATTTATATGTTCATAAACTGTTTCATGATAACAACTATGTCAGTACATGTAGCTCTTTAAATAAAAAATGTTTAAAGACAGTATGATATATCATGGCCTTTGATATACATGTACCAGCATGGAATGGAAATAATGTTATAAACGGTTTATCAAGAGGCATCAATCTTCAAATGCGAATGTGTGTGTGGTGGGGGGGGGGGGGGGGGGGGCGCAGTTGGTTATAAATGCCCATTTCCTCACCAATTTATTTATTCAAATTTAATATTTTCCTATCAGATCTGTTGCCAATACCTTCTGTATTGCTAAATGACTCCAGATCACCCCACCTATTTTAAGTGCTTGTGTAAATAGCCATCCATTAATTTTAGATTTTAACACTTATTTTCAGTGCCACAGATCATAAAAAAAAAAGATATGACAACTCAGGCAAGCATTCTGACCATTCTGTTATAATGTATATCAACCTTCTCCCCGTGTTACAAAGTGCACGAACCTGCTCCCTGTTATAATGTACACCAACCTTCTCCCTGTGTTACAAAGTGCACCAACCTGCTCCCTGTTATAATGTACACCAACCTTCTCCGTGTTAGTTACAAAGTGCACCAACCTGCTCCCTGTTATAATGTACACCAACCTTCTCCATGTTACAAAGTGCACCAACTTGCTCCCTGTTATACTGTGCATCAACCTGCTCCCTGTGTTATAATGTGCATCAACTTTCTCCCTATTATAATGTGCAACAACCTGCTCCGTCTTATAATGTGCACCAACCTTCTTCCTGTTATAATGTGCACCAACCTGCTCCGTGTTATACTGTACACCAACATTCTCTCTGTTATACTGTACACCAATCTTCTCCCTATGTTATAATGTACACCAACCTTCTCCATTATACTGTACACCAACCTGCTCCCAATGTTATAATGTACACCAACCTGCTCCCTGTATTATACTGTACACCAACATTCTCTGTTATAATGTACACCAATCTTCTCCCTATGTTATAATGTACACCAACAATCTCCGTTATACTGTACACCAACCTGCTCCCCATGTTATAATGTACACCAACCTGCTCCCTGTATTATACTGTACACCAACATTCTTTCTGTTATAATGTACACCAACCTGCTCCCAATGTTATAATGTACACCAACCTGCTCCCCATGTTATAATGTACGCCAACCTGCTCCCTGTATTATACTGTACACCAACATTCTCTGTGTTATAATGTACACCAACCTGCTCCCCATGTTATAATGTACACCAACCTGCTCCCTGTATTATACTGTACACCAACATTCTTTCTGTTATAATGTACACCAACCTGCTCCCAATGTTATAATGTACACCAACCTGCTCCCCATGTTATAATGTACGCCAACCTGCTCCCTGTATTATACTGTACACCAACATTCTCTGTGTTATAATGTACACCAACCTGCTCCCCATGTTATAATGTACACCAACCTGCTCCCCATGTTATAATGAACGCCAACCTGCTCCTTGTATTATACTGTACACCAACATTCTCTGTGTTATAATGTACACCAACCTGCTCCCCATGTTATAATGTACACCAACCTGCTCCCCATGTTATAATGTACGCCAACCTGCTCCGTGCATTATACTGTACACCAACATTCTCTGTGTTATAATGTACACCAACCAGCTCCCAATGTTATACCAACCTTCTCCCTTGTACTGGACCTGTAGGACATCATCAGTGACGGACAAGAGGAGACGCTCCAGTGTTTTGAACTTTGTCGACATTTCCTCAAGACTAATGCCAGTCATCACCTGGAAAAAACATTGAACACATGTATTATTAACGATTATGGTTAAAAACATGTTTTCTATAAATTATTAGTATCACACAGCAATCTTCCATGTATTCAATGAAATATTATTATCGAAACTGATTGCTCTGTTGTGAATAAATTAACCTTGCAAGCACCACAAATAAGTTTTAGATGGAAAACAAATTAGGGTTAGCTCTGGTACTTGCCAAATATGCCAATTGTGAATTTTAAAAACGAATAGCAAATTTTATTTAAATTTTTCAACTAAGGAATGAGTTTTTGTTGGAAAATAACTACATTTTTGCCGTTTTTAAAAGCTGAACAGATAATTTGACAAACGTTTTCTGCTTACCCAGATCTAGCACTGGTCATTCAAGTGTTTTCTTATACATTGTTGTTTTAAAATGTATCCAATTTGCTTCAAATAATTACATATGTTTTAAAACAACTCAGTTTAAAATAAATAATTACTATATCTAACACCCACTCAAGTAGCATTCTCTATTTAACAACCACAACAACTATACTAACGTCCAAAAGAAACTTTACAAGGCTTGAAATTGTATTATAAAAATAAAAAAAACGGTATGGTAGGATATGAAAGTTTATCATCCATTAAAGTCTTTTGTAGGAGATATCGCTGGCACTATAATTTGTGATATCTACTCGATATTCTCCTAGGAGATATCACTTTTTGTGTTACGTCACTGTATATGTTTCAGCGCTAAACCTATCATTAGTGACGTCACGTCACTGTCGTTCTGCTAGTTAACGAGTCTACTGCTGTCAAATAGGCTATAGTGACATTCAACCCACAATATTGACATTGTTTACAATTGTCGCCAATAAAAATAATGATAATGGATGATAAAAAGAATACACCCCTCGTGTCTTGTGATATCATAATTTATCCGCACTCGTTGATAAAGGTATAAAAATCCTCGGCAAGCCTCAGATTTGATACTTTTATCAACTCGTGATGATAAATTATGATATCACAAGACATGAGGTGAGTATCCTCTATATCATGAAGTCAAACAACTGAATGTCAGTGCACTTCATGATACATGCAAAGTGTTTGTAATGTGGTTTTTAAATTGGTTCTTTTCAATTAGCAATAATATTGATCAAATTATTCACATTTTATGTATGTAAAGTTTCTTTTGGAAGTCAGTATATTTTGAGTGGTGTGCAGTACAAACAGCAAATGAACATACTAAAAATACATCGGGGAAGTCCTTCATGAGAACCCCGTCTGGATGAGCCTGCAGCACTTGTCGAATACTCTCCCGCAGTTCCGTTTCAATAGTCGGTGGAGATCCAAAGTATTCAGAACTCTCAACAGGTGCTGCCTTGGTTTTAATGGGCTCTGAAAATACATTATCAGTCAAATAATACAGATTATAATCATACTGGCTATTTTAGATGGGTACAAACGATTGTTAGCACTGTTTTAAAATCAGGCCTCAAAACGTGCCAAAAAATATGGTGGCCCCAAAAATATTAATGGACGTTGGCAAATTATGGAAAGCGAACCATGAGCAAGATTTTAATGTGGAATAAATATATGCAATACAAATATTAATAGTGGCTCATATGTCATAGCTTTAAAGAAGATCGCCCAAATAATACTATTTGGGTGACTAACGCCATTATTTTTTAATATTTAAGTCTCCCAAATGGGATATTGGTCGCATTTGGTGACCTGACCAAATGCCGTTTTGAGCCCTGTAAAACGTATAGCAAAAATAAGTTCCTTTTAGGGAATTAAAATGCAACTATGGCTTCACAAACAAGCAATTTTTAACAAGCTTTTCCTGTCATGCCCCCCTCCTGTCACTTCTTTTCTTTTCCCCCATAACACACTTATAGGCAATATGGATCCAAACCCATGCCCAATATAAAATCCTGGCAGGGTTTCTGCCAGAGGGTACGAAGGTAAAATTATGTACCCTAAAATCGAGGAAATTAGTGGATACATTTTTTCAATTATTAGAAAGATTATAATACGAGAACTGCTGTTTAAAATTTGTAAAAATACAATAAATATAGCCTTGAATTTCAAAAGATTTCAAACCCGTAACTACCTTGTTGGGGCAATTATGGTCCATTTTGTTTTTATTACATACCTTCAAATTATTCTCTGGCAGAAAGACTGTATGGGTAAGTCAGTGGTGTCCACCTTAAACTACGTACGATATTTCTGCTTGCCTTTTCACTTACCAGCAGTTTTCTTATGATCTACATGGGTCAACCACCAGTCCCCTTTAGGCACTGGACGTTCAATCTTGACAATGTGAGGCAGAGCAGACACAAACTCGATGATGCTGAGGAAACCCTGCTCTTTGAACTGCAGCTCCTTGCCGACATTTTGCTACAAATAGTCAAGTGCTGGGCTGAATATCGGTAATATTTATAATTCCATTTGTGAACTCATCCCAACTATTACATAATAATTAATATATTATCAGGATTCGACAAATCCACTACACTTGCCAGGGCTAGCTCTGGCACTCACCAAATTCACCAACTGCGAATTTTAAAAACAATTAGCAAATTTTATTTTAATTTGGCACATAAATGTCGTATAATAAATGTTATTTTATTAGAAAATAACAGGGGTTTTTTTGGCAATTTTTGAAGTTTAAAATGATGATTTGGCGAAATTTTCTGATCACTAAGAGCTACATGTAGCCCTGCTTGTTCCTGGCTTGTGAATGTTTCATCTTGGCTAGTGTAAATTATCGAGTTGTATTACTATAAATTATAATACATGGGGCACTAGACAAACCTTCTGTAAGGGCTAGTGACTTTGCAAAACATTTGTATAACACTGATATTAACAGGGCTCACACAGTTTTATTAAACTAACACCAGGAATTGGGTTTTTTAAAGAATTTTCTGGTATCATCAACATAATCTAATAACATTTCAAAGTTTTTATACAAATTGCTTCTTTCTGCTTTTTTTCTTTTAACTGAAGAAAACAAATTCTCAACTTGAGTTAATTTTCCATAACCTTCTATGGACCAACTCAAAATTTCATTACTGCCAAGACATGAAAAATTTCAGTATTTCAAAGAGCTGTATGAACCTTGATATAAATGTAAATAATTTTGGAAGGCACTGAAAAGAAAGGATATATAGAGCATTCGTCACAAGTATTTTTTAATATAGAAAATATCAACCAAGTCTATGTTAATCGGTATTTGTCAAAGCTCTGCCGAGACAAATACCTATTAACTAGACAAGGTTGATATTTTTTTTAAATATTAAACAAACAGGAGTAGCGAATTCTATTAATCCTATAACACTTCTAAAATAACATTTTAATTCAATTTTTAGTAAATCACAGTTCTAAAGTCGCCACCACCAGTAATATGATGTCATCATGATTAGCACAGATTAGTTTGACGTCACACATTTTAACTAAATCTTTGAAAACGTTATGCTCAGGTACACAGGTCTTGTTGGCTTGTAAGCAAATGACCCATCCACATTACCTAGAGGCCTTGCAAATCTGTATAGCATTATTAACCAGGTTAAAGGGACACACCCTAGTTACGGCTAGTTGTTAACCATTACGGCGTTGTTTTTCGCTATTAAATCCATTTTTTTCACAAATAAAATTGCACTTTACTTACCGTTTATTATTTAGAATATACATTTCCATTCACCTGAAGTGTTTTTGGTAATCCTGGTGTTTGTAATACCACAAAATGCATTTTTCGTATTTCTGAAAAACGGACATACGTTTGAGAAAAAACCGTTGAGCAGACAAGGTCTAATCTATTTTTAGACGGGATATTTCCATTTCAATGTCACAGACGTTGGTATACCACGTGACCGTTATCATTTTGGTTCGGTTTTGTTTTCTCGTGCACGGTTCGCGCAATCAACATCCGATTTGTTGTTGTTCATTTGTGAGATTTTTCTTCACAGTTCGTGAACATTTTCAGTAACAATAAAGTTCAGACAAGTAAGTATCTCAATACAAAATGTTACAAACCCTTAAAACCAATAATTTTGCTAAGTCCTACGATATCTGGAGAGGGGATACAACCAGGACAGAACAGTTGGAACATGTCCAGGAGAGGTGAAAAGAACGCACCCCAAGTCTGTGAAATTTGTCGTGATGTAGGCATTGTTGTGCTTCGAGCGACATCTACCGGTGACATCAGAATACAAACTTTCAAAATTATTTCAAGCAATTGGGACATGGGGATTCCTATGGTATTTATCGATATAAAACCTGCTTTTTCACTCCATTTGATAAAAACGTGATCTAAGTATGTTACAGGTTTGTAGATTAACCAAATTATAATTTATTTTCGCTGGATGGAACTAGGGTGTGCGGCTTTAATACACAAAATTATCACATGAGTTTTTGACATAAATATCATGGGTAAGTTATAGGATAAATATATTTATACACACATGTAAACACACACACATATATATATATATATATATATATATATATATACAAACCTTGTATTCATTAGAAAGTTGATTTGCCCAGATCCCTTCAGGTCGAGATTTCAAAAGCTAAAAAATAAAACCATGTAATATAGATGTAGATTTACATATATATATATATGTATGTACATGTAAGTATTTTTAACATTTGACATGAAAAGTGATAAAAGATACATATAACAATACCAATTTGACATCACCTTGTTTTATGTATATTAACATACATGTATAATGTTTAAAGCTTGGCAAAAATACATACATTGTTCAGCCCTCGAATTCAGATCATGTTGCGATGGCAATTTAATACAAATAATATGAATGTAAATACTCATTAATGGTCAAAATGCTGTTGAAGATCAATTTTGAACCAACTTTTTGCTGTGGCACTGCTGATTGCCGTCGCAAAGTTCTAAACTTAAAAGTTTTTTTGTTTAACAACACTACTAGAGCACACTGATTTGTTCATCATAGACTATTGATGTCAAACATTTTGTAATTATGACATTAGAGGAGAAACCTGTTACATTTTTTTATTCGTAGCAAGGGATCTTTTATATGCACCATCTTACAAAGAATAGCACATACCACAACCTTTTATATACATCATAGACTATTGATGTTAAACATTTTGTAATTATGACATTAGAGGAGAAACCTCTAGCCAGTTGTGGTGAAGTGGCTAGAACGAGAAATAACCCAATGGGTCCACCAATAGGCATCAATCCAATACCGAATGCCTTACCTCTGGGCTACATCCTATTCTGTGAATTTCAAGTGCTGGTGTTATATATTATTCTCTGTAAATCGTATGGGGTGTGGTGAGGACTGTGTGTAGATTTATCGACAACCTATACATGTATGCAATACCTGTGCTATATTATCCTGTATAATTGAATCAATTGCCACATCATCAAAATTGGCATCTGGCTCAATTGAACTGTTTGGCGATGGAGGACATGACACATCATGAGCAGATTTTGAACTTTCATCAGAAACACGTCTTTCTTTTTCTGCAAAATGTAAACATAAAAAATTCACATATAATAAAAAATTTTACTACTGTAAACTGGATTAATATTGTGACATGTTTTTTCTGCGAACACACACCTTAGTGCATGTTCGCAAATTTAAATTTCGCGAATGACTGATGGCATCTGTAAAAAATAACGTGTGTGAAAATAATGTGTGTGTATAAATTTCGCAACTTGAGGTTGGATGTGAATGACGCAAAATGAATATGCACACAATTTTTTTCCTGGTTTACAGTAATTTACATCTAGACTAAATTCCTCTATGTAGTACAAAACAGAAAGTAGACATTTAAAAAAGTTTCAACTTGAATCATACCAACTTTATTTCTCGGTTATAAAAAGGTGCAGGGATTAAGTTGTCATTCACAAAATTGCCAAATGCTAATTAAGGTTCAATTGGGTGAATATATTTCATTATTCAGCTTAAATTTGTTTTGTTTAATGACACAACTAAGAACACTGATTTAAATATTAATCATGAAATACTGGATGTCAAATATTCAGTAACTATGATATATATATAGTCTTTAGCAGGAAACCTGCTTTATTTCTCCATTAGTATCAAGTGATATTTTATATGTACCATTCCTCAAACAGCATAGCACATTATATACCACGACCTTTGATATACCAGTTGTGGTGCACTGGCTGGAATGAGAAATAGATAAAAATTCTAGACAGACCGTCCACCTATAGATATTTTATTAATAATTCAAAAGCAGAGGTAATTTCAAAACTGTATGCTGTTTTAACAATCATCATTTTGGCTGTCTGGCTAAATAGGACTTGAATTTGCCACTTTTTTTTTATCAAATCTGCCAATACATACAGTATACATGTACTATCCTGTCTGTGGGATGGTGCATATAAAAGACCCCTTGCTACTAATGAAAAATGTAGCAGGTTTCCTAGGACTACATGTTAAAATTACTAAATGTTTGATGTCAAAAAGCTGATGATTAATAAATCCAATTGCAGAGAACATTTTGTTTTCAAAATCTTGATTTGCAATATTTTAAGTCAATTGAAAATTGATTAGCAACTAAGTTTAATGTTTTAAAATTGTGTAGCAATCTCCGAAACATGCAAAGCGACTGAACATAATGTTCCCCGTCTAGTGGTGTCATTAAACAAAACAGGCATTAATTTTCTTCCAAGTGATAATTATTGTATTAATAATTAATTAATATGACACCATAACATTACCAAAATAATGTGTTCTTGATTCTGAATGTTTGTAACTGGGAGCAGCTTGGTAGTTGCTGTTATGTCTGTATCTCTCGCGATCTACAAATGCTGGAATCACTCTCCACTCCCTGCCACATTGATCAAGTTTGACAATATCTGTAACACTGCCAAGTAGATCTTGAGTAGAAGTAAACCCCAGTCTGCAACTATCTAATGCCACCCCAAATCTCCTTGAAAATGCTATATCAAAGTGTGTTAGTGGTAAACCATCAGGGTATGATGCAAACAATTGGTTTATTTGGTTTCTAATAAACAAAGGAACTGATGGCTGATGTTTTGATCTCCAGTTTCGACTATTTGACGAACCAGTTCTATTTCGTAAAACAGCATATTTTTTAGGTTTGGGGATATTTTGACGAGCGACTAAACGTTCAATGTGCTTTGTTGTCGAGTCAGAAGGTGTCTGCAACACGAGCATGCCATTTTTCCATGAGATACTAATAGTTTCTGGTATGTCTTTGACAAAATCTTCTGCTGTATTATAACCCAGTTTTCTGAACGGGAGCGGTGTACCAATAAACGTTTCATAGTCTTTTTTCAGTTCTCCAAGGGTCAAACCAACAGGAGAAGAAAGCAGCAGAGCTCTTATTTGTTTTAATACTTCTGTCTTAATGGATGCATTGAAAGACATTATAATTTACATAAAATATTATCACATTTTCTATAAATGATATTTTTCTGCGAATGTCACTTCTTCAATTGGACATAAATCATTGCAAAAATAACAAATGAAAAACAAAAATAAACTTCCAGCACTTTCAAACTACACTTTCTTTGACCATGGTTTATATAAAAACATAATTGTATGTTTTGGAACGAAATCTGTTGAAACACCCCGTATGAATCCTGGATATAATTGATTTAATTAAAGGTAAGATTTCCAATTCAGTTTCCTTATGTATTTGGTGTAATACTAATAGTATAACTTTTGAGAAACATTTTAGAAAAAGGTAATTTGTTTTGTTTTCTTTATTTTTCTCTGCTATCGTTTAAACATTATTTATAGTTTTAAGAACTTGTGAAGGCTGAGTCAAAACGTACCCATACCGAAACGTATCCAATCAAAACGTGACCATAGAAAACGTACCAACCAGGACACACCTTTATTTTGGTAAAAACGCACCCATGTTTATAATATTTTTATTGATCAATATATTATCCAAAATGTAATTCATTATTGTCCTAAGTCATATCTGTGCATTTTAAAATATGGTGGCCTCTTGGGTCAGACTAAATTATTAATGTAATTATTAAGTAACCTTGGATTTTTCTAGATCATAGAAACGAAATATCCATATTACACTAGGAATGAGAGGAATCATGAACATTTTTGTTTTTGTCATTTAAACCAAAATGTACCTTACCAAAATGTACCGACTTTTTATCAAAACTTACCCAGTGTAACTTAAAGTTTGTGGAGAGGAAATTAATTATCAAATTTGCTGAAATACCAAAACGTACCCATGTTTATAATATTTTTATTGATCAATATATTATCCAAAATGCAATTAATTTTTGTCCTAAGTCATATCTGTGCATTTTAAAATATGATGGCCTCTTGGGTCAGACTAAATTATTAATGTGCGCGCGCGCGCGCGCGCGCGCGTGCGTGCGTGCGTGCGTGTGTGTGTGTGTGTGTGTGTGTGTGTGTGTGTGCTAAAGGCAATGTATACAATCAGAATTTTATATGGAACACCTGAATGTTTACTCTTATTTTTTATTGCAAAAGTCATTTCATACCATATTTATTTCGTACCATTGTGAAAAGTCATTTCGTACCATAACCAAAATTTGTAATGTCAGACGTGATATCACCCCTGTAGTGTCTTTAACAAAATAACATTACATATAAAACTTCTTAAAAGACAAAAACAAAAAACAACAATCTGTAACTGTTATCAGAAAAGAAACAAGTGAAAATTTATAAACGGTGTAATAAAAAAAAAAAAATGTTCTTGGTCCACTGTTACGTTGTTTTGTTGTTTTTGACAGTTTATTTACCAGGACGTTGCTACATGATCGACGTAAGGACCAACCTGTAGAAGTTGACAGTTAGTAGTAAATGGTCAGGTCAGGTAAGATGGAAATACGTTAACAGTTGATGGGTATTATGAGTATCAATAACGTTGCACGATAACGTGTTCTGAATTTCTAACTGTCAAAATAAAGGGGAAAAAAAACAACAACAAAACATTACATCGTTGTTGCAAATATACAGTACAACCGCTTTTATGATATGGTCGATTCACTAATTGCATAAAAATACAATTTCATATTAATCTATATTCTAATTCAACACATTTCTAAGAACGAATCTGATTGGATCCCTGCTAAAAATTTCAGGTGGTAAAATCACCGATATACCGGTCGCAAATTTCCTGGCAGAAATACGTCATAGGTTAAGCGAGGAACAGGGTTGTTTTGTAATGACGTCATAAAGACAATTTCTGTAGCGTTCATATTACGTACAGAAGTCGTTAAATACTGTGA
Organism: Gigantopelta aegis; assembly: GCF_016097555.1. Lineage (NCBI taxonomy): Eukaryota > Metazoa > Mollusca > Gastropoda > Neomphalida > Peltospiridae > Gigantopelta > Gigantopelta aegis. The sequence goes on from NC_054708.1 coordinate 28,140,034, forward strand.
AGTTTTTATGTCAGAAATGAACATATTATTCTTTATTAGTCGTTATCTAATCATGAGACCAGATTAAATATGTCAAATTACACATCTGTGTTCGAGCCGCTAGCTGTCCGACCACCCATCGTCTGTTAATGGGCTGCCTAATGACGTCACCAGCTGGTGACGTTTATAGGCTTACTCTTACTACAAATGTGACAATTTCCTATTTAAAATCAACCAGCAAACAGTTTAATTAGAATAGGGATAACCATACTGTGTTTTCCGATTTGCGTACGTATATCGGTGGTTTTACAGTAGCAAATTTACCGTTTTATCCCCTAAATATAATGCACGTCTGTTGTTCGTTATTCACGTTATTTACTTAGGCATATTATTTTATTGTTATAAACATAATGGTACATTAAAACCTGGTACAACATATAATTACTAGTATTACATTTTACACAATTCTATATTAATTAAAAATGTATAAACATATTGGTAAGTTTTGACCAAAGTAAGGGTACGTTTTGGTATGGGTACGTTTTGACCAAAAATGTGTACGTCTTGGTATGTGTACGTTTTGACCAAAAATAGGCACGTTTTTTTGGGGGTACGTTTTGTGTCCACTTTCTTCGTAGGTGCTATTGTAAAAGGACAAAATAAACCAAAGAAGAAAGAAGAATGGCTACTCTTGCATCACGTGTGTTTGGTGTCTTTCGAGTTTGTCGATATCATGTGTCAAAATATGTTAACCTTGTCCAAAACAAAGCATTCTCACAGTCTAACTATGGTGTAATTTACTTTGCAAAAAGGTGTTTTTTTAACAATGACCGTCGGCGGTACGTATTTGATTTTTACTTAAAATTTAAAGAACCACATTGTCCATTCAATAGATTTTTTCTCTCGTTCAAACCAGCGGTCACCCGAAATATGCCAAAAACTTGGGTTTTGGCATATTTACAATTAAAAAAACTTTTTGCAATCAAAAAACCTCACAAAAAGCATAATTCTGCCAAAATCGTATCCAATAAGTTTTTTTTATACAGGCCTACTTTATTGATAGTTTATCAATATTATATGATTTATAATTTACATGAAGCACAAATATTGTCGTCAGACCTAAACATATGCATACGTCCGTTTCCGCCTTGTTTGTAAAATGCGGAACAGGACAGTTTTTAGGATCCGACTATTTACCCCCAAGATACCCCAAAAATACACCGAAGACACCACACTTTTTAGTAAACGTTAACGGTATTGGATGAGCAGCTTTCGGGATTGTACTATACGAAATAATTAATAGGTAGGCCTATTGCTTTAGTGACGTAAATATACCAAAAATCCGCTTTACAATATTTACAATGAAAACCCCCATTTCCCAATCAAAAACCCTCACAAAAGCGGGACAGAACAGATTTGAGAGTTTATGAAGCGACCTTAAGCACTCGACCAAACAAGCACTCCAACCCGGGGATCAACGGCGGGATGGTAGCGAATGATTTAATAACCGCTAGATATGACAATGCTTGAATCGTCCCCCCTTGGTGGAACATCCACCCTACGCACTCAAACAGACCACGTATTCCAACCTGGGGGGAGAACAGTGAAACGACAAAAGTAAAAGCATATACTCAACCAAATTAGCTGGCATAAATTAGCAATATAAATTAACAATTACTCAAAACCACCCGCCTGTACATCCCTTGGATGGAAGAGCGACCTTAAGCACTCGACCAGGCACTCCAACCTGGGGATTAACGGCGGGACGGTAGCGAGTATAGGGCATATTGACACCACCTTTAGGTGTACCGGTCTCCTCTAACCGATTCCCCAATTGCTGCTTGTGTGTAGTGTGTGTACTTGGATATTCACTGTAGTAGGTCTGGTTGACAAATTAAATGTATATAGTTATTTATGTAATGTGTGTTTGTTAATGGTGGCGGTTTATGTTTTGTCCTATTTTATAGGACAGAGGGCTTCTTTAGATGTTTATTCTTATACCCATCGACACGACAACAGCCAATAATATTGTACATGTCAGCAATAAATTGGAAATTTTAAAAGTATCTTTTGTACGTGTGACATCGTGCCTAATTACATTATACATTAAACATATCAGTATGTCTCAATACCTCTATTATGATTATCTTTAAATTTAAATAATGTTTTATAGTTAACTTATATTTATTTATACCAGAGTAATAAATTTATGCATTTATAATTAAAATTAAATGTCTGTTTTATGTGTCAGTAAGTCTGGCACTAATAAATGAAAATATGTCAGGAAAATAGCTCTATCATGTATGTTATAGGAATGTGTCAGTGATATCATTAATAAAGTCCATCCATTGATTCAATTAAGCTGACAATAAATTCCTCAGTGTCTGCACTGGGGAATTAATTAATTATGACATTACTCACTTTATCAATTCGACTGTTCAATAGTCAACGTTACAGACACACGTTTTTTAACATATTAGGCTAGTAATAAAATCGTCATGTAAAATGTGTAGCGAATGATGTTTCATTATCGTCTTAGCATAGAGAAACGTTTATACTTAAATACATTCATTTATACTGGGTCCAATTATTTATGAGTAAAAAAGGTTTATACGTTAACTGACAAGAGTTATTGGACGATTTGTATACAGACATACAGTTATGTACAATGTTATTTGGGTTTTATTAATAAATGTAGGCATATATTAAAAAATTTCCTAAAGAAGCCCTTCCCCTGCAAGTGCTGCACCTCACGCCGGTGCAGGGGTGTAACAGCTTTTTATTTTTTTTGAATACTATTATATTCAAGAGAGAAAAAAAAGATGCCAATACAGCACCTTTGTTTTCATTATTATTGTTAACGTAGATGTGAAATAATAACTAGCCAAATCATTTATTTCACACATCACAAGTTTTGCCTTTGTAATTACAAATGTAATTATTTCTTCAAATGGCCAAATGAACTTTGTAATATAATAGGCCAACGGTCATTCCAAAGGTATTCATTTGTATAAAGGTTTATATTTATATTCTGTTAACGTTTACTAATAAAACTAATATAAACAGCATATCAATATACCCAGGGAGTACACCAATACAAAAAAGTGTGGTGTCTGTGTGTATTTTTGGGTATCTTGAGAGTAAATAGTCGGACCCTAAAATCATTCCTGTTCCGCATTTTACAAACAAGGCAGAAACGGACGTATGCATATGTTTAGGTCTGACAACAATATTTGTGCTTCATGTAAATCGTAAATCATATAATGTTAATAAACTGTCAATAAAGTATATAAAAAAACCTTATTGGATACGATTTTGGCAGAATTATGGTTTTTGTGAGGTTTTTGGATTGCAAAAAGGTTTTTTGATTGTAAATATTCCAAAAACCCGGTTGGCATATTTCGGGTGACCCCAAACCAGTGCACCACAACTGGTCAAAGGCTGTGATATGTGTTTTCCTGTTTGTGGGAAGTCCATATAAAGATTCCTTGCTGCATTAACTTCAAGAAAATGTAGGGGGTTCCCTCTGATGACTGTCAGTAGCCTAGAGGCTATCTGTCGGGAAGTACGTAAATCCTATTTCCTACTGGGCTTTATATTTGTAGTGTTTTTTTTGCGATTTGTGTCTGGACAAACTTTCGAGGAAATCTAACGGCAATTAAAGGTAGGAGAGTAATTTTTTGTAGTTGTTAACAATTTGGTTCGGAGAGGCTAGAGGCTATCTGTCAGAATGACTAAGGTCGATGACAAGTCACTTTTTGCACCCATGTTTTGGCTTCGTACACAATAAATATAACATATCTTACTGTAATTTCACTTGAAATTTATATTTCGTAAAAGGTACAATTTTTTAATCACAAGATTTTCTTAAAACACATTCAGATGCATTAGTAATGTTCAAACAAAAAAATTTCAATAGCAAGTTTGCATTGAAATTTTTCCAGCATTCTTAAAACAGAATCGTCATGTACCCATGTATGGTTATTGTAACTTAAGGCGATTCAAAGTGACGTCATTGGAATACTGACGTCATTCAAATTTAAAATTAGCTATATTATTACAATGCTTCGCCACATTAAAATAAAAACTGGTCTACTAACCTTGACCCCTGTCAAATTTCTATAACAAGCGGACAACGTTGTTTACAGGTTGGTATTTTGGTATTTTTCATAATTCTGGACAAAATATTAATTTTAAGTTTCAAAAGATGAAAGAAATAAAAAGTACCTTTTGTCAAATATATCGTATCAAAACATTACCGTTGGATATGTTTTATTTACTGTGTACGAAGCCAAAATAAGGGTGTGAAAAGTGACTGTCGTCGACCTTAGATCATGAATCAGGATTAACCTTGAGTGCAAGCACAATGCGAGGTTAATCCTGCCGAGGCATTAAGCCGTTAGCAGATCTGAACGGATCCGGGGAATTTTGCTCGGTACTGAATTGCCGTCAAAGTAACAACTACCATTACGTTTTCACACCCTAATTGTGTATTTTGAGCTCATGGAGACCAAGAAATACTTACTTTGAAACGATATTCACTTTGAATTAAAGGAAAAAAGTCCAACTGTTTTTTTCTTTTTTTTACCGAGTGGATTCTAGCAGCCAATTACGCTGGCAGACAATTTCAGCAGACACGCATGACGACGTTCTAAACATGGGCCTTTCGGTTGTTATCTGTATTTCCCACACTTTTAAACACTGTTATGCTAATTATTAGTATTCACTATAACTTAACAATTTCAAAGTTTTAAAGAGTATCTTCATATGGAAGGAAGGAAGAAAGGAAGGAAATGTTTTATTTAACAACACACTCAACACATTTTATTTACGGTTATATGGTGTCAGACATATGGTTAAGGACCACAAATATATTGAGAGAGGAAACCCGCTGTCACCACTTCATGGGCTGCTCTTTTCAATTAGCAGCAAGGGATCTTTTATATGCACCATCCCATAGACAGGATAGCACATACCATGGCCTTTGATGTACCAGTCGTGGTGCACTGGCTGGAACGAGAAATAGCCTAATGGGCCCACCGACGGGGATCGATCCCAGACTGATCGCATATCGAGCGAACGCTTTACCACTGGGCTACATCTCGCCCCCTTTCATATAAAAAACATGACCGTTAAATATGGTGTGTTTTTTTTATACCTGACACACATTATAAAAGGGCCTGCAGATGGATGAAATTAATATTTAAAAAAAAAAAGTAAACATAAAACTGAAACCACTGGATGAAGGGGGTGTTTTCTCAAGATGGTTTTGTTTTTTAAACCAGCTACATTTAATATTTAATTATCATTTTTATTCTTTTTCAGTGCACTGCCGTATGTGATTGGCTACATGGGAGCATCTCGGGCACTGTTGGGATTTAGCAAAAAAGAAAAAGAAGATCCTGTTACCACCCTTTTCCGCGAAGCTCGTACTGCACAGATTCAGAAAAATTACGACGTTGCCGAAAAGCTCTTCCATGATTGTCTGAACGTCGTGAATGACCAGAAGAAAGAAAATAAAATCGATGAGAGCGAATACCTTCATGCAAAATCGAACATATACGACAGCATGGCCGACATGGCTCTTTCTCGGGGACATTTCAGTGATGCTGAAGTACTGTACAAAGAAACTATGAAGTGTTGTTTGCAGATGGGCAAATCGCAGGATGACAACGCACTCATCGAAATGTCTGTGAAGCTGGCGAGCATCTACGCCATGATGAAACGTGACAAAGAAGCAGTGCAGGGATTCAAGTTCTGCATCGACGCACAAGAAAAGAAGGTGAAGGAAAATGCTGACAGCAGTGAGGATACGGTGGCTTTACTGGGTCTGGCCCTGGAGAGCTATGGTCGCTACCTGATGTACAACAAGAAGCTGGAAGAGGCTCAGCCACTTTTTGAACGAGCTCTGCAAATCGCCAAGAAAACACTTGGCGAGGATCATGTGCAGACGCTGATTTTGAGGAACGACTTGGCGACATTGGACATACTCAACAAGAACTACGTACAGGCGGAGAGTAATCTCAGAGAAGCCATTAAGATTGGGGAGCGAGTGGATTCTCCCGAAACGCCAGTGTTGTACATCAATTTGGGTGCAATATTCCTCCGAAAAGCAGACTCTGATAATGCACACAATGTTTGCAGTCATGCTCTGGTTGTTGCGAAGAAAATTGGAAATATTATGGCTATCAGCCAAGCGAAACGGTGTTTGGAAAAGTCCAAACAACTGAGGCTAAGAAAGGAAAATAATGTAGCAACTGGGTAATAATACTAATATACATAATATAAACTGTACGTACATCTCAGAGGTATTTCTATGTGTAAATACCAAAAGATTTTTGTCTTTTTTAATATTTATTTTAGATGTTTACAGGTACGTAACATTGGTTTTTGAATAAATATTCAGATCTGCAGTTTTATTTAATTAATGTGTTTCATTTTTAACAACGAATGTACAGTGACATGCATTTTAAGAATTATATTCCTGTAGTAGATGTAAGGAATGACTGCAATGTTTACTGTTCTGGCTGTTTGGGAAATAATTACTGGGGTATATGGATAGTGCATTTTAAGAATTATATTTCTGCAATACATTTAGTGAAAATTCAGTTATAAGTTTGTAATACACATGTATTATAATTCCTTTTGGAGTATTTTTCCGTGTAGTAGATGTAAGGAATGGCGTGCAATGTTTACTGTTCTGGCTGTTTGGGAAATAATTATATGGATAGTGGAAGGTGAATCATTTCTAAAACCCATTACTGAAGGGATTGAAGACATTATGATTTCTATGGAACAGTTTCCTGGAAAGCTTATCAAATCTCTACTTTTCAGGACAGTGCAAAGTTTTCCAGACTTTTTTCTAGAAAACTTAAAAGGTAATTTTCATGTCTATTTGTAACAAATTTTGAGTATATTTTACAAACATTTAAAGATTATGTATTGGCACCTCCTCTCTCCACCTCAAATAATTATTTTTTAAACCTCCTCTCTCCACCTCAAATAATTATTTTTTAAACCTCCTCTCTCCACCTCAAATAATTATTTTTTAAAAGTTAGATAACTGTTTTTGTTCTGACTTGCAGTACTCGGGCATGTAAATTATATGTAGACATATCAGCCATGATACATGTATTGTTACGGTGGCTGCAATTACACTGACTTTTACTCTCATTAACCAAGTATCATAACCTCTGTCCTTGACAAGTCGCTACATTTAAAGGGCCAATGAAAGTATGCTTCCCTGGATAGAATTGATGTTCCAATGATTAATTATGATAAAAAAATTAAAGGGACATATTTTTTAAACACTAACACATAGTCAAAAGACTATTATAACCGTTTTTGATAACTTAAATCATACTTTACTTAGAATCTAAGATTTTATTGTTTAGATATCAAATTTCTTTACATTCAAAGTGTTTTTGGTCATCCTGGTGTTTTTAATATTACAAAATGCATTTCTCATATTTTTTAAAACACATGTGCGTCTTAGAAGTAACAGTTATGGAGTGGAGTTTTAGTCTATTTTTAGAGGGTATTTCACCATTTCAAAGTCACAGACTCATGTTTCACTTAATTTAACTTTATCCAAATGTGTTACAAGTTTGTAGATTAACTAAACATAGTGTTAATTTTCAAGGGTTGAAACTAGGGTATGTCCCTTTAATCTGTTGAGCTCTACCAATATGATGATCAATTGTCACGGAAAATGTTAACTGCCAAACTTGTTTTTCTAAACATTTATTCCTCCAGTTTAGATAGTGGAATTGATGTATACACATGTACATGTATTTTGGAGTTGTGTTTGTTTTCATAAAGAAAAAAGAGATTAAATACAATGTGCATGTAGTGGTTGTAGGTCAAATTTGAAATGTTTAGGGTTTCTCCTGGTGAACACAACAATGATATACACAATGTATGTGTGGTCCTTTATAATTCAAATACTCTTTATTATCATATAATTTTAACCAATTTTGTAATCAAAAGTTGATTGGTTGGTGCATACTAATTCTAGCCAATGACTGATGTTGAATTTTTATCAGATTCCCAACACTAAAATAAATTGAAAATGTACAAATGTATGTGCATGTCTGCTAGTCATAATTCTTTAGCAAAAGGTGCTTACATCGCAGGATCGAACTACCTTGGTAAATTCATTCAACTGATTGGGTTTTCCTGTCTGTGGGAAAGTGCATATAAAAGATCCCTTGCTACTAATTGAAAAATGTGGCAGGTTTTCTGTGGTGGCTACTACCTGTAGTCAAGATTACTAAATGTTTGACATCCATTAGCCGATGATTGATAAACCGGCCTCGGTGGCGTCGTGGTTAGGCCATCGGTCTACGGGCTGGTAGGTACTGGGTTCGGATCCCAGTCGAGGCATAGGATTTTTAATCCAGATACCGACTCCAAACCCTGAGTGAGTGCTCCGCAAGGCTCAATGGGTAGGTGTACACCACTTGCACCGACCAGTGATCCATAACTGGTTCAACAAAGGCCATGGTTTGTACTATCCTGCCTGTGGGAAGCGCAAATAAAAGATCCCATGTAGTGGCGACAGCAGGTTTCCTCTCAAACTCTGTGTGGTCCTTAACCACATGTCTGACACCATATAAAATGTGTTGAGTGCGTCGTTAAATAAAACATTTCTTTCTTTCCGATGATTGATAAATTAATGTGCTCTAGTGGTGTCGTTAAACAATACAAACTTTAAACTTGGCAAATAATTGTGACCTTTTTGTCGTTATAAGACATTAAAATTCTGTGTATATAGAGCAGGGTTTAAACAGTCTCGCTCATCAAATCACAGTACATGCCAATTAAAGATGGAATATATTTTATTACAGTACTAATTTGCCAAAACGATAATTTGAAAATCATCTGTGGTTTGTAGATGTACCACCATTGTTACTGTTGGGTTAAATGAGCTGAATTTGGTAACAGATTTTCTTAGCAAATTTGCCATAATTGCTCATATTTTATGGGTTTCAGCCTAAAGCATGATAGAGGATGTTGGAAAAGATTGGCAGCAAGTAATGATGATTGGCAGCAAGTAAGATTGTCATCACATCAATATTTACTGTATTCTAGGGAACAAGAATCGTACTTATGTTCTTCTCATTAGTGATCTCATCTTGATAAATACCCTGTAGAGACAGGCAGGGCTCACCTAGCTTGTACATGGCCAAATTAGCCAATTGCTAATTTTTATTAAAAGTGGCTACAACATTTAGTTTTTGGCTAATAATCCCCATTGGGCTATTTCTTGTTCCAGCCAGTGCACCACGACTGGTATATCAAAGGCTGTCGTATGTACTACCCTGTCTGTGGGATGGTGCATATAAAAGATCCCTTGCTGCTAATCGAAAAGAGTAGCTCATGAAGTGGCGACAGCAGGTCTCCTCTCATTATCTGTGTGGTCCTTAACCATATGTCTGATGCCATATAACCGTAAATAAAATGTGTTGAGTGCATCCATCAAATAAAACATTTCTTTCTTTTTTATGGGTAATAAAATATTCCTTAAATTAACCACATTTTAACAATTTTCAAGGAAATACTCTACATACATGTACATATCTAAAAGTTGGCTGAACCAAAATGTGTTCCTGTGTGAGCCTGGGTCACAGGATATGTAAAAATTGTCAATATCTGGTTTGAACCTCGTCTGCACAAACAAAGTTCTACACATGTACTTCTACGCACCTTTTTAACCACTTAACAGGTGGTGCTTAATTTCCAGAGCCGTATTCCACTAAGCAATCTTAGTACTAAGATATATAACTACCTTATACACTATAGGAGATCTTAGTGCTAAGATATATAACTACCTTATACACTATAGGAGATCTTAGTGCTAAGATATATAACTACCTTATACACTATAGGAGATCTTAGTGCTAAGATATATAACTACCTTATACACTATAGGAGATCTTAGTGCTAAGATATATAACTACCTTATACACTATAGGACATCTTAGTGTTAAGATATATAACTACCTTATACACTATAGGAGATCTTAGTGCTAAGATATATAACTACCTTATACACTATAGGAGATCGTAGTGCTAAGATCACTTTAAGGAATGGGATCAAGGTGTATACCTGTAGCCACTGTATATTATGTCCCAAGGAAAGTAATTAATCAAACATTCCTTCATAAGCTGATGGCTGTTCACTAATGGTACTGAAATTAGTACCAAGTGTCTAGTCGGATGTCTGGTAATGCAGGCACTGAATTGGGAGTTTTTTTGAGATTCTGTCTCATAAATTTCTGACCCAAACTCTAGGATTCATGAACGTACAGAATTGATCCTGCTAAATTTAAATGTCACAAATATTGTGTATTGCCATGTTGTATATTCTGTAATGTGTAGTGAATTTTATTATCTACATGGTTTAATATCAATTTTTTAATATGTGATATGAATGTGTACTATGTTTTTAGTCTTGACATTGCTGTGTACTTACACATTATCTTGACTGTTGTGAACTTGTGATTAACGTTTTCTTTATCAGTTTCTTTTTTTAGCATCGACGTTAAACCTTTAATATTAATTGTCTTCCAGTCAATTCTTACTATTCTTTCTTTCTCACATAGTCATAGACTACATTTAGATTAAATTAACCTTTTAATGATGATGAAAATCAAATAGATATTCATGCATGCTTGTGTTATTCTTAAATGTTGTCCCATTAATGCTGCTACGATTGCAATACTCGCCTACAAATATATGTGCAATGTGTACTGTAATTAAATAAAAAAAAAGACAGATTTATAGAATAGTATTTGCATGTTTCTCTTTCTAATTGTTGTCACTAAAGTACAATGCATATTCTTTCCAGCCATGTTTGTTGCAAATATTGAGCGGTCGGGTTATTATGGGCTAACTGCCCTTGGTGGACAAGTTCTTTTCTTATCCCAGTCAGTTCCCCATAGTGAACTTTAGTGCTTCTCTTTTCTTTTTTTCATTTATTCTTCTTTTTTTTTCTTTTTTTTTACATCCAGTAGCTGATTATTATTTAATCAATGTGCTCTAGTGGTGTCGTTAAACAAAAAAAAATTCTTTCTCTTTCAATATTTATTTCTGTTCATATTTAAATTGCATAAATGTATTACTATAGTGACTAATTATGGAGAAGGCCGAGTAAGTTGTACATCTTGTGTCTAATCCACTGGATAATTTTTTTAAATTATTTATGGTTAAATATGGCGTCAGACATACATTGTATGGTTAAGGACCACACATATATTGAGAGAGGAATCCTGCTGTCGCCACTTCATGGGCTACTCTTTTTGATTAGCGCATCAAGCGAACGCTTTACCATTGGGCTAGATCCTGCCCCTAAATCTTAGGTAACTGAAAGTCATTTCACATAGTGTAAACTATTCACTGTATTTAATTAACTCCACGCTCGATGCATGGTTGCCGTCGGACTGATCCCCGTCGGTGGGCCTATTGGTCGATTTCTCGTTCCAGCTAGTGCACCACGACTGGTATATCAATGGCTGTGGTATGTACTACCCTGTCTTTGGGATGGTGCGTATAAAAGATTCCTTGTTGCTAATCAAAAAGAGTAGCCCTTGAATGGCAACAGTGGGTTTCTTCTCTCAATATCTGTGTGGTCCTTAACCATAAGTCTGATGCCATGTAAAAGTAAATAAAATGTGTTGTCGTTAAAGAAAACATTTCTTTTTCTTTCTTTAATTAACTCATACTTAATTTTAATGACTATTTTAAGCCAATAATGCAAATTTTTGCAAAATAAAATATAAAATAAAAATATTTTATTGAAGAGCAGTTTCTTTAATACATAGTAAAGTGACTTTATAAATATGCAGTTGGCGGTTCACATGAATTTAAATTTGTGTAACCAACATGCGAACAGAACGACAGGTTCACATGAAATATTGTACCCTGCGATATGTGTGGGGAAGTAATTCTGAACAAAGCTGTTCATGTTAAGTTGCACACATTGTTAATAAAATATTGGTGATCCTGAAATTGTCATGTTTTACCATGTAACCGAATGACAGTTCACTTGAATTTAAAAGTTGCCTAACCAATATGCAAACAAAATGACACTTCACATGAAATATTGTGTCCTGTATTGAACACAAAATAGCTGTAGTTTAAAAAGACAAAATTAATGTATACTGGATAAACAAATTTTCTTTTCCTTTCCTGTCGTTATTGGCCCTAAATGTGTGATTACGATAGTAGAATTTGTTTTTTTATTATTTACTATGATGCCACCGTATCAGTATTACATGGTGCATTTTACATTGAACTTGTTTTCAGTATCAGAAATAGAAAATAAAATGTCATGTACACAATCATTTTGAGTTTTTTGTAAATTGTCAAGACAAGTACTTTGCCCGCGATCCTGTAGAATTAATGTATCTTTTAAATCATATTGTTTATGTACTAGTATCCAAACACTTTGTGAATCTTAATTCCAAAGAGAAAAGTGTGGTGGTAGCAGATTTTCTTTCTTTATTAAGTGGAAAACAACTACATGTATATCAAATAGCCATACTGTAGTTAAATATCTTTAACACCACAACAGCACATCAATTAGTTAATCATTGACTAATGGTTGTGAAATATTTGGTAATTCTGAGTAATATTTTTCTATTAGTACTAAGTGATCTTTTATAAGCAGTTTCTCACAGACAGGACAGCACATACCACTTTTTGATATACCATTCATGGGGCATTGGATGGATAGGGAAAAACAGTCAATTGGTCTGCTGGGGTACATGCACATGTAGTTTGATTCTGTGACACAAGCACTTGAGGTTAGAACTGATGGACTAGATTACCCTACCTATAATATCAGGTGATTCAAAAAATAACAAAAAAACACTTTTTAAAGTTTAATAGCAGGAAAGTATACTGTACAGAACAAAGAACTGTTTGACAAAACTAGTTCATTGTGCTGTGTATTGATGTTACAATTTTAAAAAATGTACGTTTTACTATTAAAATTGCACCAGAATATAAAATATGATGTAAAAAAAAAAATTACTATACCAATGAAAGCTCACTCAGCATCTACTGTACATACTGATGATGGTCAATTGGCTTATTTTTATTTCTTACAGCCCATAGTCTGTTGTTACAGGATGAAATACACTTCTTTATTTCTTAAGAGGTTTATTTTTGTCCACACAATCTGTTGATGGACAGTCCTGTATTGAATAGTCCATATGGTTGCAGTTGGGGGACTTTAAAAAGGAAATTTGAAACATTGGGGGCAAAATTACACTAAGAATCACAGAAGTGGGTTTTTTATTTATCCCACAAAAGAAAAAAATATGAGCTGTGTGAAAAGAAAATAGTGTGATGATTGATCATTGTTGATAGTACGTAGATGTGTATAGCATTTTTTTTACATTATGTGTTGCATTGTGTGCCATTTTTTAAGTGGGCCATTTTACAAAATGAATATTTCTCCATCAGTAGACAATACACAATACAGTAAACTGCTTTTGAATACCTAATATAGATGCAGTGGGCCATAAGTGCTGGAGAAAAAATGCTATAGAATATATTGAAAGCAGAAATGCCAACTTTTCAAAGGTACAGGTAGAATGTACAGCCCTCTCTACTCTTAAAACAAGAGTACCAATGAAGTACATGATATGCCCATCAGTTGTTTGATGGAAAACCATAAATATTAATAAATATGTTACGGGTATGATTCAGTTATAATTATGTGAAATTTTTGCAATGGGATGGATGAACAGAACAGTTCAGAGGCTAAACAAGATTTTTTCTATGATCAGAATATAGACCAATTATTTTATTTATTTGTATCATAGTGACCTAGTAATTGTATGGACCGGCGTTGTGGTTAGCCATCGGTCTACAGGCTGGTAGGTACTGGGTTTGGGTCCCAGTCGAGGCATGGGGTTTTTAATCCAGATACAGACTCCAAACCCTGAGTGAGTGCTCCGCAAGGCTCAATGGGTAGGTGTAAACCACTTGCACGGACCAGTGATCCATAACTGGTTCAACAAAGGCCATGGTTTGTGCTATCCTGCCTGTGGGAAATGCAAATAAAAGATCCCTTGCTGCCTGTCGTAAAAGAGTAGCCTATGTGGCAACAGCGGGTTTCCTCTCAAAATCTGTGGTCCTTAACCATATGTCTGACGCCATATAACCGTAAATAAAATGTGTTTAGTGCGTCGTTAAATAAAACATTTCTTTCTTTCTTTAGTAATTGTATATGACACCACCATCCCAAGTTCCTGTATGGTCCGGACAAGAAAAAGTTAACAGACGGACGTCATACCATAATACGACCCATCATAGACGGGCATACAAAAAGGGGGTCAGCTCTATTCTATGTTCCCTCTGGGTTAGGGTTAGCAGTGATCCCCTCTAAAAGTATTTAATTGTTTGATTCGGTTATCTCGGAAGGCTGTGAGCGTATGATTTTGATATATACTGTATTTGTGTAATACTATGTGAATCCATGAATCTCTACTCTAAAAGTATTTAAAAACAAACACTTGATACTTAGATTTGTTTAATTCAGTTATCTCGGAAGGCTGTGAGCTTATGATTTTGATATATACTGTATTTGTGTAATACTATTTAACTGAAAATGTGAATCTATAAATCTGAATACCTACAGGAATAGTTTTATAAAGTGTTCATGTTACTTTAATAACATACAGAATAATGACCCAACTAAAAAGGTATCCATGTGCAAGATTAATGACAAGTATATACATGTTTACTTCAACATTCAAAATAATAAACTAAAATATTTACAAACATATCTTGATAGTGTTTTTAAATATTCTATTCTAAACAAGTCAGCTTACTCAATATTCAAACAGCTGGTAATAAGAATTGTGATCAGGAGAAAAGACTTGCGTGTGTGTGCAAAGCGTTTACGGGTGAACTCTTGAAGTTTCAGCTTTAAAACTAAATATATATTTTTTAGTTAAATGTTCAGTACCAGTATGGTAAAATAACAAATGTTAAACTTTATGTATTTTACTTGTTTTATATTGAGAACAGCTGGGCCCCGTTTTACGAAGTGATCTTACTGGTATTGGCTCTAAAGTTCACCTTAAGTGCATATGAAGGCAACGCAATTAAGGTAATCGTAACGCCAAGATCGCTTTGGTAATGATTCAAGGTTTCTCAGCTTTAAAGTTACCATATAGAGAGCATAAAGGTGGTTTTCCATATGTACTATTTTCACATCCATCAATTGTTGCACAAAAAAGAAAACCTGCTCAAAATGTATCGTACCCTTACCACATATCCAACAGGTCATTCCACTCATTTTAATTGCCACCCAGTGCATTTTTTCTCCTCTTTTTTTTCGGAGACAACTTGGTGTGATGAACATGGAATTCCCTGCACTCGATCATATCTAGTCCTTGAGCTTTTCATACTTTTTACATATGTTAAACTACAACATGAAAGTTAGGCCTACCGCCATAATTATAGAGAAGATGAAATCTCATACAAAATGTTGTGTAACGGATAACAGGTGATGGATAATGTAAGGCTGAGGTACATATGGAAAGCCACCATTGAGACTGGGGCAACACACTTTTTTTAAGAAAAACAAAAAACAAGGTCTTAGCAAGAAATACTCAACAGTGTTAGCAGATGACAAAGTACTATCAAGTGCAGAGAATATTCAAACAAAATAATCTTAGTAATGACCAGTAATTGATAACAAAAAAACAACAACAAAACAAATTAGGGCAGCTTTTCCAAAGTTGATCACATGCAAGAGGCAGGAGACATTTTTTTTTTTTAAATGTTGGTATACCCTCCACCCAAATAATTAAAATTTATTCATAGAAAAAACTGCAGCCAAAAAACACCAAGCATAACAAAATAATTATGGTGCCTAGCTAACCTGAATATGATCAGTTCTGGTACACCTTTTAGCACATAGAACACAAAAGCCTTTGTCAACAAGGTCAGTCACAAACACTGTATGAAGAATTCTGATAACCAAAGTTCAATTTCTTAATCATAAGGTACTGGATGTCAAACATTTGGTAATTGTGACATGTAGTCTACAGAAAGAAATGTTTTATTTAACGATGCACTCAACACATTTTATTTACGGTTATATAGCATCAGACATGTTTTAGGACCACACAGATATTGAAAGAGGAAACCTGCTGTCACCACTTCATGGGCTACTCTTTTCGATCAGCAAGGGTTCTTTTATATGCACCATCCCACAGACAGGGTAGTACACACCACAGCCTTTGATATGCCAGTCGTGGTGCACTAGCTGGAACGAGAAATAGCCCAATGGGCCCACCGATGGGAATCATTCCCAGACCGACTGTGCATCGAAGAAGCACTTTACCACTGGGCTACATCCCACCCTGTAGTCTACAGATGAAAATTGCCGCATTAGCAGCAAGGGATAAAATTACTATCCGCAAAAATGCCCCTTATTCCAAAACCAGTACTACCTGTATATGTCACAACCAACTGTACAAGTACTGAATACGAAAAATAAGACCTCAAATTATCAAACTGGAAAATTATATATATTTGTATTTGTTTTAAACAAAAAAAAACAAAAAAAAACCTTTTTGATTTTGATTTTTAAATAATTTTCTGTGCCAGAAAAAATTAGGAGATGAAATGACTGATTCTCAACAGTTTGTGAGTGTTCTGGTTGTGAATTTTATGAATGCCTAAATGCATTGCCAAAAGCATGAAACAAATGTATACATGGAACATACATGTAATGAATAAAAACAAATCTAGCCAACAATAAATTTATTAATTCACTGTAAGTGATGCCATAATCAATTGGTTTAGTTCAGCATTTACTATGCGACACTATTTTGACACTATTTTTTTTTTACTTTACAATTTTAATATAATTTGTAGAATGAACCATGGTAGAAATGTGGATGTCCATTAAATATTTGTACATGTTGATCTGCACAAAAAGATCAAATAAATAACAAAATACCACCACCATTTCTTAACACAAAAAATTAAAAACAAAAAGACAACAATAACAGTACAAAATACCTGTATGTGTAACAGTTAATCTTTGAGTAATCAAGTACTAAATGTACTTACAACACATTATAGAGACTGTCCTAAGTTTGCTGCAGTTGTTAAGATGTTGCCGACTAACAGATACTTTATAACAACTATAATTATTTATTAAATACGGTATATTTTTCTGCATAAAATGTTACCACTAGTTCGAACTTCGTTTTATTTCCTAATGTATTTTTTCTTGTTTGCTTGAAATTATTTGAAAATCAAATCTAGTTTGTGCTACTTACAAACATCAAGACTCGGAAACACATTGCATATTATTCAGACAGTGACTTTTTAAACAAGAAACTATATCTACTATGCTATTTTAGTTTTTAAAAATTTTTATTACTCGGAAACATTTTACAATGCAGCAAACTAAGGATAGACCATTTAACAAATAGAGATATTCTCATTAATCAAAATAATCCAGTTTTATTATCGAGTATAATACAGAGTTACTTCCCTTCTCGTTGCACTCAGTTTAGTTATGGTACATTAAGTATTTGTTTTTTGGGTTTTTGGGGTTTTTTTAATTCAAATGCTTACCATAAGCCAAGTGAATAAAGATGAAATATATATGTACACAGACATGGAATGACAAAGAAAAATATTTTTAAAATATGATATGCCATTTTCACAAGTGAAAAGACTGAAAATATGAAAAACAACTAAATTCTTGAAAGTAACAGTTTCTGGGATAAGTATTCTTGTTTACATACCTTTCAACCATATGGACCAGTGTTATAAATATTTGGAGAAGTATGGAATGTTTGTTTAACAACACCTCAACACATTTTAACAATGACTACACAACTTTCCCAACATATTTTGACACGAGTACAAGAGAGGAAAAAAAAGTTTGTTTTGTTTAACGACACCACTGGAACACATTGATTAATTAATCATTGGCTAACATTTGGTTATTCTAGTCGTAGTTATCAGGAAACCTGCTACATTTTTTCTAATGCAGGGTCCTTTATGTGCACTTTCCCACAGACAGGAAAGCACATACCACAGCATTTGTCCAGTTGTGATGCACTGGTTCGAACGAGAGAAAAAGCCCAATCAGCTAAATGGATCCACCGAGGTGGTTCAATCCTGCGATGCAACCACCTCAAGCTAAATCGCGCCCCCTACAAGAGAGGAAGTCTTCTACCACCACATTGGTTTCTTCTAACAATAGATTATTTATCTGTCAAAAAATTATTTGAGGGTGGTATGTAAGAAAAAATAAAACCGATCATAAGTAGGCCTACCCTTATTAGGTGGTTGAGGGTGAGAGATCTTTTGATATTTGGACACTGAATTTCATGTACTTTCACAACAACAGTTCTCTTCCCATAATGTTTGTAAAAATTCTAAAAATGTGTCAATTAATTTCCAAGATTTTAGGGTATGTAATTTGACCCTTTGTACCCTCTGGCAAAAACCCTAACAAGTACCAATTGGGACAGGAAAAAATACATTAAAGTCCATCGATAGGGGTTGGATTCGGCTAAGATAATAAAGTGATTGCCTGAGATGGATCAATGGATTATAGTGGTGGGAAATAAATAAGCACAACATGATGTATTGAACACATCTGGCTGCAACTCATGATGAATGAAAACTGAATGTACACTGATTGTTTTAAGTACACATGATAAAATACCTTCCATACCCACAGTTATTAAAACATTTGCATCACCAATATTTTACATTAAATCAAACCTCAATCAATTTCCATTCCAGACATAAAAGGGATACAGAAGCAATAAAATATTTTTATGCAATAACACAGTTGTGGTTTAATGCCAAGGAAAAGAAATGCTCCCCCATATTCTTTAATTCCATTTTAAAAATTCAATTCAGCATTTTTTGAAGTCTCAAATTTGATGCCACTGTAACAGGTTTCTTTTTTTCCCTTTGTAACATGATTCTGACTGACTCAATCTCTAATGACATCACATGCATACAATGTGTATGGTGTTGTCATGACATTAGTGTCTCTGACCCGTATTAGAGTCTCACGTCTAGATTCTAAACGTTTTAAAAGCACCAGGCCTGATCATCCTAATGTTTATAGTAGCCCAAACCGGATTTTACATCAAAATAATTAGGACACATAAAGAAACATTAGGATGATCAGACACTGGCATTTTAAATAGCAAATGTAAAATTAACCTGCATTTGCAGTGGTTAAAAAAGCCATGTTAGTCAAGCAAATCTTAACAATGGCAGAAACCTCCACACAGATACACCATTTAAACAAAAAGTGCCAAATAAAAATTTCATTTAATATTATTACAAGTGATTTTTTTGTTTGTTACAGAAACTGTTATAGTTTTCTCATTTCCCTTTTTTAACTGTACTTGAGTATTTACACATTTAATTTTGTTAAATAAAGAAAAATATATATATTAAACAGGATGTGACTAGAACATAATATACAAATTACATGTACCTATATGTATTTTAACCGAAAAACAGTTTTATAATATTAAAGGTCACGGTCAAACTGGACCATCAAGGTAAAGGACTATACAGTTTTATATCTGCCACAATTATATAGATCTGTGAACTGCAACTACAAATAAATAACTCTGATACGAAACATTTTCAAAATAAATTTTCAATGTGCTCAATAAAAAATGCACCATTTTGAGCAATTTACAATATCAGTTACACAACAGGCCACATACAAGTAATATTTTGCTTTGATTGTATTTAAAATGTTTCTATCAGTTCTGTAATCCATGTTATGGAGTAAATAAGTGCAAAATATTTTCATTGTCCCATTTGCTCAAAAACTTGAAAAACAAATTTTATGATTATCGACATCATAGTTATATATTATCTTTTTTGACTCTCACCAAAAAAAAACAGAAAGAAGAAAAAGCAAGCCAACAAAAAACAATAACTTTATTTAAGCACATATACTTCAAAAATGAAAATGATATCCAAGCTGATAGTTTGAAACAAATATTTATGGGATTTTTGTCACTAAAAATAACTAAACAGCATACTGTCAATAATGCAAATAAGTAATTTGGAGATTCCATAACAGTTAGCAACAATTGTCAACAAATGTTTAATATGATACCACAATGGAATAAATCAGTTCTTTTTAAAAGGTGGAATAAACCATTTTGTTTTGGGTTTTTTCAATTTCAACAATACTTAACATCATTTACTCATAAGCTGCTATTAGCACCATCATGTATACACCAACAAACAAAGCACCTATTTCTTTAATTGACTGTACAAGGTTGGTATCCTTGAGCAGTTCGGGTATGACAGAAACCGTGGCGATGTATATGAAACCCCCGGCAGTGAATGGAAGGATCCAGGCTATGGCTGCGTCACCAATACCTTGAGCAGCCAGACTGCAGAACGTACCAAGCATAGCACCGATGGCCGTGGAGAACTGTAGCATCATGGCCTGTTTAATGATAAAAACAGTAGGAGGTTACAAGATATGTAATACATAGGGGAGCAGGTCAACTCACCCCAAAACCAACTCGCCTCAGTGGTTGATCAACTCACCCCACACTGTTTAGTCAACTCATATCATTACCATTTTATTAATTAAACATAATAATAGTAATCACATCAATAGATTGAGCAATAATGTGCATTAAATATTGTTGAATATGCACACCAGTCAGAATCCAAAAGCCTTTACCTGATCATTCCTTTAAAACTCAAAACGTCATTAAAATAAGCTTGACAGTTCATTTTAGGATCTCCCTAACAAAAAAACCCATTTAATAAGAGGCCGTAATAACGGAGTTTTACTGTAATATTAATAAATAAAATGACACCAAATTTGTAGACATCCATTTTTAATTTCGTCACAATTATTTACGGACAGTAAAATTTGGGGCAAGTTGTCTAAATACTGGGGTGAGTTGGTTTTGGGGCGATTTGACCAGCATTCATACATAGTAAACACATCAAATTAAACAATATAAATTTTAAAAACAATTTACAAGCACATGGTAAACTTCTTGATGTTTCATCAACCAAATGCTGACATCATCAGGAGAAAACACTAAAAGACAGACTACTACAGGTGTTATATTTATTTTTACGGATGCATTTGGTTTGATATTTCATCATGC
Source organism: Gigantopelta aegis (assembly GCF_016097555.1). NCBI lineage: Eukaryota > Metazoa > Mollusca > Gastropoda > Neomphalida > Peltospiridae > Gigantopelta > Gigantopelta aegis. Next base: position 28,161,186 of record NC_054708.1, read on the forward strand.
AAAAACAGGTTCATGTAATTACTGCCATTTGAGCAGTTTTGAAAGCTATATAGATTTACTATTACACAAAAGCAAAGTTAAAAAAGCAATTCATAATCCAATATAGTATTATATTTGTTTAAAAAAATTAAATACCAGTTGACTGTTTGTGGTGATGTGTAAATCCCCATGCACTCAGTGCAAACAGTATAATTGTAAATGTGTCAAAAAAAGAAAAAAAGACTGAGAATTATTGGGGATGATCTTTTATTTTTTGGTACGTAGGGTATATAAAAATGAATGTAAATTTATGTCGGGGAAGGGTATAACTATGAGTATATTATGTTGTGAAAAAATTACTAAATTCTATATGTACTTATTTATCAGACCAAATATTATTACATATAATGTTTGCCTACAGCTTATTTTATTAAGTATCACTACACAAAATATACTAAAAGGCAAAAGTTATTGTGACACACAAAAGACAAAGATAATTGATGATATGTTTTTACTGCCATGTATGATACATAATATGGAAAGAGAAATGTCCGAAGGTATGGAAACGAGCAATAGTCCATGAAAAGGGCACACCTGCCATGTGCAAATGAGCCACATCACTAGAAGGGGGCCAGAGCGAAGTTCACACAGTCAGTAGTGAGTGTGTCCACCTTGAGCATTGATACAGGCCTGGCACCATCGTCTCATTGAGGCCACTAAACGCTGGAGTGTTTCTGTGGACGTTGAATTGACGTGCGACGTCAAGCTACGAGGTCCCAGATTCAAGCATCCCTATGACTAGACATCTGTCATTTGCACTGAGGCATGGCATGATGGAATTGCATCAAACAGTTCACTAATAGTGTTTTTCTGACTTGTGGACTTCTGAAGGCTGCACAGAGTGGCAATGATTTGGGACAGAATCTGGCCGTTTATGGTGAACACTGGACAGGATTTCCCCTGAATATTCCATGTTTCTTGCACACAATCTAATTAAAATTAGCTCCACTATTACATGTGGATCAAACAGCAGCCAGTTGGAGCTCATGTCCACCAATCAAAACCTTACTTGAAGAATCATGCCAGTGATTTAAAAATAATTTGAAAACATTCCGGATTATCCTGAGGGTATACGACATGTGGAGCTAATTTTAATTAGATTGCTTGCACAAAGCATGCAATCGCTGCAACATCTGCTTGGTTGCATTTCTTCGAGCTGTTTCATGCACATTTTCTCTGGTTTACATCCATAAATCCATTCACAAATTTATTACTCCAAAAAATCCATGTCACAATAACTTTTGCCTTTTAGTATACATGTAAATTGTAAGTAAGCACACACAAACATGTAAGTGTTAATTCTCAAGTACATGTTCACAATGATGTCAAAGAGTTAAACATGTATATAAATGTGTTCACGAATTAACAAAATGATTTGTCAAACCATTCCTGTACATGTGGAACAGTTCTTGTACATATATATATGTGGATTTATATTCCTCACCTTGCGCTTTGTGCAACCAGACTGCACAAGAATAGCAAAGTCTCCGATCTCGTGAGGAATCTCATGCAGGAATATTGTGATCGTGGTGATGATCCCAACATTCTGGCCAGCAAGGAATGAAGCACCAATGGCCAGTCCATCTGTGAAGTTGTGTGCGAAGTCAGCTGCCAGATTGAGATATCCAGCCACTTTAATGTCAGGTTCTTGAACTGAAACAGAGATGTGTGTTATCACCAAGTTATCCACAAAAATGTATATTAAGATTCTGCAATAATATATATTTGAAAATGTTCTGAAATGGTCAAAGACAAAATGTACATAAATTATATGCATACATAGTCAGGTACATATAGGCCCAAGTGTTATATAGTTACTCAATTGTTACTCGGGATATACCAAATATATATGTCATGATAAACCATTTCATGATTTGTACATACATCTTAAATTTATGAAACATAAAATCACTGAGATTATATGTTCCATACATCACCCTAGTAATACATACATGACTAAAATTTTATTTTATTTTTTAAAATTAGATACCAAAAAAAAAATATATGTAATCCACCAAGAAAAAGTTGAATATAGTACAAAGTACATGAATATATAGAGTAACTAGGAGTGTCGCACAAAGTGTAATGAGTTTGGAAATGACTTTATTTCCATAGCAACCGGCCTCGGTGGCGTCGTGGTAGGCCATCGGTCTACAGGCTGGTAGGTACTGGGTTCGGATCCCAGTCGAGGCATGGGATTTTTAATCCAGATACCGACTCCAAACCCTGAGTGAGTGCTCCGCAAGGCTCAATGGGTAGGTGTAAACCACTTGCACTGACCAGTGATCCATAACTGGTTCAACAAAGGACGAAGTGCAAATAAAAGATCTCTTGCTGCTAATCGGAAGAGTAGCCCATGTAGTGGCGACAGCGGGTTTCCTCTCAAAATCTGTGTGGTGCATCGTTAAATAAAACATTTCTTTCTTTCTATCTTATTTCCATAGCAAGATCACCTGAAGATACTACTACCACTACATGTAGTGCTGCCAACTTTTCATGCTTAATATCATAAAATATACACATAAGATTTTATATCATCAACTGTCAGCATTGTAAAAATATAATTACATGTATACGTCCATGTTTATGTAACTTGCAGAAAAATGCACCAAAGGAAGCAAAATAACAAGACTAAAGACTGAATTTACAAAGCCCATTTTTGACTTAAAATGTACATGCATGTAACTTGATACATGTTTATAAATTTATAATTAAATGCTTAAAGTGTTAAACATCTGTGTTTAAGAAAAACATGCTTGATAAATCCATCAGTAAATGTTTCTAAGGAAAGTACAGTACTCTTATAACGAACCGGAAGGGACTATGTTAGTTAGTTTGTTATGTACTAGTAGTTCATTGTACACTGTTGCACAAGTTGGTTATTAGTGTATAGGAAGATAAATAAAATGGGACTTTACGATCAGTTTGTTCTATGCTGTAGTTTGTTCTGAGCATGTTTGTTATACGTGTACTTTACTGTACCATATAACCAACACCTACATGTACATAGCCAACTGTTAGTAGTGTTACTCACCAGCTACATCGGTTTCCTTCTGTTCATCTTTGGCTTCTTTTTTCTCACCGGTTATTTCTTTATCTTTTGGCAATTTTGGGGAAGTTTTCTCTTCATCTTTTTCTTTTGTTGGCTTTTCTTTGGAATCCTCATCATCGCTTAATTTCTCTTTCTTTTTGCCAGGTTTATCTTCCGTCTTCTTTACTGGTTTTTTAACATGCGAATGACTATGGCCATGAGCATCACCACCTTTAACGTATCTGACAAATTTCTCAACTATCAGAAACGCAAGTATTCCAGCAAGAACCCATAACCCAACTGACATGTCATGTCCGCCATGTTCATGTGAGTGTCCATGACTGTCACCATGACTATGTCCATGACCATCTTCCCCATGACTGTGGGGTGAGACTGCATGAGGAATCAAATGGAGAAAGGCATCACCCAGCAATCCCCCTGATGCAAAACTGAGTAAAACCTTTAACAGACTTTGATGATCTGTGCTGTCTTCAATAGGGATAAATAAAAGAATGACAATCGGTGAAACACTAATAATCGCTGTGGCACCTAGCGCCTGCAGCCATAAAGATAAACCGGCGGATGTTCTGGGCTTTGAAGGTTTGGGTCTGGCACTTTCCCATGCATCATATTCTGCTTGTATTGTGTGTGAGGGTTCTCCACCATGCGAATGTCCGTGATCATGTGAGTGACCGTGATCGTGTGAGTGTCCGTGATCGTGTGAGTGTCCGTGATCGTCCCCGTGATCATGTGAATGTCCGTGATCGTCCCCGTGATCATGTGAATGTCCGTGATCGTCCCCGTGATCATGTGAATGTCCATGATCGTGATCGTGTCCGTGATCGTGTACGTGATCGTGTACGTGATCGTCACCGTGTCCGTGGTCACTGTCAGCATTTGCTTCTTTCGAGTACTTAAAATGTGCTGGTTTGTCGTGACTATGACCGTGGTGATCGTCGTGAGAATGGCCATGAACAAATTCAAAATTAGTAAATAAATAGCTACAGAATACCACAAATGCAAAGAGCAGACAAGAACGTGACACCATCTTTGTGGAGGCCGCCATCTTGACGTATGTGTCTAGCCTTGGCTATTCAATACCATGTCTATGCTTTTAAAAGGTAATAAACCGTACTACGCAAATCGAGACTTTCAATTTGACTACGTGGCCAGGTGGCGCCAATAGCGACACGTAAACAAATCCACGTGGCTATCTGGTAATCATATGTTCAGTGAACATCAGAAAGCGGTTAACGAAAATAAAGATTTTAAAAAAGTTAATGACTTAAGTTCTGATAAACCGAAATATGCAAATCGAGACTTTCAATTTGACTACGTGGCCAGGTGGCGCTAATAGCGACACGTAAACAAATCCACGTGGGTATCTGGTAATCATATGTTCAGTGAACATCAGAAAGCAGTTAACGAAAGTAAAGATTTTTAAAAAGTCAATGACTTAAGATCTGATAAACCGATATATGCAAATCGAGACTTTCAATTTGACTATTTAAAAACCAGTCCAATGAATATACTCCATTAAAATTTTGTCACACTACACGTACCGGGTACTCTGTCTTGTAGCCTACCAAGACGTTTGTTTTAACAACACATCCAAATCATTTGGTTATTCTGACGCATCTTCAAAGAAAACCTGCTAAACTTTTCCATTTTAGCAACAAGGTATTTTAATATATATATGCACTTTCCCACTGACTGAAGTTACCAATATTGGAAGAAAGACGTGTTTACTTTAACAGTGCACTCAACACAGTTAACACATTTTTATTTATGGTTATATGGTTAAGGACCACTCAGATAATTATAATGAGAGATCCACAGTGACCATGCTTACCACAGACTACACATATCATAATAATAATGTAACGAGCCGAAACGTTTATCTTGATGAATAACCACAGGCTACTTTTTTATTTATTTACAGTATGGAATTTTTTAATATGCATCACCCCAAACAAGATAGTACACATCAGTTTTTGTTACACCGTTGTGGAGTACTGGTTGGAATGAGAAATAGCCCAATGAGCCCACTGATTGGGATCCATCAAAGTCCAACCGCATATCAAGCGAGGGTTTTACCACTGGGCTAGTATCACCCCTATACTTTATGGCAATTCAAATACAAAACATTTTTTAATGCTATTTTTAAAAACAAAAGTTTTGCCAAAAAGTGTCTTCTTTTTGTACTAATCAACCAGGGATGAATATATTACATGTAATATTATGTACATCTCGTCTTCCATAGGAAAAGAGGAGCGGGACGTAGACCAGTGGTAAAGCACTCGCCTTCATGCACGGTCAGTTTGAGATCGATCCCTGTCGATGGGTCCTTTTGACTATTTCTTGTTTCAGCCAGTGCAGCACGATGGGTATATCAAAGGCTATAGTATGTGTTATCCTGTCTGTGGAATAGTGCATATGAAAGATCCCTTGCTACTAATAGAAAAATGTAGCGGGTTTCCACACTAAGACTGTCGCAGTTAATGTTCGACATCCAATAGCCGCAGATTAATAAATCAATGTGCTTTAGTGGTGTCATTAAACAAAAACAAAAAAAACGTCCATAGGAAAAACAAATTCTTGAGAAACCTACCATATTACAGGGCTCGTACTAATGCATATTGCTCACCCATGGCAGTTTTAAGCCTGCCCTACAGCAATTTTAAAGAAGTAACTTTGTAAATATCCATAACTTAAAATAAAATAATTACCCCATCAACATATATGGCAGTCGTAATCCATCGGTATAGTCAATGACCTAGGGCAAATTTCTTATCTATGATAATTGCCATTGGTGCGATCATTACTTCAAGCTCTACAATAAGAATTTTTTTTTTTTTTTTTATACTGGGGCTACCTACTTCCCTCGTTTTAAAAATGTGCACTTACAACCTTCATAAGTGTACGAGACATGGGGTGATGTTTGTGTATGTGTTTGTGTGTTGTGCAACTGCCCCACTAGTTAAGGAGGAAAACCCCAAATTCAGGCAAAATTCATCATTCTACCCTCAAAATTACTTGTTATCCACGTAAAACTGCGTAGTGATTCGTTTGCAACCATATATAGCTGTTTGATAGTAATGCAAATATAAATAAATGTCACCCAGATTCGGGCATTTTCATTTAATTTTGGCCAAAAAAAAGCATGCCCCCTCCTACAACATGGGGAAACCGTACGCCTATGACTGCCTTTCCTGGCCATACCAGTCGTCAACCATGCTAAAACTAGTTTTTATTATTGCTTTAAATCCTTAAGAATGAAAACATTATCTAGTATTGAAATTCCCTGGTAATAAAAACAAAAATAATCAGGTGTGAGACAGTGTATTTATTTATAAAAAGGAAACAACTACTAATGCAAGCTCTAGACAAGATAAAACAAGCATGATTACAATCGCACACTCTCTGCTAATGTTAAAGAAAATAACACAAAATAAAAGAATAAAATAATGGTATTAAACTAAAAATATACTTTCTAATCTTTTTAAATTGTTTTATCTCTTATCCTAGTCGAGGAGTAAAACCTCAAATTCAGGCAAATTTCATCAGTTTACCCTCAAAATTAGTTGTTATCCATGTAAAAATGCATAGTGATTCGTTTGCAACCATATATACATGTAGCTGTTTGATAGTAATGCAAATATAAATAAATGTTATCCAGATTCGGGCATTTTCATTTAATTTTGGCAAAAACAAGCCTGTCCCCCCCCCTACAAAAATGGGAGCTCATATGCCTATGACTACCTTTCCTGGCCACACCAGTCAACCATACTAAAACTATAGTTTTTTTAATTATTGTTTCAAAGCCTTAATAATGAAAACATTATCTAGTATTGAAATTGCCTGGTGATAAAAACAACAATAATCAGGTGTGAGACAGTGTATTTATTAGTAGAAAGGAAAGGAGGACTAATGCAAACTCTAGACTAGCCAAAACAAGCATGATTACAATCGCACACTATCTGCTAATGTTGAAGAAAATAACACTAAAAAATAAAATAATGGTATCACTAAAAAATACTTTCTAATCTTTTGTTTTTTAATTTTATCTTTTGGTTAACTGAATACATAATTTTAACTGTTATCTGTGAAATTACATATCCCTTCCAATTCAGACCAAAAGTGAATTGTCTAATGCATTAATTTAAATAATAAATAATAAATATAAATATTTATATTTCAACAACATTTCACGTTGGATCAGTTAACACTTTTTGCAAATGTTTATTATTTAAATGTAGGTATTAATATTTAGAAAATATCACGATAGATGTACAGAGAAACCTCTCAAAACAGAACCCTCTGTAAACTGGACTTCCCTCAAAACTGGACATTTTGTGCGGCCCCCTTTTAAATATCTGTACAGAAGAGAACCTCTCTAAACCAGATACCTCTTAAGCTGGATGTTTTACTTGGTCCCGAAGGTGACTGGTTTAAAGGAGTTTCACTGTACTTGCTTGCAATATGAAAATGAGTAAATTATTTGAATTCTGTAATTAATAATGATTAACCTATATGATTATATTTGATCTCTGTCTCCATCATCTTTGCTCTCCTTTCTCATTCCTTCGCACCCACTCATATCTACAAAGCTTGTAAAATTAAATTTTCACTATTGATGTCTAATGACAATCAATTTTATTGTGGTTGATGTACAGTAAAAATTAGAAAGTGAAAATATCTGTATAATGTCAACACAAGTGTCATTTGTCCATACGATATTATCTGAAAAATATTTGTTGACTATAAAAAGTTTATGTTTGGTCGCTTTGAAAACTATTTTCCAGACAAAATTTCTGAGATATATTTGCTGACTGTGCAGTGAAGTTTATCCTTGGTCTGTTGGAAAACTTCAGTGGCAAACTGCCTGGCTTCTTTGGTGCCTTTCATAAGTGCTTTGTAGATGGGAAGTGTGTACTTTTGTTTACCTGGGGGAAAAAGGAAAACATCAAATTTTCAAATATACTGATGGAAAGAATAAGTGATCACACCAACAATAATTGGAGAGAGTGACTGCCACCAAAACCTTCATTCATAGTGTCGGAAAGTTAACTGTGCTACTGATATCCAGTCTCACGTTACTGACATTAAATCAGACACACTGGAGTAGGAAGTGGTGGTGGGGGGCAGGGGGTTCCCTGTTTTAGCAGCAGCGTTGGTTTTTATATATTAAAATTTATACTTATATTTATATATATATATGTGTGTGTGTGTGTGTGCCCCCCCCCCCCCCCCCATTTTGGCACCTTCCTACGCCCATGCCAGATTGCATCTTTGTACAGACATTATGAAGCTAATAATGTGAAATTCAGTGTACAATGCCAAGTGTTCCTTTATTTTTTATTTTAGTGTATCTTAAAGGAACACACCATCAGTTCATATAAATCCCCCATCAATGACATGGATCCGTAGAAAGACAAGGATGGTTTCATTAAAAACAACCGAACACATTTCAAAAGTGTAGCAGGTTTCCTCTCAAAGACTATATGTCAGAATTACCAAATGTTTGACATCCAATAGCCGATAATTAATAAATCAATGTGCCCTAGTGGAGTCGTTAAACAAAACTAACATTAACTTACCAACTGGCTTCAGTGCCCATGCTTATAAAACCTTTTTATTAGAGTCCAGACTTGATCTTTAATGACATCACACACATACACTTTGTATGGCGTTGTCATGACGCTAAAGTCTCAGACTATTAGAGTCTTCAGTCCAGACTCTGTAAGTTTTATTAGTATGGAGACAGGAGAGCACACATTGTGGTCCTTGATATACATGTTATGGAGCAATGATTGGATTTTAAAAAAATGGTTCTCCCCACCATTGAAGCCATCAGATCTAAAAAAAAACACTCTACCATTAAAGCTAAAACAAACACACTATCACTGAGTTATATCTTGCCAAATAGGTCTTTGGATCTAATTTTAATTAGATTGGTCTAAATCTGTCTGTTATACCCTATGCACTTAAGTGGATCTTAGGGCTAAGATCGCTTCGTGGAACGGGGCCCAGGTCATCAATGCCATACCTCCAGTAAAACAAACAGCACGGTGGAAATCGATTACACTGTGACGTATAGTTAACCTGGCAATCTTGTCTGTGACACGTAAGTCAGCTACAAGTGCAACGGCTGTAGGGCCTAAATAACTTTTAATCGAAAAAGATGTTAAAATTTGCTTAAAACCTGGTTTTTGAGGATATGTAAGAAATAGAATAATACATTCGTGTCCGTTAGATACCATTTATCTCACAAAAATAGTTGTTTAAAAAACTTTCACTGTATTAAGAAAAGGGCCGTTCAGTATTATTTGTATTTCTTTTTTGTTTCAAAATAAAACTCTTTTTTTTGTTTTGTTTTTGCGTGCTCTAACCTTTGGTAAATGGGTTCACTGACCAGACCACACCCACTTAGAAGCTCGTCACGTCAGAGATTCTTCTTCACGGGGGCGTGGCTTCCAGACGTCACCTATTTCATTGCCTTGCATCATCGCCTACTGCACAGTTTGGCGGACATATTGGATGATGTAATAGTGTCTAATTGATATGATGGTATTACTACTACTGGCGTCGGTGGTGTCGTGGTTAAGCTATCGAACATAAGGCTGGTAGGTACTAGGTTCGCAGCCCGGTACCGGCTCCCACTCAGAACGACTCAGTGGATAGGTGTAAGACAACTACATCCTCTTTTCACTGACTATAACAACTAACAACTAACCCACTGTCCTGGACAGACAGATGGCTGAGGTGTGTGCCCTAGACAGCGTGCTTGAACCTTAATTGGATATAAGCACGAAAATAAGTTGAAATGAATGAAATGAGGTGCAGTCATTACAATGATATTTCAATATTTTTTGTTTTAAGTTACAAAAATTACTGGAAACGATCCCATGAAAACGTCAACATTCCTTTGACATGACGTCAACAATACTTTTACGTTTAATTAATATGATTATTGATGACAAAGCGATACTAAGTACATTTAAAAAAAGAAGAAGTTTAATTTTAAAAATGTGCCAAAAGAATCGCTATTTAACATTTATAATCATATTTATTTTAAAACTACATTCCCTGGAATGTTTTTATTATTTAAGCATATAGAACAGCAAATCCAATTACATTTGGTGCATATATGACGCCGCACTCCGCAATGGTTTCACTACGCTGGCTTATCCAGGTCAAAAACAAAGCCAGTATTTTGAAAGTGGGACACTTTTGACGGGCTCGTACCGATCTCGGTTTTCATTGGGTTATCACAAGTATAGAATTCCCCAACAAGAGATCACGTGAGATTTCGCAATTTTTGAACAAATTTAACTGTGTTGATTGAGGGGTCGTCTCATATCTCCAAAACATATTTATATCCATAGAGGTATGGTACAACGCCTTTCCAGGGGTCGGTGAGTGGGGGATTTGCTTTGAAATTTTTAGTGGCCAGCTGTTGGCATACGCGTTACATGTAAGGGGGTGTTATTAATTACGTAACGCTCTAGGGGTAGAGGAAGAGGGCACTGTGTTCGATTTACGTAACATTCTTTCAAGACTATACGTTATTTTTATTCATTACTTAGACCTAAAAAGATGTTTTATGGAAATGCGCCGTCAGTCTAGGATCGATCCCCATCGGCGGGTATACAAAAAGACCATTTTATGTGATATGCTGTCTGTGGGATGGTACATATAAACGATCCCTTGCTAAAAACAAATGTAGCGAGTTTCCGAGGCGCGTGTGCAGGGATTTCAGTACGGTTGGGGTTATAGACTGTTGAGCGAAATTTATATGGGGCCATGCTCCCCCCAAAAATACACTTCAATTTTTTTAAGCTTCGGCAAGTAAGGGTTTCGACCTTCAATACCCTCCCCCTGCACATGCACCCGATTCCTCTCTAACATTATATGTCAAATTACCAAATGTTAGACATCCAACAGCAGATGGAAGGAAGGATAGGATATGTTTTATTTAACGACGCACTCAACACATTTTATTTACGGTTGTATAGGATCGGATGATTATTAAATCACTATGCTTTATCTTTGATGTCGTTAAATACCCCCCCCCCCCCCGAACTTTACCCTTTCCAAACGAAATAATATTTATTTGAATTTGTCGATTTTAACACGTAAAATTAAGAATATATACACGATTAATGTGTTACTAGTATACAAAGTAAACTTTGAAAGTTCTACTAACACTTTATAAAATATCAATTCTGAAATAGGAAGGTACGACTGTCGATAATACGTTGTCAAGATCAAAACGGTTTTAATTAAAGACTCTAGTACCGTATCCTCAACCGAACGTTCTTCGTACAGCGCAAGATTTCTCTTTTAATTTTTTGAGACGAACCCTACAATTTGAAATCGGCAAACGGACGTGTTAACTGAAACTGACAACAGGCTGTCGTTTGTGCTTTGCCGAGCACAGGCGACGAATCAAGCATATACGTTTGACGATATCCGTTCACAGCAAACTCACACGACTTTTTTACAAGTGCATTTGAGCTTTTATTTCACATTTGTACATGATGTTATAATATGGTAACCAGAGAATGTAACTTTAAATGTAAAATATCTGCGCATGGATTTGATACTTTCTACAAGTGTTGAGTGAATATATCGATAGAGGTAAGTCTTTGATTGTTTGTTTGTTTTGTCTGTTTATTCAGGTGCGGCGGAAGCAAGTAGACATTGGGGGGGGGGGGGGGGGGGGGGTAGACCCGTAGCCAGCCATATTTACGGGGGGTGGAACTAAATTTATATCATGGGTGCCGAAAGCACCCGAATCTAGCGCCTAAAGGCGCGAGAGGTCTAGGGGGGTTCGGGGGAATGCTTCCCCGTAAAATATTTAAATGTAGATGCTAAACCGTGCATTCTGGAGCTATTTACCGGCCTCGGTGGCGTCGTGGTAGGCCATCGGTCTACAGGCTAGTAGGTACTGGGTTCGGATCCCAGTCGAGGCATGGGATTTTTTAATCCAGATACCGACTCCAAACCCTGAGTGAGTACTCCGCAAGGCTCAATGGGTAGGTGTAAACCACTTGCACCGACCAGTGATCCATAACTGGTTCAACAAAGGCCATGGTTTGTGCTATCCTGCCTGTGGGAAGCGCAAATAAAAGATCCCTTGCTGCTAATCGGAAAGATTAGTCCATGTAGTGGCGACAGCGGGTTTCCTCTCAAAATCTGTGTGGTCCTTAACCATATGTCTGACACCATATAACCGTAAATAAAATGTGTTGAGTGCGTTGTTAAATAAAACATTTCTTTCTTTCTGGAGCTATTTGTGATGGGGTTTTAATATTTTATATCAGGTATTTTGATGTCGAAGCGCGTACATTTTTAGAGTAGCAGTAAACTTTAACTACATTAAATGTGTGACACGTTGTCTTGTTACATTACTGTAAAACCGTTAACATTGAATAATGTACTTAATTGAGTATATTGCATATGTGTATGGATAGAAGAAACGTAAATATATGGAACATGCATATATGCTTATATAATGGGTACATCTCGTACACTATTTTATGATAATTTCTAAATACGCCAATATATACTTTATGTCTGATCCGATCATGCGTGTCCAAGGTAAAAATGATCAGTCTTGATATTTAATTTCACGCTTATGTTCAAGTATTTTGTTGAAAAACATATTTGGAACGACTAGTGATCAGTTTAAATAGAAAAACGTTTTCCCCATCTTCATTCGTCGAAGGTGCAATGTCGAGAATTCGGGCATTTAAAAAAACCCTCTAAATTCGGGCAAAACGTAGGCTGCTCACCCCACCCCACCCCCGGAAAAATTGGAGCCCGTACACCTGTGAGGGGCTGTATGATGAGTATAATGTTATCATTAACAGACAAGGATTCATATGTTGAACTGGTCAAACTGACCAATAGTTGTTTGTATTTTTATTAGAGTTTTAGGTTACCCCTATATAATTTTTTTATAATTGAATCAACAGAGCAATCTAATTAAAATTAGCTCCACTATTACATGTGGATCTAACACCAGCCAGTTGGAGCTCATGTCCACCAATCAAAACCTTACGTGCAGAATCCTGCCAGTGATTTAAAACTAACAACACTGCGTAGTCCCCAATGTTCAGGTAACATTTTGTCTGTAAATAATAATTTAAATATTGACCAATCACACTTCGCCTTTTATAACGTTATTTGGGAGCATACAAATTCTAAAAATATCGGGCGAGTCTATTTTAGTGGCCGCAGTATAGCGAACCATACCAATACGTACGGGGTGGGTTATCAGTCTTCAATTTTACATGAAAAATTATTTATTTATTTATAAAAAGAAACAAACTAAATCAGTCTTGAGTTTTACATTACAAATTATTTATTTTATAAAATAAAACATGTTTTAAGGCATTCGTAGTATACCCTCAGGATAATTCGGAATGTTTTCAAATTATTTTTAAATCACTGGCAGGATTCTGCAAGTAAGGTTTTGATTGGTGGACATGAGCTCCAACTGGCTGGTTTTAGATCCACATGTAATAGCGGAGCTAATTTTAATTAGATTGCCAACAGAGTAGACTACTTTAAATGTTTCAATGTGTCGTCGGCAGACGTAATCACAAGAAGTAATGACGTCATAGCACATGCGTCGCTTGTCTCGACGCCATATTGTCATTACAGCAGAATAAATCCGATGACCACCAACTTAACTTGTTTTTATATATTTCAGGTATGTAAAAGCATCAAAACACACTCGCAAACATGTTCCCCATGTACTAGAATAGATTATAATGTGTTCGGTTAACCGGGAACAGTTGTTTTAGAAATTTGCAAGATAGTCCGTTTGAACTGTCGAACGCACCTGCGATATTATGGGCATTCTCTATATCAATCTTTTAGCTTTCCAAAACACCTTGTATGTATGTTGTAATGGGTATAGTAGGTTGTTGATGCATATATCTGTATTTTGTATCATGTAGCAGTATTTTAGATCGTGTAGCAACAGGGTGAAGCCTGGTGCGAAAGTGTGGTACTTTCAGAACAGCATAATGGCGGTTGATCACTGGAGCAGTGGTTTAAAGGCTATTTGTGATGTGAAATACTGCATTTTAATAGAGAATTAACCGTTACCTGTATTATCATTAAGACTTAATATAAAAATATTTGAAACATGTTCAATTCTAAATATAAACTCTGTGAAGCGTATTTTATATTGTACAGTAGGAGAAGTACAATTATTAACTTTGAGGTAGGGGTTGTAGTACTGATATTTATGGGTCACAATTTGGTTGATATATTGCATATAGTGTTTTTTAAACGCAAACGTTAACATGGGGGTCGCCTATGGGATTTGAATTGGTATAGTCCAACCTATAGCACATATTCAGTGCATAATAAAAAAGATTATGATTTTTGTGATTTAATTAAATTAAACTACACTATTTGATTAATTAGCCGTCACTCGGGCCATGCAAGTTCACACAAAATGACCTTGACCTTGACAAATATTACTGTACATTAGCTCCTGAATGGAGTTTGAACAAAAATTAGCACTGAGGAAAAGTTGGTTTTGGCCTATAATTCATACTATACAGATTTGAATGTTCTTATTTACATGGTGTTTGACTTGCCATATACAACTGCGCTTAAATATGTTAATATATCTAGGCAGTCTGAACTTAGATTTAATAGCAATTTATTTTTACTATTAAAAAATAACATGTGCCAATATTGGGGGGGGGGGTTCTTTGATAATGTCTTTAACTTCTATAAAACATAGTTAATGTTTCATGTGTGTACTTACTTATGTTAGCTTAACTTTTTTAAAGACCTTGATTTTATATTGTCCTTTTGGCATATTTATAGGGTGCTAAGTCATATTTTAGACAAATTTGTAGTTTAGGGGAAACATTTTTTTACTTTGAAGAATTTTTTACCCAAAGCCATAATTAAATTTTTGTCACTATTGTGCCTTCTGTTCTCATTTATATACATAACAATAAGCTTGTTAAACATATCTTTAGGTCTCCAGATCAAATCTTTTTTAAAAATAATCACTTAGTTTGCTCCCATGAAGTGTATTTTAGTGTATACTAGATTTGGAACCAATTTTTCCAGATTTGGATTATCTACCTTTGGTGTAATTTGATGATTTATTTATTGTAATGCTGTATTATCCACATGTTAATAGCTAAATGATATGCTGGATTACAGATTGTAGGAATACATCCAATATACATATTGTATTGATCTGGATTAGAAAATAATGCAATAAAAATAGATGTTCGGGTAAGAAAAAAAAAAAAAAAAAATAAATGTCACTTAAAAAACAGGTTTTTTTAGTAATGAATCAAAAATAAATATGCGAAAGCTGCATGATAATTCCAGATATAACAAATTTTTAAACCTCCAACTACAGTAGGGTATACATAAAATATAGTCAGGAATATTGGTGGCTGCCAATGGTTTTTTTGATGGTCCAATTTGAAAATCTGCATAGCTGATGGATTTGAAATTCCCGCACATGGTAACTTGAAGATGCCCACACTCAGCATACAGGATTTTCTTCCAACAGTGATGTGCAGGACATTAAGTCATTACTTCATAATACAGATGCAGTCATGTTTGGTTTTTTCCTTCCTCAGACATTGTATTTTTTTAATACTGATATTTCTTTGATGTGCCTATTGAGGTCTTCATAATCTAGGGGTCAGTCAAGTACATGTGTTTCAATGGAATACGTTTAAGGAGTTGAGGTACTCTGAATAGCCATGCTGTCTCTACATATATAGCTGAGCACACACACACATCTGACAATAAATATCTTCAGGAGTATTATTTTTAAAAAAATTATTTTTTCAAATATGAAATATTGCATTTGTACAAAACTGTACAAAATACATGTGTTTTGTGAGGTGTACATTAAAGTTAGGTTGCACTGTAGAAACAACAGTTTCAGTGAGGTTGTCAGTTTATGTCAGAAGACAACCAGATCCTGGTTGTCATAAAAACACATGATTCACCACCTTTTGAAACATGTATGTTATCAGTATAGGTTTGCACTATACCAATTAATTTCCGGCTGGGTCGAAGTTCGAGGTGTACCGACCTTTTGATAGAGAAGTTAACACCACAAGTCCTGTGATTGGTTATAAATGTGAGTGTGTTGGTTGTTAAAAAACAAAATTAGTTTTTCATCTGGGCTAAAAAATGTATGCAATTTTATTTGATGTAGTACCACAGTGGTCAAGTAGCCTTGTGCTTGGAACATGTATGGGTACCTGTAAAAAAAAGTACTAAAATTTTGTGCGAAACTAGGGGTGTTGCAGAAACATCTGGTTATACCGAAAATGAGCCATGAAAGGTACCATTTTCTGCAGTTAATACTTTGAGGTAGGGGTTGTAGTACTGATATTTATGGGTCACAATTTGGTTGATATATTGCATATAGTGTTTTTAAACGCAAACGTTAACATGGTCGCCTATGGGATTTGAATTGGTATAGTCCAACCTTGAAACGTGTGTGTATTATATAGAAACGGAGATAACTCCATGTGTCATCACTTTATACTCTGAAGGGGAGATAACTCCACACATCACCTTAGGTCTCACTACACAGATCCACTATAGTTCCTAATTGTGGCACATGTTATGGTTCACATATTCACTTCTAGGAAATGGTGAAGAATTAAAACAATATGTATGTTTAATGGTAAGCCTTCTGGCTGTATTTTGCCCATGTTATTTTGTAATATTGTGCATTGACCTTTTGGGACATGGGTATATAGCGTAAGTGACAGCCGGAGTGAATCGGTTAATGAACCACCTGTTCGGACCGGTACTACAGCCAGATGCGGTTATAAAACAGAGACGGAAATGTTCACAATTTTGGAGTGAATATAAATGCTTATATAATGTATGTTCGCAATGGTGTATGTTATTAGTGCCAACGAGAACCCGTTCTATGGGCACATCTTCGCTGGAAGTGGGGCAGTTCACATGGGTTTCAGGTGACAGATGACATCTGGTAGTGAGACTTAGCTTCACATGAGCGGGTGAGTATGAGGGTAGTTTTATATGCCTTGCAAGTGTTTAAATGATGATAGCACATGCGTCGCTGTATCGATGAAATATGTCATTACAGCGGAATAAATCGAGACACCAAATTAACTTG